>NC_042619.1:360275994-360579008 GCF_901001135.1 Rhinatrema bivittatum
CACACTACTATCCCGGTGGAATCTATCCTCAAACAGTTCTTTGATGTCTCTGCTATGTCTTTACAGATCACGGCCTGCTGTGCCGTTGTGACACGCGCCTGCTTAGCACAGACCAGGAACAACACTCCCGGGGAGGCCCTGGAACCAGCTGTATCATTCCTCGTGGACGCCGCTTCTGATCTGGTACGCACAACAGCTAGAGGAGTGTCATCCGTCGTGGCAGCCAGAAGACAAATCTGGCTCAGAAACTGGTCGGCCGACATATCCTCCAAAACGAGACTCACAAGGATTCCTTTCAAGGGAACACTCCTGTTCGGAAGCGAACTAGAGAAACTAGCCAACAAATGGGGCGAGTCCCCACTGCCGCAGCTACTGGAGGACAGGAATAAGAGAAACCAGCGATCCTTCCCCCGAACCTACAGGGGCAGAGGATCACAGCGCTTCAACCCATATAGAAGCACATATCAAGCAGCCCTTCCTGTGGGCCGGAGCCAGTCCTTTTGGAACAAGCACAACAAAAGGGGAGCCAGCTTGGGCTCCGGCCCCATCCGCACCCCACAATGAAAATCAGCCGACCCATCCAAAGGAAGAAGCCATAGGGGGCAGACTTGCCCTATTCTACCAAAGATGGGTCGAGATAACCTTGGACAAGTGGGTCCTATCCATCATTCGGGAGGGATATTACCTGGATTTTCACCACCTCCCTCTGGACAAGCTTGTGGAATCTCCCTGCCACGACCCTTCCAAGAGGATGGCAGTGGAAGCTACACTGACCAGATTGCTAGCCTTAGAGGCTATAACACCAGTGCCTCCACAACAAATAAATACTGTACATTATTCCATCTATTTTATCGTTCCCAAGAGAGAAGGAACGTTCAGGCCCATCCTGGACCTCAAGGCCGTCAACCGTCACCTGAAGATTCCTTGCTTCCGCATGGAAACCCTACATTCGGTAATAAGGGCGATACAACCGGGAGAGTTCTTTACATCCCTGGATCTGTCGGAAGCCTACCTACACATTCCGATCCATCAAGACCATCAGCATTTTCTACACTTCTTGATCCTGGACCATCACTACCAGTTCCGGGCATTACCTTTGGGGTTAGCCACTGCACCCCGGACGTTCACCAAGATCATAGTGGTGGTGGCAGCAACACTGAGGAAGGAAGGAATCCGTGTGCACCCTTATCTAGGTGATTGGCTGAGCAGAGCGAAATCCCCAGAGGAAAGCCATCAGAGTCAAAACTCTACTGGAGAACCTCAGTTGGGTGGTCAACACAAACAAGAGCTGCCTGCAGCCCTCCCAATCTCTAGAATACTTGGGAGTCTCATGGCATCCACACTGGAAGTAGTGCCATGGGCACGAGCTCACATGAGACCCCTACAATGCTCACTACTATCACGATGGAATCCACTGTCCCAGAACTACACTGTACGGCTTCAGCTCCCGGACAGAGTTCGAGCCCAACTACGATGGTGGCTACAAGAAACCCATCTGAGCCAGGGAACGAGACTATCCTCACCAACCTGGATCCTGCTCACCACGGATGCCAGCCTATGAGGATGGGGAGCACACTGCCAGGAGCTAACCGCCCAAGGGCAATGGAATGAAGAAGAGTTGGGATAGAACATCAATCGCCTAGAAGCCCGGGCAGTCAGACTAGCCTGCCCAAGGTTCGTTCACAGACTCAGAGACAAAGCGGTCAGAGTAATGTCGGACAATGCCACAAAAGTGGCCTACATCAACTGTCAGGGAGGAACCAGAAGCCAACAGATGCCTCTGGAAATAGACCTCCTAATGTCATGGGCGGAAGTAAATCTTCAAGAAATCTCGGCCGTCCACGTTGCCGGGAAAGATAATGTCACTGCGGACTACCTCAGCAGAGAAAGTCTGTATCCAGGAGTATGGAGGCTGTCGACCACAGCATTCCAATTGATAGCAAACCTTTGGGGAACACCAACCATGGACCTCTTGGCAATCCGGTCCAATGCCCAAGTACCCAGTTTCTTTAGACGCGGGCGGGAACCTCAGTCCCAGGGAATCGATACCCTGGTACAGAACTGGCCACAGGAGACTCTGTCATACGCCTTCCCGCTGTGGCCCCTATTGGGCGCAATCATCCACAAGATAGAACACTACAGGGGACGAGTACTTCTAGTGGCCCCGGACTGGTCAAGAAGACCGTGGTACGTAGACATGCGAAGACTGCTGACAGGGAGCCCCCTGCCACTACTTCCTCACAGAGACTCCAACAAGGACCGATCCTCCACGAGAATCCAACTCGATTCTCTCTTACGGTCTGGCCATTGAGAGGACTCGCCTAAGGAAGAGCGGATACTTGGGGGCAGTAATTGACACCCTACTCCGAGCACGCAAGTTCTCAACATCCCTAACATACATAAGGATTTGGAGAGTTATCGAAGCCTGGTGCGAGGACTGCGACATCGTTCCACGCTCGGTCAAAATCCCTGCGATTTTGTAATTCCTGCAGAATGGCCTAAAGAAGGGATTGTCTCTCAACTCCATGAAGGTACAGGTGGCCGCATTGTCATGCTACGGAACCTAGAGCGAGAGTGGCAGCATAGCCTCTCACCCGGATGTCTTCCGCTTTCTGAAAGGAGTCAAGCAGATTCGACCACCCCTGAAGTGGCCAGTGCCTCTTTGGAATCTCAAGCTGGTCCTAGATTTCCTAGCAGGAACCGCCTTCAGACCGCTCCGCGGCCTGTCTCTCCGACTATTAACATTGAAGACAGCCTTCCTGCTGGCAGTCTGTTCGGCCTGTAGTATATCCGAGCTACAAGCACTGTCCTACCGAGAGCCGTTCCTCAGACTCACCCCGGGAACCATCCAGTTACGCACAGTTCCGTCGTTCCTCCCCAAAGTGGTGTCTCACTTTCATCTCGCTTCCATCGCCAAATGAGCATAAGAATTCGGAAGAGACTCGAAGTCTACGCCATCTCAACGTCGGCAGACTCCTGGTCCGATACCTGGAAAGGTCGGGATCCGTACGAAACCATATATTCGTCCTTCACAGCAGGAAGAAGCAAGGGGAAGCGCCCTCACGAGCAACCATAGCCCGCTGGATCAAAGAAGTCATCAAGGTGGCCTACGTAGAAGCAGGCAAGCCACCGCCTTTACAAGTCAAGGCCCATTCTACTAGAGCCCAGGCAGTGTCCTGGGCGGAAACCAAGATGCTGTCACCCGCCGAGATCTGCAGGGCGGCGACATGGTCCTCCATCCACACCACCTCCAGGTTTTACCGCCTGGATGTTCAGACTCGGGAGGTCATAGCATTTACAAGGGCAGTACTAAGTGGGTCACGGGCAGCCTCCCACCCGGTTCAGGACTAGCTTTTATACATCCCATTGGTCCTGAGTCCATCTGCTATATGCTAGAAAATGGAGAAATTACTTACCTGATAATTTCGTTTTCCTTAGTGTAGACAGATGGACTCAGCATCCCACTCACGGCTTCCATTACCTATGGAATTCTCCGGGGACATTCCCGGGAGCGAGTGATTCACGGGTAAGCCATGCTTTCCTTCATCTAGGACACCCATCCTACCGGGTGTCGATGTTTCTCGGTTGAGGGCACTGGCAGTCTCCAGCTATTGCCAATTCAACCAGTTCAAATTAATAAAGTTAATCAAGTTGTTCAAATTATTCAGCCATACATATATCCACAATGCTTTTCGAGGAGAATATTGAAGAGCTGCACTTACTGCAGGAGTATATATACTAGGGCTGATGTCAGATTGAAATCTGATCAGTCTCCAACTGCTTCAGGAGTACACTATACCCATTGATCCTGAGTCCATCTGTCTACACTAAGGAAAACGAAATTATTAGGTAAGTAATTTCTCCAATGTACTGACTCACTGTCGGCACCAAGTGTACATCTTGTAATTCCTTACATTGTGTGAAGCATTGGAATGTTTTCCCCGTGCTACACCGAACCTCAGCTGACCCAGCAGTTAGGGTCAATTGTAAAACCTATATTCCATGGAGAAGTGCATTGTGCGAATTGTAAGTCTGTTATAATATTACTTAATGTTTTTAGCTTGTATCAAAATCAATTATATATGTCTTTAATTTCTTTGTGCCTATGCTAAAAAATAAATAAATAAATAAAAAATATGAGACAAAGTTCCAAAATATCTTTGATCACCTTGTACCAGCTTAGCCAGTCTTTTATTTTTAAAACATTTATTGTGTTGTGCTTAGTGACTTGTAATTTTTTTTCCTTTTTTTTTTTTTTTAAATTGTCTTTATTCAGTTTTTTGTTTCAGAATAATACAACATTCACCAAATAACAAAAAAGTGTCCAACAAGGGTCCGACCAACCCGAACTGCTTGGAGCAATATACAACAACTTCCCCTGCAACCCACCCCCGAGCCTACCCTCCCCCCCCATGTTTTCCCTCCCCCCCCCTCCATGGAGCATTGTAGAGTGTAGGTAGAGGCATTATATTCAGTTCAACAGACCAACTCGGGAATGTATGTAGTTCACGCAACAGTCCGGAGTACTGCTTGCCAGTAGGTAGAAGGTTGCTCTTTCTCTGTCTATTGTGTCATCGGGTCTGTATTCCATGGGTCTGGATGGGTAGCAATTTTTGGAGTCACGTGTCTTGTAACCGCTGCCCAGATTTGCTTAGTGCGTACAGACTTCTTTGGCGTCGCTGAGGAAATAATAGCGTGCTCCATGGAACATAATCGGATTATCTTCCGGAACCATATATCATAACTAGGCCTGTCTGCAGTTAACCAGTGTGCGAGTATTGTCCGCTTTCCCACCAGTCCCACTCGACCTATAAATAATCTTTCTGGATCTGATAGTTGTTCATGTACAGATTCCACTAAGCCGAATAACCAAAGGTTTGGGTCCGGTGGAAGCACTTTTCCCATAAAAAGGGAGCACATTCAGCATATTTGGTTCCCGAAGTGGGCGACTGCTTTACAGTCCCAGAAACAGTGGAAAAAGTCACTATTTGTGTCTCCACATTTAAGACATTGAGACACAGGTGTTATCTTCATTTGAAAGGCTCGCTTTGGCGTAATATAGCTTTGCCAAAGAAATCTGTACTGTGTCTCCTGCAAAAGCATATTCTCCGACAACAAAGGAACATCTTTAAAACAATTCACAAATTCTCCATAAGTTAAAGAAAACAAGGACCATTCCTGCCATTTAGAATATAGAGAGGTGAGGGTGTCTGTATCTGGTTGAGCGTTTAACTCTCTGTAGATTCTGGAAATTTTTGTCTTACTACAGGCCCCCACTTGTAGAAGGTCTCTTAATTTGTGGATGGCTGGATTCCCCACCAGGGCCGTACCCCTGGATCTTATGAAATGCGTAACCTGGATATAGGCGAATAGGTCACTCGCCGGAAGTGAGAAGCATTTCTGAAGGGCCTGAAAGGAAAGGAGAGTTCCCGTCCCCCCATCAAAGAAGTCAGATATATACTGGAGGCCCAATGTTTTCCATCTCTGAAAGATGCCCCCCCTGGTGCCCGGTGGAAAGAGTTCATGGCCGATGATAGTTAGAAAGGGTGTTTGTAGACTAGGACTTTTCTCTCTTTTACAAAGCATGTGCCAGGCTTTCCGGCACATCCGTAGTAGGATTTGGTCTTTCAAGTAATGTGGGAGGGTAGTTGAATTAACGGATTTAAGGTTTGGACACCATACCATTCCAACATGTGAGCCAGGGGGGTCAGAGTGGAAAGCCCAAAGAACCAGTCTCGTATATGTCTCACTCCACAGGCTAAATTGTAGACTTCCAGATTGGGGCACCCCAGGCCCCCTTGCTCTCTCGGTCTCATAAGCACTGCCAATGGTATTCTAGCTCATCTACCCTTCCATAAAAAGGAGCGCAGGGCACCTTGAAGGCGGTAGTGATCTTTCTTTAGTATCCATAGAGGAGCTAGTTGGAGAGTATACAACCATTTTGGTAGTACTATCATCTTGAAAAGGTGGGTACGGCCAAAAAGTGATAGTGGCAATGAGGTCCACCGTTTCAGGGTAGTTTGCGTGTATGTAAGCAAAGGATGGATATTTGCTTTATAGAAATTTCTCAATTTTTGGGGTATACGTATGCCTAGATATTTTAAAGAGTCCGTTGCCCATCTCAAAGGGAATGTGTCAGGCCATGTTCTCCGTAATGTTCCTGTGACATCTAGGGCTTCGGATTTTTCATAGTTTATTTTTAAACCAGTAAAAAGGCTATATTGTGACAAAAGTTCAAGCACCACAGGGAGAGAGTACAAGGGCTGAGTGAGATAAATTAAAAGATCGCCTGCAAAAGCAGCTATTTTAAAGATATGATTGGGCCCCCCAAATCCCTTCACCTCCCTGCTCTCAGCAATCTTACGCAAAAGGGGGTCGAGAGCCAGGATGTACAATAACGGGGACATGGGGCATCCCTGTCTCACCCCCCGTTTTATGAGGATCTCTTCAGACCTGCAACTACTTGCTATAATGCGTGAGATCGGGTCCTTGTAAAGTAGTGAAATGTAGTGGAGAAATTCTCCCTGGATGCCGAACCTCTGCAATACCCTAAAAAGGTATGGCCATGCCACTCGGTCAAAGGCTTTCTCAGAGTCAAAGCCTATGACCATCGCTGGAATACGCTGCGTTTGGCAAATGGTCATTGCCGTAAGCAATTTTGTAATCGTCGCGTTTGGGTGTCGACCCTTGACAAACCCCATTTGATTTATTTATTTATTTTATTTATGAAACTTTTAATATACCGACATTCATAGGGCATATCATGCCGGTTTACAAAAAACTGAAGCAGGTGGAAAATACAATGAACAGGGGTGGGGGAGAGGGGGAGCAGGCAAGAAAAGGGTGAGAGGGGGGCAGGGGAAGAGCAGCAAGAAAGGAAAGGGCAGAAGGAGAGAGAGGAACAATCAAATTGAGCAATATAATAAAAGGAACATAATTGTAACTGGGTTCTAAAACTATAAGTTAAGGCGAGGTACTTATTTACATTAAATCAATAGCGTAAATACTTGTTAGGGTTAAGGCTTTGGCAAAGATGAGTTCAAAAGGGGGGGGCGGGAGGGAGGCGGGTGCAAGGGGTAGAAGTGGGAGGGGGAAATTCAGGGGGCAGGGAATGTGGGCTGGGGGGGAGAGGGGTGGCTGGGGGGGGGGGGGTAAAAAGGAAGGAGGGCGGTGATGGAGAAGATGGGGAGTGGGCTAGGTTTGATTGGTATCTGGGTAGGCTTGCCTGAGTAGCCAAGTCTTGATGCCTTTTTTGAAAGACTGTAAGGAGGGCTCAAGTCGAAGGTAATGGGGAAGTGAATTCCAAAGGGTGGGGCCGGCTATGGTAAACGCTCTTTCTCTGGTGTTGGAGAGGTGTGCGGTTTTGAGAGGTGGGGTGTGCAGGGTGCCTGCGAGGGCATTTCTGGTGGGTCGATTGGAGGTACGGAAGTGTGGCATGTCTTTAAGCCAGGCGGGATTGTTTTTGTGGAGGGCGTTGTGCAGAATGGTGAGGGTTTTATATTTGATACGGTATGGTATGGGAAGGCAGTGCAGGTCCTTTAGTATGGGGGTTATTTGTTCAGTCTTACGGGTATTGGTGGTAATTCTTGCCATCGCATTTTGAAGGATTTGTAGGGGTTTGATAGTAGATGCAGGGAGGCCTAACAGAAGGGAATTGCAGTAATCTAGTTTGGAAAGGATAGTGGACTGCAGGACTAAACGGAAATCATGTGCATGGAGGAGTGGTTTCAGTTTTTTAAGTATGTGAAATTTTTAGAAGCCTCCTTTTATTAGGGACTTGATGTGTGGCTTGAAATTGAGGTGTTGATCAAGTAGGATTCCTAGGTCTCTTACATTAGATGTGGGTGAGTGGGTTATAGTGGGGGCGGGAGCAGTGGGGCGTGAGGTATGCTCTGGTTGGTTGGAAATGACGAGGATTTCAGTTTTATCTGCATTGAGTGCCAGGTGGAGATTGGCCAATAGGGAGTTGATGGTGGAGAGGCAGGATTCCCAGTATTGTAGGGATGCCTTGAGTGTAGTTTGAATGGGGATGATGATTTGGACATCATCAGGATATAGGAAGAAAGTCAGCCCTAGGTCGGAGAGAAGTTGGCAGAGGGGGAGAAGATAGATATTGAAGAGTGTGGAAGAGAGGAAGGATCCTTGGGGGACGCCTTGTGTAAGTGGGATATGTGAAGAGGTACTTTTATCGATTTGTACAACGTATTCTCTGTGGTTAAGATAGGAGGAAAACCAAGATAGAGCAGTGCCAGTGACGCCTATTTCTGCCAGCCTGGAAAGTAGGATTTGGTGGTTGACAGTGTCAAAGGCGGCAGAGATGTCTAGGATGGCCAGGAGGTATGATTTCCCTTGGTCCATGCCTATGAGGAGAGTGTCAGAGATAGCTAGAAGGAGATTTTCAGTATTGCGACCTTTACGGAAGCCAAATTGTGAGGGGTGTAGGATATTGTGGTCCTCAAGGAAGTCAGTGAGTTGGATGTTGACTACCTTCTCGAGGATCTTGGAGATGAGAGGGAGGTTGGAAATAGGTCTGTAGTTTGCTGGGGTCGTGGGATCAAGGGTGGGTTTTTTTTAGGAGGGGTTTGACTACAGCTAGTTTAAGGGGGTCTGGGACTTTGCTGGAGGTTAATGAGCAGTTAATTATGTTTGCTATGGGTTTGGCAATAGTAGAGGGTATGGAGAGGAGGAATTTGGAGGGGATTGAGTCTGCTATGTGAGAGGCCGGTCTCATCTTTTTAGGATAGATTCTATCTCTAGGGTGGAGGTGTGTTCAAGGGACTCGAGGAGGTGCCTGGTATTGCTGGTGGGGGGAAGTGTGGGGGAGGGTTTGGAGGGGAGGCGCTGGAGGATGCTATTGATTTTGGGAAATACCTTGCGATTTCTTCACATTTTGTGTCGGTATTTCCTTCGTGGGTGATGGGGGTGGGGGATTTAGTGAGATCAGCAACATAGGAGAAAAGGGCTTTGGGGTTGAATTGGTAGCAATGAATTTTGGAGGAATAGAAGTCACGTTTGGCTTGGAGGGTGGCTTGGCGGTAGTTGTGCAGGGTCTGTTTGTATATAGCTTTATGAGTAGGAGAGGGTTGTCTGCGCCAGATGCGTTCCTTGGATCTGAGGTCCTGCTTTGCCTTCTTTAACTGGTTGGTATACCAGGGTTGTTTTTCTCTTGGTGAAAGGGGGATTTCTTTGTGTACAGTTGGGCAGAGTTCGTCAGCTATAGTGGTTGTGATGTTATTCCATGATTGTAAGGCTGTATCTGGATTGGAGAGGTCAAGGTTCTTGGTTGCGTTTTCAAGTGCAAGGGCAAGTTCCTCTGAGGGGCATGTTTTACGAAAGGATATGGTTTTGTTCTGTGATTGTGATGTGTTGGTAGTGATGTTGGTAGAGAGGGGGAGGCATTGACAATGAAGTGGTCTGACCAAGGGATGGGGGTGGTGGAGGGGGTGTTGGATGCTGAGATGTGGGAGTTAACGAAGAGAAGGTCAAGGGTATGACCAGCTCTGTGTGTGGGTGTAGTGATGAGCTGTCTATAACCTAGGGCTTTAAGGGTGATCAATAGGGTTTCACATGCCGAGGTGATCGGGCTGGCGTCTACGTGGAGATTGAAGTCGCCAAGTATGATGGCTGGGCGGTCAGGCTTAAGGTTGTCGACGATAAATTCTATGAGGGGGGATGGGTCGTGGTCAAGTATGCCGGGGGGGGGGGGGGGGCATAGATGAGACATACCTGTAGGGTGGTAGATTTGAAGAGTCCTATCTCTAGTTTGTGGGGGGGGTTGGGACGGTTGGAGTTTTAGGTTAAGGTATTTTTTAGCTGCTAGGAGTAAACCACCGCCTCTTTTTTTGGGCCTTGGGATGGAGAAGATATCATAGGTTTGTTGTGGGAGTTGGTTTAGGAAAACCTGGTCTGTGTCTCTTAACCAGGTTTCCGTGATGGCACAAAGGTCCAGGCTGTTGTCAGAGAGGATGTCGTAGAGGATAGGCGCTTTTTTAAGGATCGATTGGGAGTCGAATAATGAAATGGCTAGCGTTGCTAGGCCTAGGAGTTGTGTGAGGGGTGAGATCAAGATGGGGATTAAGGATTTCTGGTGGTTGAGAGGGTGGGTTTGGGAAAGGGTGGTTTTGCGTAGGGTGGGGTGGTGAATAATGGGAATTGTGGAGTGACACATGTCGGGTTGTAGGTAAGAGGGGGCAGGGAGAGAAGAAACAGTGCGGTGGGCTGCTGTGAATCCACACAGGGGATGAAGGTAGGAGTTAGAGGCAGGGTGGAGGAGTTATGCAGTTACATGTGACATAGCGTTTAACTGGAGTATGTGCTTGCAGTAGACCCTTTCTTGTACAAATAGGAAACTGCAAGAGTGAAACATTAAGGGGGGATTATACAGTTGAAGGATTAAATAGGTGGAGTATGCACTCACAAGGCTTTCAATATACAAATGATAGGAAGGAACGAAATAAAGAAATAGCATTTGTTATAAACCTACATATCTGGATCAAGCATGTACAGTTTTTGGATCATACAGCAGTATTTTAGTAGATGATGCGTTGGTTGCAGAGCGGTTAGGTTAAAGGGGGGAGGGCAGGTCTAGTGAATGGGAGGTATCTAGTGCAGGGGTGTGGGGGGCAGGGAGAGGGTAGGGGGGAGCGACAGGGAGGATAGAGTCACAAAGTTGTCACACAAAGGAGCACGACTAAGGGGTAAGATGCAGGCCCCTTAGTCGCGCTCCTTCGGCGCGAGACACCCGGCGCGAGACGCCAGGGGCTTGCCTGCTTCTTTTAAGTGTCTTTCTGTGCCGGATGTGAGGCACCAGGAGTGGGCGGTCCTTCCGCGGCGATTCGGGTCGGGTGCAGGCAGAGAGGTAGGAGGGCCGCCTGAGGAATCGCTGGGCCTCGGGCTCCGGCTCGGACCCCGATGGGTCTCCCCTACCGGGTGCAGCGAGCTCGGGGGGCGAGGGTGCGTCGGGTCGAGGGGCGGCCGCTGGCGACGCACGGGCGGCAGGTCGGCGCGGTCGGCGATCAGTCGCAGAAGGGAGAGATCTCGGCTTGCCTGCTTCTTTTAAGCCTCTTTCTGTGCCGGATGTGAGGCACCAGGAGTGGGCGGTCCTTCCGCGGCGATTCGGGTCGGGTGCAGGCAGAGAGGTAGGAGGGCCGCCTGAGGAATCGCTGGGCCTCGGGCTCCGGCTCGGACCCCGATGGGTCCGAGCCGGAGCTCGTTGATAGGGTGAAATCAGGGAGGGAAGGAAGATCTTTAGACGTTCCGCTAGGACTCGGGCCAGGATTTTAAAGTCACAATTTAACAACGTAATAGGTCGGTATGAAGTTGGAGAAGTGTGGTCCTTCCCTGGTTTTGGGATCACAATTATATGGGCTTCATTAAAAGAGGTAGGGAAGTTCTCATGGGCGAGGCCCGTTTTGTAGTAGTTTGTCAGAGGCTCGCTGATATAAGGCGATAAAATTTTATAAAAGTCATATGTAAACCCATCGGGCCCGGGGGATTTAGCTGGCTGGGCAGCTGCTATTATCTGTGTGATTTCGTACGTCTGAAGTGGCCGGTTCAAAAAATCCCGTTGTGCGGCTATTAAAGTGGGTATAGTTAAAGTGTGGAAAAAATCCTCCTCCTCCTCTTGGCCCTCCGAAATCTCAGACCGATAAAGATTACTGTAATAGTCTTGGAAAGCGGCACAGATTTCCCTTTCTTTTGTCGCCAGTCGTCCAGACTGTGTTTGCAGTTGCGCAATGAATGTTCGGGCTTTTGAATTTTTGTTAGGCTTGCAAGCAACCGGCTAGGCTTGTTGCCAAATTTAAAAAGGGATTGCTGGCCCTTCCAGAGGTAAGATCGGGCTCTCATATCCAAAAGTGTGTTCAAGCGTCCTAAGATAGTATAAAACTCCTCTCTACTTTGGTTGGTATTTTGGGAGGATAAGATACGTTTTGCACACTTCAGCTTTGCTTCTAACTCTAAGATAGCTTGATTTATTCGTTTATTTCGGGTATGGACATATGATATTATCTCTCCTCTGAGGATAACTTTTGCCGTTTCCCAGAAAAGAAGCGGCGTATCCATATGTTGTTTGTTGTCTTGAATGTAGTTCTTCCATTTTTCCTTTAGAAAGACTTGAAATGCAGCCTCGTCTTTCAGGAAGGATGGAAATCTCCACAAACGTGACTGTTGATCCTGCCCCGGGATTTGTATACGTATGGAGACTGGGGTATGGTCCGAAACTGCTAGTGCCTCTGTCTGCGCCTGAGCTATAGTAAAGAAGTCCTGTTGGGAAATAAGTATATAAATCAATACGTGACATTGTATGGTGGGATCTCAAGATGTGTGTATAGTCGCGTTCACTAGGATGGAGAGTTCTCCAAACATCAATTAATGATAAGTGATGGCAGAGATAGGCCACTCCCTGTAGTTGCCTGCCTGTGGGCTGCTTTGGTAGGGTATTCTTGTCCAAAGCGGCCTCATGGACACAGTTAAAGTCTCCGGACACAAACAATGTACCCAGACCATTAACCTGCAGGAGATTACAGAGATTTACAAAGAAGGTATGGGCATATACATTCGGGGCATAGATATTACAAATTGTAACCGGTCTAGTGTCCCAGGTTCCCACCACTATTACATAGCGGCCTCCAGGGTCGATGAAGGTCTTGCTAACTTGCAAGTTTACATTTTTGCTTATCAAAATAGCTACCCCTCCTTCTCTGCTTGCCGCTGCCGCGTAAATGCAGTTCCCCACCCAATCTCTCCGTAGCTTTTGGCTTTCCAGAGCGGTGAGATGTGTCTCTTGGATACATGCTACATCTGTGTGTAATCGTTTCAGATGGGACAGGACCTTTTTCCGTTTCATTGGGGTACCCAGACCATTGACATTCCAGGATATTAAATTAGGCATCACATATCAATTTCAAGGCAACATAAAACATTTCCATGTCTCTTATCTCCCGGTTTCGAGGAGACACCCAGCCTTGCCTCCTCCCCAGTTCCAGCCCTTCAAACATTGTTCTCCTATCCAATAGTCGTAATCCGCCACCGGATGCCGTACTCCATAGGTCTTTCATTCCTAAGATCTGACTGTGCCCCTTTTTAGATATTATCCATACAAATCCAGTGATCCGGTCCCCCCCTCCCTCCCTCTGATGTCCCCCCCTCCCTCCCCGACCTAACCCCAACCCCAAAAATTTAACCAAACCTCCTTCCCCACCAACCTCTAGAGGTTTAGAGATCTTTATGATGTGTCCGGGTACAACCACTCCACATATGTAACATACCATATTTCTTGTACATCATTTCAACTATATACAAAACTGGGCTAGCCTACTGTATACCGCCTATAGAAATAAATCTTGGCGTTGGTAACAACTTTAGTAAACCCGCCTTTTGGGCACCTGGATGTCCTTGGTGGTATTTGAAGGAAAACCAAGTTCCTGTTGTCCTTGTCCAAGGATCCCATAGGTAGGAGAAATCGGGCCCCCACACCGCCCGTGGAGACACGAGTTCCCCCCCCCCCCCCCCCCCCGGCCGTGTGGGCCACGTGTAACTTTTGGGCTCTCTGTCGGCCAGTCCGGAAGCTCGCTATCGCAGTGTCTCTGTTTCCTAGGCGTCATATACAGTGTGGCCCTGGCCCTCTAATCGCATCGGGGAGTAATACGGTCCAGCGGTCTGTCTACATATTGAAGGTGTGAACTTGGTTCCCCTCTTCCGTGGGGGTCTGCTCTCTCAGTTCTTTAAATCTTCATCGAAGGCAAAATCGCTCTTTTTTTTTTTTTTTTTTTCCCGAACAGGGTTACCGGATCGAGGAGCTCACTGCCCCTGCGTCTCCCAACTCGGTGCGGGTGTCCCGTCTCCCCAGGGTTCTCAGACCAAACGTTGCCGGGTCCTCTAGTCTCAGCAGGGGCTCGGCGTCTTTTGTATAGAGATATATTTATATATGGTTTTTTTTTTTTTGGGCCAGGAAGACCAAAGCTCGCAACCCGAGCTCACTAGGCCTCGACCGTTCCCGCAGCTTCTAGCAACAGGGTAACCGCTGTAACGGAGTAGTTTGCCTAGTACAGTTCCATCCCCCATAGAGCCTCAAGGGCCGAGCTTTCCATGGCGGTATGGGGTAAATGCATGAGGGCTAATTTAGATTCTTTTTTTTTTTTCTAATCCGTCTCTTTTGGCAGTCTTTTGCTGTTTTCTTTAACTTGGGCTCTTATTTAAGCCCTCTAGGAATACCTGCGCCACTGTTGGTGTCTCAGAAATGCGGGATGTTTCCCCCTGCCAAACTCGAAGGCGCGCCGGGAAGAGGAGCGAGAATTTAATTCCTTGGCTGTGCAGTGTGGTGCAAATAGTTGAAAAACCACGCCGCGCCTCTGATACCGTCGCGGAGAAATCCTGGAATAGTCGAATTGGCTGATTTTGGAATTTTAGGTCCCGTTTAATGCGAGAGGTTCGCCATATTTCCGTTTTATGTGCGGAATTTAATATTTTCGTGATGACGAGTCTCGAACGGGGGTTTGACTCTCTCCGTACCCCCAGACGGTGGGCCCGTTCGACCACAAGTTTACCTTTTAGATGCGGCAGGTCCATCGCTTCCGGGATCCAATCTTCTAAGACCCCACACAGAGATTTCTCCTCTATGCTTTCTGGAAACCCCAGAAAACGCAGGTTGCTCTATTTTCCAGATCATCGATTTTGTTTTGGAGGAGTTTCAGCTGTTTGTCCGTGGCTGCCATTTTCCTTTCTATTTGCAGCACGTCGTCTTCCACGCTGGAGATTCGGGTTTCCACCTGTTCGATTCGGGGGAGGATCTCGTTTAGAGCTTCTTTTACCTCTCCGATTTGGTGAGTGATGTGATCTAGTTTATCCTCAAGGGCCTCCCGTATCGCCTCCTTAATATCCATTATAGTCAGCCCTGATGTAGCTTGGTCAGGCCTTTCCTCCCCTGCCGCCGCCATTTTGGATACAGCCTTCGGTTTCTCCTTTTAGAGGCCATCGATGGTGAAATTTTATTCATGTATGTGATGATGGACATAGGCTCTGCTCCTGCACCCTATTTTGTTCCGTTTACGAGGGTATGTTACGGTAGGATGCCGCGGATGGTGTGGAGTGGGCCCCGGAGCTAGCGAGGGACACGTCCTCCCAGCTCACCACATCATGTGATCTCCCAATTTTTTTTTTTTTTCCTTTAAATATTCCATGAGTGTTTGTTTGGAGTAAAGGTGTTTAAAAAAAAAAAAGAAAAAGAAACAGTTCAGTTTCTATAGGACAGTGTTTCCCAACCAGTGTGCCACAGAAAAGTCACTACTGCCTGATGCTCAGATGTAGACCAGCATCCAGACTCTGCTCTCAGCACTTCACAGCAACAAAAGACACCAGCAGTGGTTCTTAAAACATGTAAGATCTCCGTTTTGAGAATCATGCATGCCTCATTTTCCAATTTATAGCATAGTTTATGGCATTTATAGTGTGGTAATTAATAGGCAGCATGCAGGGCATGGATAGCCAAGTCCCACTTTTTTGCGGGACACACAGTGTGAACAATACTTCCTTGTCTTCCTCTGAGTCCTTCCAGCCTCCATTTTTTCCCCATAGTGACTGAGACAGGGAAAGCAATCACTGAGCACTGGTTGGGATTCATTCTGAATACTGGGAGCAGCAGCAGCAGTGGAGGAGGCCTGACAACCACATGTGGCAGCCAAAGTAACTAACTGAGCTAGGTGCCCACTTCATGCTGACTTCTCCATTCTGCACTTGTGGGTTTAGAGGGAACTGGTCCATTATGATGGTTTCATGTGTATTTCTGTCCCCTCTCTCCCTGTGTTTTAAAATTTGGCAGTGTGGTGGGGCTTTTAGTGCTTCCCTAGTTCTTCTGTTGACCATACGAGTCCTCTCTATGCCCGCATTGCCTGCACTGTGGAGGCTGGAGTGCCACACCACATGTTTGTTAAAGTAGATGTACTTGAGAAGGTTGGGAAAACCTACTGTAAAAAATAAATTTTCAGTTCTTAAAATAAAAAAGAAGAAAAGTTAAGATGCCAGGAAGCACTGTGATGTCAAAGGCAAAAAAGCCTTCAGTGAGCGAGTTCAGGGTCTGCATCGGATATTCATTTGACTCCTGATCACGACTCTTCAAACTGCTGTAGCCGTGGTTGCATGTCACCAAGTATGCAGCTGTACTGCGCCTGGAAAATGGAGGCCCCAAGGAAGGAGCCAATGAGTAGAATCACTGTGTGAAGCTAAGCAGTGAATCCACTCCATGTTGAGGGCAAAGCGTTATTGGTGTGTGGGAATGAGCGGTGATTCCCACAGGCTTAGAGACAGATTGACTCCAGCCTTCTTAAAATAGTAGCTCTTTATTATAACATTACACATGCACATCCATAGACTGTCTTCTCCTCAGATAGTGTACACTCTTTACTTACAGTGTGTTGCTTCGTCTCAGCTCAGTGTTTGGACAGTGTTGTATCAGGAGCTGCCTTCCTCCTGGAGACCTGGTGTGGTCTGATTATCTCCAACTAGATCTCAACTCTTATTCCCCAGTCTCTGGTTGCGCCTTCTGAGCCCCACCTGCCCCGCAGGATCCCGCCCATAGAGCATACTCTCCTTATGGAATTTAAGGTGGACCAGGCATAAATAGGGGGGCACTGCCTCACATACCCCTCAGCTTGGACCCATTGGGCCAAGTGAACCTACTCCCTCCTGGATCCCATCCAGGAGAGTCCAAGACCTCCCAGTCTCCTTCTCTTAGGGTTACCCTTGACTGCGTCACGATCACCACCCAGTGTGCACATCTCCAGCCCTTTTAAGTCCTTTGTTGGCTCCGGGTTCAAATTCCATCCCAATGGATCTTCATGGACAAACTAGGGAACTACTAGTGCTTATTACTCTATATCCTCAGTTGCTGAAGTCTCCACAGTGCCTCCCTCTGGGCTCTCAGTGGACTCTTCCTCCAGGTTCTCCGTAGCACCTCCCTTTCGGCTGTCAGTGGTTGCCTCTTCTGTACATTCTGGCCACTCACTCACACCGGTCACTAGCTCCTCCATTGCCTCATGCTGGAGTCTCTCCAGTGCCACTCTCTGGGCTGTCCATGGTGTCTCTTGCTTGCCTAACTGTGCCTTCTCTCTCTGGGCTTCTCATAGTGGTTTTGAGGCTCCCAGTAGTGTTTGGGCACCCTACAGGGTCTTTATCTGGGCTGCCTGTAGCGCCAACTTCCCACTTCTCAACATTGCTTCTTCCTGAGCAGTCTGTCTCGCTCTCCTTAGGGCTCTCTGTGACCTCTCTCTCAGGGTTCTTCATTACCCTGTTCTCTGCGCTTATCGCAGGAGGTTTTTCTGGACTTCCAGTAGTGTTTGGGCACCCTACAGGGTCTTCACCAGGACCACCTGTAGCATCAATCTCTGGCCTTGCTTCCAGCAGGCTAGGAGTTTTTCTCAGCTCATTCACTAGCATAGCATTCTCTCTGGCAACTTGCTTCCAGTCCTTCCACTGGGTAATCTCTGCTGAAATTTCTTGTAGTTAAGGGACCAGCTGCTGCCATTCTGTAGTGTCCCTTGGGCACTCTGTGTCACTCCGTCTCGATAAGACCACGAAGCTTCATTCCACAAAGAAGTTGACGACAGCCCTGCTTGCTTCCTGGTTCCGTTTTTGCTCAGCCCAGGCCCGCTGACTTCTTGCTAGGCTTTCTTTTAATCTCCTATCTCCCTCCTGGAGATTCTGGATCAGGGCCTGCCAGCTTCCTTCAGACACGCTCTCAGACTGCTGCATTCTGTGGCTGCACACCATCCCTGCAGAGTGGCTTGCTTGTTGGAAGAGGGCCCCACCCTGCTCAGCAAGGCCCTGCTGCACCAGTGTTCTATCACTTTTCTTTTCAAGGCAAAAAAAAAAAAAAAGCCTGCTTGACCAGCAATAAATTACTCTCTGTTAAATCCCAATGTATCTCCCAGCAGGGCTTCTCCCTTTAGCCTGTTCAACCCTAAAACTTCCTGGCTGTCCCTGCAACCAGGCCCACACACTGTTTCCTCTCTACTTGAACATTAAAACCTTGTTGTTGGGTTTTTTTTTTTTTCTTCAGTGCTGCTTCTGCCATACCCTTTTACAAACCACAATGCACTCCTGCACTCTCTGTGGTCTGTACTTAGCCAAGAAGCTATTTTAGCCAAAAGATCTTCATTAAAAAATTAGAAGAAAATAGGATAATGCATAATCGTTGGCAAGTTAAATGTAAGACATTGATAAGACAGGCCAAGAGAGAATTTGAAAAGAAGTTGGCCGTAGAGGCAAAAACTCACAGTAAAAACTTTTTAAAATATATCCGAAGCAGAAAGCCTGTGAGGGAGTCAGTTGGACCGTTAGATGATCGAGGGGTTAAAGGGGCACTTAGAGAAGATAAGACCATCGCGGAAAGGTTAAATGATTTCTTTGCTTTGGTTTTTACTGAAGAGGATGTTGGGGAGGTACCCGTAATGGAGAAGGTTTTCATGGGTAATGATTCAGATGGACTGAATCAAATCACAGTGAACCTAGAAGATGTGGTAGGCCTGATTGACAAACTGAAGAGTAGTAAATCACCCTGACCGGATGGTATACACCCCAGAGTTCTGAAGGAACTAAAAAATGAAATTTCAGACCTATTAGTAAAAATTTGTAACTTATCATTAAAATCATCCATTGTACCTGAAGACTGGAGGATAGCAAATGTAACCCCAATATTTAAAAAGGGCTCCAGGGGCGATCCGGGAAACTACAGACTGGTTAGCCTGACTTCAGTGCCAGGAAAAATAGTTGAAAGTGTTCTAAACATCAAAATCACAGAACATATAGAAAGACATGGTTTAATGGAACAAAGTCAGCATGGCTTTACCCAGGGCAAGTCTTGCCTCACAAATCTGCTTCACTTTTTTGAAGGAGTTAATAAACATGTGGATAAAGGTGAACCGGTAGATATAGTATACTTGGATTTTCAGAAGGCGTTTCACAAAGTTCCTCATGAGAGGCTTCTAGGAAAAGTAAAAAGTCATGGGATAGGTGGCGATGTCCTTTCGTGGATTGCAAACTGGCTAAAAGACAGGAAACAGAGAGTAGGATTGAATGGGCAATTTTCTCAGTGGAAGGGAGTGGACAGTGGAGTGCCTCAGGGATCTGTATTGGGACCCTTACTGTTCAATATATTTATAAATGATCTGGAAAGAAATACGACGAGTGAGATAATCAAATTTGCAGATGACACAAAATTGTTCAGAGTAGTTAAATCACAAGCAGATTGTGATAAATTGCAGGAAGACCTTGTGAGGCTGGAAAATTGGGCATCCAAATGGCAGATGAAATTTAATGTGGATAAGTTCAAGGTGATGCATATAGGGAAAAATAACCCATGCTATAATTACACAATGTTGGGTTCCATATTAGGTGCTACAACCCAAGAAAGAGATCTAGGTGTCATAGTGGATAACACATTGAAATCGTCGGTGCAGTGTGCTGCGGCAGTCAAAAAAGCAAACAGAATGTTGGGAATTATTAGAAAAGGAATGATGAATAAAACGGAAAATGTCATAATGCCTCTGTATCGCTCCATGGTGAGACCGCACCTTGAATACTGTGTACAATTCTGGTCGCCACATCTCAAAAAAGATATAATTGCGATGGAGAAGGTACAGAGAAGGGCTACCAAAATGATAAGGGGAATGGAACAACTCCCCTATGAGGAAAGACTAAAGAGGTTAGGACTTTTCAGCTTGGAGAAGCGACGACTGAGGGGGCATATGATAGAGGTGTTTAAAATCATGAGAGGTCTAGAACGGGTAGATGTAAATCGGTTATTTACTCTTTCGGATAGTAGAAAGACTAGGGGGCACTCCATGAAGTTAGCATGGGGCACATTTAAAACTAATCAGAGAAAGTTCGTTTTTACTCAACGCACAATTAAACTCTGGAATTTGTTGCCAGAGGATGTGGTTAGTGCAGTTAGTATAGCTGTGTTTAAACAAGGATTGGATAAGTTCTTGGAGGAGAAGTCCATTACCTGCTATTAAGTTCACCTAGAGAATAGCCACTGCCATTAGCAATGGTAACATGGAATAGACAGAGGGGCGGATTTTAAGAGCCCTGCTCGCCTAAATCCGCCCAAATCCGGGCGGATTTAGGCGAGCAGGGCCCTGCGCGCCGGTGAGCCTATTTTACATAGGCCTACCGGCGCGCGCAGAGCCCCGGGACTTGCGTAAGTCCCGGGGTTTTCTGAGGGGGGCGGGCCCGAACCGCTCGGCGTTTTTGGGGCGTGTCGGGAGCGTTCCGGGGGCGGGCCCGGGGGCGTGGCCGCGCCCTCCGGACCCGCCCCCAGGTTGCGTCCCGGCGCGCTAGCGGCCCACTGGCGCGCGGGGATTTACGTCTCCCTCCGGGAGGCGTAAATCCCCCGACAAAGGTAAGGGGGGTTTTAGACAGGGCCGGGCGGGTGGGTTAGGTAGGGGAAGGGAGGGGAAGGTGAGGGGAGGGCAAAAGAAAGTTCCCTCCGAGGCCGCTCCGATTTCGGAGCGGCCTCGGAGGGAACGGGGGTAGGCTGCGCGGCTCGGCGTGCGCCGGCTATACGAAATTGATAGCCTTGCGCGCGCCAAATCAGGATTTTAGCGGATACGCGCGGCTACGCGCGTATCTACTAAAATCCCACGTACTTTTGCTTGCGCCTGATGCGCCAGCAAAAGTACGCCAAATCGCGCGGTTTGAAAATCTACCCCTTAGTTTTTGGGTACTTGCCAGGTTCTTGTGGCCTGGATTGGCCACTGTTGGAAGCAGGATGCTGGGCTTGATGGACCCTTGGTCTGACCCAGTATGGCATTTTCTTATGTTCTTATGTAGAGCTACAAGCCCCCTGGATTCTGTACAATGTTTAGGACCACATGTCCTCTTCACAACTCCTGCACTTCACACAAACACTTTCTTGGAGGCTGGTTTTTTTTTTTTTCTTTTCTGTACACTGCTTAGAAAAATAATCCCACTTCTGACATCATATGTGGGAACGAGTGATTCCTACAGGCCTAGAGACAAAGTAGACTGACTCCAGCCTTTTTAAAACAGTAATTATTATAACTTCACACATGCACATCAATAGCCTGCCTTTGTCTCAGAGTGTACACTCTTTACTTATAGTGTTTTGTTTACAGGAGCTGCCTTCCTCCCAGAGTCCTGGCCTGGTCTGGGATCCCACCTGGAATCCAGCTCTTATTCTCCAGTCTCTGGTTACGCCCTTTGAACTCCATCTGCCCCACAGGACCCCACTCATAGAGCATGCTCTTCATAAGGCACAATTAAGCTCTGGAATTTGTTGCCAGAGGACGTGGTTAGTGCAGTTAGTGTAGCTGGGTTCAAAAAAGGTTTGGGTAAGTTCTTGCAGGAGAAGACTATTAACTGCTATTAATCGAGTTAATAAAGTGATCTGGTCTTCACCACTTCCGGAGGAAGTGGTGAAGACCAGAACTGTGAAGGACTTCAAAGGGGCGTGGGATAAACACTGTGGATCCATAAAGTCAAGAGGCCGTCAATGAAGAGTGGGTGGCTCGCCAGAATGACGGCTACTGCCTGGAGATAATACCCTTATTCAATAAACATACACATGGTTACTGTGACTCCAACATCGCTCTAAGCTTCAACAGCAAGAGGAAATGTGGAAAAAAGGATTTGCACTCACAAAGCGGGGAGTAGCTGGCTTGTTACCGCGGTTACTACCCCAAACCAAATAAGCCTGATACTTCACTTTCAATGCATATCCAGCATAGCTCTCTGCTTCAACGGCAGGGGAGAAGAAAAACTGATACTTCACGCATATCCAGCATAGCTCTCTGCTTCAACGGCAGGGGAGAAGAAAAACGGATACTTCATGCATATCCAGCATAGCTCCCTGCTTCAACGGCAGGGGAGAAGAAAAACAACCAATAAGGGCTGAATAACATAGTCTGGGTAAAACAAATAAGCATGGGTGTAGCTTGCTTATTGCGGCGGTTACTACCCCTACTACCCCTAACTAATCAAGCTTGATATTTCACTTGGATGCAGCTCCATCACTGCTCTCTACATTAATGGTGGGGGTGGAAGGGAAATAGAACCAAAGAGCTAAGAGAAACAGATAAGTATGAGAAAAAATGTGTGAAGCTTGCTGGGCAGACTGGATGGGCCGTTTGGTCTTCTTCTGCCGTCATTTCTATGTTCTATGTTTCTATATGAGTTTACTTATCTAATAGCCACTGCTATTAATTGCATCAGTAGCATGGGATCTTCTTGGTGTTTGGGTTCTTGCCAGGTTCTTGTGATGCTGGGCTTGATGGACCCTTGGTCTGACCCAGCATGGCAAATTCTTATGTTCTTAAAGTGGACTTAGGCATCTAGCCTGGTCCTGCACAGGTAAATAGGGGAACACTAGAGGCACTGCCTCACATGGTGAGTGAATCTGGCTGTTAGCCCCCCTGCCAGCAAGAGCCCTTGCTGGGTGATGCTCGAATCTGCTCAGGGCATCGCCTTGAAAGCTGCATGACGCATCAGGGCCGGCCATATAAGAACCTCCATCACAGGATACTCCCTGCCTTAGCATGGAGTCCTCTCTGCCCTTGGCCTCTTGTCTTTGTACTTTTGCCTGTAAAACATTACCGTTGTTCTTTGTTCTTGTACTCTTGCCTGTATATCCTTGTTCTTGCTCTGTGCCCAGGTCCTCCTCTGTTTTGACCTTTCTAACATGTCTGATCTGCCTTTGTCTTGTCTCTTTCCGTATGCTTCTTTGTCTTATCCATGCCTTGTTTGGGCCTATCATGTCTACATGTATTCCATGTCTGGTCCTGTCTTGGTCTTCCTGTAGTCTGTGTGTTTCCTAGTTGTGCTGCTGTTCCCTGTGGGTCTTTGTGTCTTTTGTCTTTTCTACTCCCTGTAGGTCTCCCTAGCTCACCTGTGTATCTTTTCCCCTGCTCCCTGTTGCAGTTTTGCTTCATCTTTGTCCTTGCCCTCCCTGGTTTGCTGGTGCACTCCTTGTTTTGTGAGTACCCTTTCTGACCTAGTCACCAACCTCCAGAAGACCTACCAGCACCGGAGGGGAAGATGGCTGGTCAGGCAGAAGATCTACACTGGTCTTGCTGCTTCTGACCCCTGCATAATAATGCACACCTGACCAGCCTTCTCCTGACCCCTGTCCCCCCTCTGCTTGGCTGGTATCCCCAAATTGGCCTCATGGCCATGACAATTGGACTCCCATCGTGAAAAATTGAGGCGGGAAGTGTCCCCCTTTTGGTCCTGCTTCCACCCCATGTGATGCTGTCTTCCAGATCCACTTCAGGTCAAGAGTTCAGTATAGTGCAGATATCTGTGGTACTGGAGGAGTTATCTAAAAAAAAGTATCGAAGTGGCATGGGCCCCTTTGGGGATATCCTTTCTCAGAACTGTTGAAGAGGCGAGTGCTATTACACAGGGCTCTACTTTTTTGCGGCCAGGGTGGGGTCTAGCCACCTCAGTGAGGTACCATTGTTATTCGTGGCACAGAAGATCCCCATGGTATCAAGTCCAGGTCCTAGATCTGGGACCATCCAGGGTGCCATTTGTGTCACTGTGAAGGGCTCATGGCAGTCTTCAGTATACTCGTAAAAGACCAAGGTGTTATTGGTGTCAGAGCATTTTGGCGCAAATGTCAGTCTCTCATGGTTCCTACCACAGTATAGAAGGAACCAGTGCCATCTTTGGAATGGGATGCTAGTCAACAGGAGTGGCCGAAGCAGTTGGTGCAGAGTACAGCAGAACTGGCAGCCTGTGCAGCAAGGGATGTTTCTTAGTGTCCAGTCAGATGAATCCAGAACAAGTGGGTTATGCACCTCTACCACAGATGGAGATGTAGCAAACTGACGTTACAGTAAATATACCACTGCAGTGACATCAGCCTGCCATCTCCAGCAGATGGTGGATTGATTCATTTTGAGAAAGGAGAATTAATGAAATACATTAGCCCCGCTCTCCTGCGATATCAAATGGTCCCTCTCACAGTTGAGAATTCCTGAGGTGATTTCTGTGATCCCTCAGATGAGTGCCTTGGTCTGGTAGCTGGTTTTCAGCCAGCGTGGACTTAGCTGCTTAAGCAGCTGAAAGGTAGTGAGTGCAGGAAGCTGAGCGTGGTGGTGACTGCACATGCCCTGTCCCCCTGCAGCCGAAGACAGTCTCTGTAGTCAGCCAGGTAAGGCTGAGCTCTGGTAAGTTTTAAAAATAATAATGTAATATATAGAGACTTAGGAGGCTTTAGTTGCATAGGCTTCCTCCTTCCCCCTGTCTCCATGCTTGGTGCGCCGTTCTGACATTTGTCCTGCTCCGTGGGAGATTGAGGGATGTGGGCAGTCTGGGGGGGTTGAGCAGCCTCCTTAGGCTAGACCCCACTCCAAGGCTTTTTTGCTGTGCGCCACATTGTCAAATCGATGTGTGCGCGAGCTGTGGGTACAGGTTGTATGCCCAGTTTTTGGACGCACAGTCGGGCTTTATAGTCTGTGTGCCCAAGTTACGCGGCACCATAGTGGCCGCACGCTTACCTGTGTGCACAAGTTGTACTGTGCGTAAGTTTTTTAGGGCGCATATCTTTGGGACACCTAAGCCTTGGATGCCTAGTTAAGCACCTAGGTGTGGGTTACCTAAGTGTTGGGCGCCTAATTTCTGGGCACCTAAGTCGCATGCCTCTAGCCGCCGCTTAGCACACTCTCAGCCCCAGTATATACATTCCTATCATCATCTCTCCTCTAAACCAACTACTCGGCCTCTCTCTCTTCACCTTATCACTGTTGAACGCACAGTCTTTGACTAAGAAAACTCACCTCCTGCATGACTACCTGCTGGAAACAAACACGGACCTTTTTGCAGTCACAGAAACATGGTTAAAACCAGAAGACATAGCTACTATCAACCAACTCCCTACGCACTCGCACAACATATTCTCTATTCCTAGACTCAAAAAACGAGGAGGCGGTCTCCTCCTTGCAGCAAGGAAAACATTTGGAATGGAACTAAAAACTACTATATCATCGCAGTCCCTGGAATTCGCAGTATTCAAAGCAGCCCACCTACAAATAGGTCTCATATACGCTACCCCAGGATACCTAGAATCCAATCCTTCAACTCTAATTGAAAATATAACCAAGCACATCAATACCGACACACCAGCGATCCTCCTGGGGGACTTTAATCTTCACATAGATGTATCTCCTCTATCTCCAAGCTGCGAAACATTCCTAAATGCACTAAACTTCATGGGTTTCAAACAACTAATTAAAGAACCGACCCACAAAGCAGGTCATACGCTGGACCTCATCTTCATCAACCAGGATCTTTCCACCTCCTCCCACCCCACATGCCTCACTATTCCCTGGTCGGACCATAAACTGATCAACACCGTACTAAAAATAAACATACCTACCCCTTCAAAAAAGCAAAATAACACTATCCAATTCAGGAAAATATGCAGCCAGGAGACAATAAACAATAGCCTAACTACTGAACTCAACAATCTGGACCTCACTAACGCGGACTCAGCCATATTATCCTGGAACTTCTTCACCAAAAAAGTGGCCGACTCTTCATGCCCAACCATCACCAAAACTGCCCTAGCTAATAAAGACAACAGAAAACCATGGTATACACCAAAACTAAAATCCTTAAAACAGGAGCTCAGAAAAAAAGAACTACTTTGGCGTAAAAATCCAACATCTTCCAACCTCTCGACATACAAGTCCACGATGCACCTATACAGAACATCCATCCTGCAAGCAAAAAAAGATTTTTACTCACAAAAAATACACCACTTCATCTTTGACCCCAGAGCACTTTTCTCACTGATCTCGTCCCTCACGAAACCTCCATCGACAGCCATTTCAGATGATAAAGCGGCAAGCAAAGCAGAAGAACTGGCAATTTACTTCAAGAACAAGATCCCAAACCTACTAACGCAGTCCAAGAACAACAACAGTTACACGCCAATTTCACCACATATAACCTTCCCATCACAAAAGACATGCCTGAGAGAATTCGAAATGACTGCCTCTTTAGAAATAGAAAACATCCTAAAAAAAATGAAACCCTCCTCACATCCTCAGGATACCATTCCCATCAATCTCCTCATCTCATGCGCTAAAACCATATCCAAACCCATTGCACAAATCATCAATTGCTCCCTATCTCAAGGACTAGTCCCTGACTCCCTCAAAATGGCAATTATAAAGCCGCTCCTGAAAAAACCTAATCTTTCACCAGATATCCCATCCAACTTTCGCCCAATAGCTAATCTACCTTTCATTGCTAAAATTTTAGAAAGAGTAGCAAACAAACAACTCACAGAATATCTAAACGATAACAACATTCTCTCTCCAGCCCAGTTTGGTTTCCGTCAGTCCAGAAGCACAGAAACCCTCCTAATCTCCTTAACGGATTCCATATTACTGAATCTTGAAAAAAGATGTCCTTGTCTACTCATCCTCTTAGACCTATCAGCAGCATTTGATACGGTCAATCATAATACATTATTAGATCGTCTGTCAGACATTGGAATTAGAGATACAGCTCTCAACTGGTTCAAATCGTCCCTCAATAACAGACAATATAAAGTCAAGGTCAACAAGGAAGAATCTCAACCAATCACCTGCGACCTGGGAGTCCCACAGGGATCGTCCCTCTCACCAACCTTATTCAATATTTACCTCCTTCCACTTTGCCAACTCTTGCTCAACCTAAATCTCATCCACTACCTATACGCAGACGATGTACAGATTCTAATCCCTATCACTGAATCTCTCCAAAAAACTCTAGATTTCTGGAATACATGCCAACAAGCCATCAACAACTTACTCACAAGTCTAAATCTTATTCTTAATCAAAACAAAACAGAATACCTACTCATTTCTCCAGATGGAACTCACTCACTTCCCGGCTCCAACCTCACCACTCAACTGACACTGTCACCACAAGTCAGAAATCTAGGAGTTATACTTGACAACCAAATGAATTACAGAGCTCTCATCAATAATATAGTAAAAGACGGATTCTTCAAATTACAAGTCTTAAAAAGACTTAGACCACTCCTCCATTTTCAGGATTTCCGATTGGTTCTACAAGCAATCATACTCACGAAAATAGATTACTGCAACTCTCTTCTAGTAGGCCTCCCCGCAAACGCCTTAAAACCATTACAGATGTTGCAAAACGCCTCGGCAAGGATCCTAACCAAGACAAACAAAAGAGACCACATCTCACCCATCTTAAAAAGCCTACACTGGCTTCCCGTCAATTTCAGAATACTCTTCAAAGTGCTTTCATCAATACACAAAGCAATACACAACCTGGCCCCACTGAAGCTCAAAATCCCTCTCCAACTCCACACCTCTACTAGACCAGTGAGACAAGCCTACAGAAACAATCTCCAGATACCACGAATGAAATCAACGTTAAGCAAAAGAGCATTCTCCACAGCTGGTCCCAAACTCTGGAATACGCTCCCGCCGGAACTCAAATCAGTGCAATGCCACATTATCTTCAAAAAAAGACTTAAGACTTGGCTCTTCCACCAAGCCTTTCCATAACATCAGTCTGCTGAACTATCTCTGCCAAGGTCCCCTTTAGGTCATTTCCAATCGAATTATAAAGAGAACTATTTATAAAGAGAACTATTTAAGATCCTCAGTTATTTTCAATAACCTACAAGAGAACTACACAAGAACCAGACAATAACCTACAAGAGAACTACACAAGAACAAGATCCTCAGTTATTTTCAATAACCTACAAGAGAACTACACAAGAACCAGACAAGTACCAGACAAGTACAACCCTAAAAATTCTTTGAACCCTCTATGAATACCCTAAGAACACCACAAAGAATTCTCTAAAGAATTATGCAATTCAACTTCAACTCCTTGGCAGTCCAAAACCCTGCCTACTTAGGCAATGTATATTATATCTCTTGTTATTAACCCCATATATTTATGAATACCCTAAGAATAACCTAAGAACACCACAAAGAATTCTCTAAAGAATTATGCAATTCAACTTCAACTCCTTGGCAGTCCAAAACTCTGCCTACTTAGGCAATGTATATTATATCTCTTGTTATTAACCCCATATATTTATTTCCAAGTTATTTATACCTGTTCTTTGTAAGACATTTACTTGTCACTGTTATTGTTCAAAATGTAAACCGAATTGATCAGTAATTCTGTTACTGGAAAGTCGGTATAGAAAAGTTCAAAATAAATAAATAAATAAATATGTATTCTACCTCTAGTTTTTGCTATCCTTTTACTTCCTGGCTACTCTAGCCCCCAAGTTTAATCTCCCTGTTATATGTAACTGTGCTTTGGCCTTCCTGTTATATGGTTATGTTGTTAATCCCTAAATTCCATGTAAACCGGTTTGATATGAATCTTGTCATGAAGATCAGTATAGAAAATGTCCAAAATAAATAAATACCTAAGAAGCCTAAGTGCCTTTCTCTTAGGCACTGCTTATCATATTAGGGCATGTCAGCCAGTAGTGTCTGATAACTGTCTCACCTCCCTGAAACCTCCTTAGTCTCACCTTCAACCCACCCATACCCACCCTCCCTCCACCCTTTCCCTATACCCCCACCCACCTATCACCCCATCCCCACCTATCTACCGTTCTCCACTGTACCCCCAGTTAAAACTTACAACCTTTATGTTTAAATCATGATACCGTTACTACTTGCTATAACTGCTGTAAATAAGCTAATAGTTTATACATATGAGTTTATATATATGTGTTTAATTGTTTAATAAGTTATCAATATAATCCACCATGTTAAGCAACCTTTTTTGTAAATACTGATACGTTCCTTGTACCTTTCTCAACTGCTGTCTTTCCTCCTTTACCTCTCTCCCCCCCTCCCCTTTTTCGCTCCTGCTCCATTCCCCCACTCCCTGTTTTTTGTAATTTCCTCCTTCTCAAGTTTATTGTAAACCGGCGTGATGTGCTTGCACGAACACCGGTATATTAAAAGCTGTTAAATAATAATAATAATAATAACTTGTGCCAGCACTGTTTGGAGGCTCAGGGAGACTGATCTTCCTCTGATTTCACTAAACCTGGTTTTTCCCAGCTGGATGTATGTCTGGGTAAAGACAACTCAAGTAGGGGTGCCTGAATTTGGACCTCCCCTAACTGCTTTCTCAGCAGGGGATGGTAGCTCAGTGAAAAATTGAGGTGGGAAGTGTCCCCCTTTTGATCTTGCCCTACCCCATGTGGTGCTGTCCTCCAGATCCACTTCAGGTCAGGAGTTCAGTATAGTGCAGATATCTGCGGTACTGGAGGAGTTGTCAAACAAAGTATGGAAGTGGCATAGGCCCCTTCGGGGCTATCCTTTCTCAAAGCTGATGAAGAGGCAAGTGCTCATATGCAGGTACCTCCTGGTTTGGATACTTCTACTTGGGTAGAATTTTTCCAGGGGTTGCATTCTTTCTTCAGGTGCAGTCTTCAACCCTGTGCAATGCTCCCAGAGCAGAGGTGTAGGTAGGATCCTTGCCTGGACCTTTTGATAAGCGCCGTAGTACTCCTAGAGCTGCAGCGGGACTTCCAGATAGAGATCCGAATGGCATAGATCATGGTGCCAATCCTGACTCTTGAGGATGGTGAAATTCTTCCAGAATTAGACCCATAGAGAACTATGCTTCTGATTTTTCTTAGAAGTGAACTACGAGCTCTGCTCTCCCAGACCTGGAAAATACTCTGGGTTCCTGGGGCAGATTCTGGGTCTGAGCCGAAGAGAAATCCCACCTTGGCTTAAGAACATAAGAAAATGCCATACTGGGTCAGACCAAGGGTCCATCAAGCTCAGCATCCTGTTTCCAACAGTGGCCAATCCAGGCCATAAGAACCTGGCAAGTACCCAAAAACTAAGTCTATTCCATGTTACCATTGCTAATGGAAGTGGCTATTCTCTAACAAGCAGATACAGTAAGGGGCGGTAGGAAGAGCTGCGTTAGTGCCGGGTGCCCCCGCGGTTGCCGCACGCACAGTCCGGCTCACCTACCGCTCGATACTATATTTAAATTGCTTGCAAATGCAAGCCGCGTCCAAGAAGCGTTCGTGAAGCGTTAGGCCTGCGCAACCCATTTTACGGTATAGAGCGCTATACAGTATCCTGGGTGCGCTGGCCTAACGCTTCATGGACACGCTGGTATCTGTCATTTCAAATGTCATTTCAAATGACATTTGAAATGACAGGTACCAGGAAGTGGACGGTTCTCCTACGCTCAAGATTGCCAGTCCTCTCTCCCCTCCTCCCAAAGCAAGGCGCGATGTCCGTCTCCGGAGGGCTGCGAAAAAAGTAAGTCGTTGCTTTACATTGCCAGTCCTCTCTCCCCTCCTCCCGAAGCAAGGCTGCTTTACGCGCCTTGCTTCGGGAGGAGGGGAGAGAGGACTGGCAATCCCGAGCGTAGGAGAACCATCCACTTCGTTGCTACTTTTTTTTTTTTTCGCTTTTTTTGATTTTTTTCTGCTTTCGTTGCTTCGGGAGGAGGGGGGAGAGGACTGGGGCTGCCCCGGAGACCAGCACCCATTGACGCAGCCAGGGCAGGTGAGCGGGGGCTGGGGGAAAGTTTGCCGCCTACCCTTACCCCTGCCTCTAATGCAGGGGTAAGTGTAGGTGGTAAGTTAGGTTAAACGAGCGGCAAAACGGCAGGGTAAAAAAGCGATATTTGGGGCGCTCGTTACTGTATGGGAGGGAATAGCTAATTCGATCGTTTACATCTAATATACATGCCGTGGGCAGAAGGGGGTTACCCGGTGATTTAAAGAGGCGGTAAGAATCGGTTAAAGGGGATTGCGTATCGCAGGAAGGGCTAACGCGGCCGGAAAGTGAGTAGAAAGCGGGTTAGGAGCGGGGTAACCGTGGCCGCACTTTACTGTATTGACCTGTAAGTGAACTTAATAGCAGGTAATGGAGTTCTCCTCCAAGAACTTATCCAATCCTTTTTTAAACACAGCTATACTAACTGCACTAACCACATCTTCTGGCAACAAATTCCAGAGTTTAATTGTGCGTTGAGTAAAAAAGAACTTTCTCCGATTAGTTTTAAATGTGCCCCATGCTAACTTCATGGAGTGCCCCCTAGTCTTTCTACTATCCGAAAGAGTAAATAACTGATTCACATCTACCCGTTCTAGACCTCTCATGATTTCAAACATCTCTATCTTATCCCCCCTCAGCCGTCTCTTCTCCAAGGTGAAAAGTCCTAACCTCTTTAGTCTTTCCTCATAGGAGAGCTGTTCCATTCCCCTTATCATTTTGGTAGCCCTTCTCTGTACCTTCTCCATCGCAATTATATCTTTTTTGAGATGCGGCGACCAGAATTGTACACAGTATTCAAGGAGCGATACAGAGGCATTATGACATTTTCCGTTTTATTCACCATTCCCTTTCTAATAACTCCCAACATTCTGTTTGCTTTTTTGATTTCCGCAGCACACTGAACCGACGATTTCAATATGTTATCCACTATGATGCCTAGATCTTTCTTGTGTTGTAGCACCTAAAATGGAACCTAACATTGTGTAACTATAGCATGGGTTATTTTTCCCTATATGCATCACCTTGCATTTATCCACATTAAATTTCATCTTCCCTTTTGATGCCCAATTTTCCAGTCTCACAAGGTCTTCCTACAATTTATCACAATCTGCTTGTGATTTAACTACTCTGAACAATTTTGTATCATCTGCAAATTTGATTATCTCACTCGTCGTATTTCTTTCTAGATCATTTATAAATATATTGAAAAGTAAGGGTCCCAATACAGATCCCTGAGGCACTCCACTGCCCACTCCCTTCCACTGAGAAAATTGTCCATTTAATCCTACTCTCTGTTTCCTGTCTTTTAGCCAGTTTGTAATCCATGAAAGGACATCGCCACCTATCCCATGACTTTTTACTTTTCCTAGAAGCCTCTCATGAGGAACTTTGTCAAATGCCTTCTGAAAATCCAAGTATACTCAGACAGACGCCGCCAGCTTACATCCAGACGCCTCCAGCGCCCATCCAGACGCCCCAGCACCACTCCGGACTTCTTCAACACTCATCCAAACCTCTCCAGCATTTCATCCAGAACTCCCCAGCATTCTGTCATACCTCCCCAGCACTCATCCAGACACTATTCTTCATGCACACGTTTGCTATCCCGATCATTTACAACCAGCGAAGAAACCTCGTAGAAAACTTCAATACTCCCAACCTCCTTCAAAAAAGAATTATTCCAATCATGACATCACCACTGAACCAACTACTGGGACTTTCGCTACTATCCTTAACCCTGCTTAATGCACAATCACTCTCGAAAAAATCTCATCTCCTCTACGATTTTTTAATAGAAACAAAACCGGACTGCTGCGCAATTACCGAAACATGGCTGAAACCTGAAGACACGGCACTAATTAACCAACTCCCTACACATGCTTACGACATCTTCTCTATCCCCAGACCTAAAAAAAGAGGCGGCGGCCTGCTATTAGCCGCGAAAAAAGAACTAGGCCTTTCTCTACAGCTAACAAATTCTTCAACCTCCCTCAAATTTGTGGTATTCAAATCCAAACACCTTCAGATCTGCCTCACTTATGCCCCACCAGGAAGCCTAGAATCTGACCCATCCCCTTTAATTGAACTATTAGCCAAGCACATCAACACAGACACCCCCGCTATAATAATGGGAGATTTCAACCTCCACGTGGATAAAACACCTCAATCTTCCCGCTGTGAAACCTTCCTTACCACGCTCAAGTATATGGGTTTCAAACATCCGACACACAAAGCGGGACACACTCTAGATTTAATTTTCATAAAGCTTTACCTCTGCATTATCTACGAATTGCTCTCCAATCCCCTGGTCGGACCACCGGTTGATCTCTACAACGCTGAAGTTCATCCAACCCATCCACCAACCGATACAAAAAACCACTGTCCAATTCAGGAAATTATGCAACCCAGAAACCCTTAGCCCGCACCTATCCACAGCATTAGACAAATTAGACCTTGCAGATGCTAATTCAGCCACATCCTCCTGGATCAAAACAACTAAGAATGTTGCAGCCCTGACTTGCCCGCTAACTACTAAAGCCCTCCACTCTAACGTGAACAACAGGAAACCCTGGTACACCCCACAACTAAGAACCCTGAAACAAGAGCTTAGAAGAATGGAACATGCTTGGCGAAAAAATCCTTCCCCATCAAACCTGGAGGCTCACAAATCTCTCATGCACCGCTACCGGATATCCATCCTCCAAACAAAGAGGGATTTTTTTTCTCACAGAAAATCCACCATTTCATATTCGACCCTAAAGCACTATTCTCTCTCGTCTCGTCTCTCACCAAACCTCCCCCCTCGACCATCCCAGACGATAAAGCGGCTAGCAAAGCCTCAGAGCTAGCAACTTACTTCAAGAAAAAAATCTCCGATCTGATCAGACCTTTAAAAGCCAATAACATTCCTCTTCCTCCACCCTCTTACTCTCCATATACTCTACAGAATACAAGCCTGGAAACTTTCGAGCTGACATCAACATTAGAGATTGAAACAGTCCTAAAGAAGATCAAACCGGCCTCACACCCCACAGATGCGATCCCCTCCAACTTACTCATCGCCATCTCAAAAACCATTGCCAAACCTATCATGGATATCATTAATTGTTCACTAATGCAAGGCTTAGTTCCTGACCCCTTGAAACTCGCAATTCTAAAACCACTGCTGAAAAAACCCAACCTGTCTCCAGACGACCCAGCCAACTATCGCCCAATCGCTAAACTCCCCTTCATCTCCAAAATCCTAGAAAAAAAAGTTAATAAGCAACTCTCGGAGTACCTGGACGATAACAATATACTAGCCCCCTCTCAGTTCGGCTTTCGAAAAGCCTGAAACATTGAAGCTCTATTAATCTCTTTAACAGACACCATAATTTTGTACTTTGATAAAAAACAACCCGGCCTACTCATCCTCCTTGATCTATCAGCCGCGTTTGACACGGTGAACCACGCAATACTCATGGACTGACTAGCTGACATCGGAATCAAAGGCACTGTTCTTAGCTGGTTCAAGTCTTTCTTATACAACAGATTCTACAAGGTCAGAGTCAAAAATAATGAATCACACCCCGTCTGCGCTTCTCTGGGAGTCACTCAAGCCTCATCCTTATCCTCCACCCTCTTCAACATTTATCTTCTACCGCTCTGCCAACTCCTGTCCAAGCTAAAATTAACGCACTACATCTATGCAGACGATGTGCAAATATTCATACCGGTCACCGTTTCTCTACAAAAATCCCTAGAATTCTGGAACAACTGCCTTCAATCCATCAACAACCTGCCTATGAGCCTTAACTTAATTCTTAATACCAATAAGACTGAAATACTCCTCATCTCACAAGACGGTAAATATGCAATGTCCAACTTGCACCTCAGTCAACCATCCTTTTCCTCTCAAGCTAGAAACCTCGGAGTCATCATAGACAATCAATTAAACCTAAAGAGATTCATTAATAATACCAGCAAGGATGGCTTCTTTAAATTGCAAATCCTAAAACGGATCAGACCGCTCCTCCACTTCCAAGACTACCGTTCAGTTCCCAGGCAATCATTTTCTCAAAAATTGACTACTGTAATTCTCTTCTACTCGGCCTCCCGACTAACACCATTAAACCCTTACAAATGCTCCAAAACGCTTCAGCTAGGATTCTGACTAAGACCAACAAAAGAGATCATATCACCCCCGTCTTGAAAAACCTACACTGGCTCCCAGTTAAGTTTAGAATCACTTACAAAGTACTGACTATCATACACAAATCCATTCACAACCTCATCCCACTGGACCTCAACATACCTTTTCGATTACACATACCATCCAGACCGGTAAGAGCAGCTTATAGAGATTCTCTCCTCGCTCCACCCATCAAAATCTCTCTAAATAAATGAGCTCTATCCACAGCGGGCCCTGCGGAACAGAACTCTCTACCTCCAGAACTCCGGCAAGAACAATGCCCGATCACCTTTAAAAAGAGACTCAAAACTTGGCTATTCGAACAAGCATTTAATTAATGCCAATTATTTACTCTCTTACCTCACCTTACCATTCTTCAGACTCTCCATCAGATTACCGATCAGATTATATAGTAGATTAACATTCCAACTCTACATTCCTTTTCCCCAAATATATGCTCCATATTCCGTGTATTAAATTAATCTAATACACACCCAGATCTATAGCCAGGCTAGCAAAAGAATTGTATTATTATTATTTAAACGTTTGGATTTATTACCCTGTTCACTCTAATCCAAGTCTATTCCCCTGTTTAATGTAATCGCATTCTTACATGCTTGTTATTGTTATAATGTAAACCGAAGTGATATGTAACTTTGCTACATGAATTTTGGTATATAAAAATGTTAAATAAATAATTATACTACTTCGACCAATTCACCTTTATCCACATGTTTATTAACTCCTTCAAAAAAGTGAAGCAGATTTGTGAGGCAAGACTTGCCTTGGGTAAAGCCATGCTGACTTTGTTCCATTATACCATGACTTTCTATATGTTCTGTGATTTTGATGTTTAGAACACTTTCCACTATTTTTCCTGGCACTGAAGTCAGGCTAACCGGTCTGTAGTTTCCCGGATTGCCCCTGGAGCCCTTTTTAAATATTGGGGTTACATTTGCTATCCTCCAGTCTTCAGGTACAATGGATGATTTTAATGATAGGTTACAAATTTTTACTAATAGGTCTGAAATTTCATGTTTTAGTTCCTTCAGAACTCTGGGGTGTATACCATCTGGTCCAGGTGATTTACTACTCTTCAGTTTGTCAATCAGGTCTACCACATCTTCTAGGTTCACCGTGATTTGATTCAGTCCATCTGAATCATTACCCATGAAAACCACCTTCTCCAGTATGGGTACCTCCCCAACATCCTCTTCAGTAAACATCGAAGCAAAGAAATCATTTAATCTTACCGTGATGGCCTTATCTTCTCTAAGTGCCCCTTTAACCCCTCGATCATCTAGCGGTCCAACTGACTCCCTCACAGGCTTCCTGCTTTGGATATATTTTAAAAAGTTTTTACTGTGAGTTTTTGCCTCTACGGCCAACTTCTTTTCAAATTCTCTCTTAGCCTGTCTTATCAATGTCTTACATTTAACTTGCCAGAAGGGGTGTGGGCTCAGGTAGTGGCACTTCCTGAGCCTCCCAGTGAAGGTTTACCGACCCATCCCTGGAAACAGGAGATAGGGGGATGTGTGTCTCACTTTTATCAGAGGTGGGTTGAAATTACAGTGGGTCCTGGAAGTGATGCAAGAAGGATTTGCAATGGAGTTTCTCAGTGTTCCTTGGGACATGTTCATGGAATCCCCCTGCCTCTTCCCACAGAAGTGAGCAGTGGAGTGTACATTGACAAGGTTCCTCAGTCTGACAGCTGTGGTCTCAGTGCCCATGTCTCAAGAAACTATGGAGTGATATTCCATTTATTTCATCATGCCAAAGAAGGAGGGCTCCTTTTGTCACATCCTGGACCTCAAATGTGAAACATTTTCACATTAAAACCTTGGGCTAAGTTATAATGGCTGTGCAGTTGGGAATTTTTGACATCCCTGGATCTGTCCGAAGCGTATCTTCACATTGTTTTCTGCGGTTTGCGGTTCTGGGGCACCACTTTCCATTTTGGGTGCTGCCCTTTGGTCTGGCCACTGCTCTCAGAAGCTTTTCCAAGGTAATGGTAGTAGTTGCGGCAAAGTTGTGAAAGGATAGAATCCTAGTACACCTGTAATTGGACGACTGGCTGATTCAAGCCAAGTCGCTGGAAGAGAGCCGCCTGGTGACTCACAAGGTTATTTCCCTGTTGCAGGAGCTTGGCTGGGTGGTGAACCTAGTCTACTCAGTTGTTGGAATACTTCGGGGTTCAGTTTGACATGAAGCTAGACAAGGTGTACCTGTTGGAAGCTTGAATTCAGAAGTTGCTAGCTCAACTCCGTCTGTTGTTGAACACTCTGCGCCCGACTGTATGGCTTAATGGCGGCAACCCTAGAAGTGGTGCCGTGGGCGAGGGTGCATATATGTCCTCTTCAGTGCTCCCTGCTGACTTGGTAGAATCCACAGTCTCAGGACTATTCGATTTGGCTCCACCTGCTGATGGAGGTCTCCTCCCAACTGCAGTGGTGGCAGCAGGCGGCTCATCTATGAAGGGGAGTTTCCCTAACTCCACCGGATTGGCTATTAGTGACAATGGATGCGAGTCTCCTTGGTTGGGGAGCTGACAGCACAAGGGCACTGGAGGGCAGAGTCTCTCTGGAACATCAATCGGCTGGAAGCTAGGGTGGTCCAGTTGGCATGTTTATAATTTGGCGACAGCTGCAGGCGCAAAATTCCAAAAAGAGTGGAATCCTGACCAAGGAAAGGAAGAGCACCTTGATCCTCGCACCAGGCCTCAAACACTTTCCAAACCTGCACATTGGCCAAGGAAGTGGAGACCTTTCTAGCTCTTAGGAAGATGGAAATTACTGCCGCAGCGTATCCACATTTCAGCAAGCAGGCCCTTTCAAAGGCCATATCATAATAAAAAATTGAGTTGTATCTTAGAGAAAAACAGGTCCCTGCTTTAATAGGTTCCTGTGCGCTGGAAGTCGAAGAGTCGAATCCACCAGGAGCCTCCGCAGATCTGCATACTAGAGATGTGAATCGGAACTGATATCGGATCCGATTCTGGTTCCGATTCACTTCTATAGAGATGTGAATCGGAACTGATATCGGATCCGATTCTGGTTCCGATTCACATCTCTACTGCATACCACAGTCTCTTGGGCCAACCTGGAGCGACCAAGAGCACCATCCCTCTGTGGTGTTCGATCCTTCAAATCAGTCTTCAAATAATGTTGGACTATACAATGACTGTGACTTGCAACAGTCGACAGGGAGGTACCAAGAGCCAACAGGTGTTGCGGGAAATAGATCATCTTATGGAATGGGCAGAGCTGCATCTCCAGATGATCTCAGCCTCACACATTGCAGGCAAAGATAAAGTAAGAGCAGACTTTCTCAGCAGGGAGTCTGAACCCAGGAGAGTGGGCATTGTCAGACAAGGCATTTCAGCTGATTTGGAATCGCTGGGATCACCTTTTGGTGACTGCGTAATGCAAACGTTCCGCATTTCTTCAGCCGCAGGAGGACGTAATTGGAGATTGATACCCTAGAGCAGGAGTGTCCGGAATGCAAGTTGCTGTATGCTTTCCTCCAAGGCCCATGCTGGGCAGACTGATTCGAAGGATCGAACACCACAGAGGGATGGTGCTCTTGAATGCTCCAGATTTGCCCAAGAGACTGTGGTATGCAGATCTGTGGAGGCTCCTGGTGGATTTGACTCTTCGACTTCCAGCGCACAGGAACCTGTTGCATCAGGGACCTATTTTTCACTAAGATACAACTCGATTTTTTATTATGATATGGCCCTTGAAAGGGCCTGCTTGCTGAAACGTGGATATGTTGCAGCAGTAATTTCCATCTTGCTAAGAGCTAGAAAATTCTCCACTTCCTTGGCTCATGTGTGGATTTGGAGAGTGTTTGAGGCCTGGTGCGAGGATCGAGGTACTCTTCCTTTCCTTGGTCAGGATTCCGCTCATTTTGTAATTTTGCAGGATGACTGGAATAAAAGCATGGCTCTCAATTCCTTAAAGGTACAAGTCTTGCCTGTTTCAGGGCTCAGGTACATGGTGGAACTTCGTCAGCTCATCTTGATGTGGCCATTTTCTGAAAGGAGTGAAACATCTTCATCCTCCTTTGTGGTTCCATTGGCCCTATGGAGCCTTAATTTGGTATTGGATTTTTTTTTGCCAGGCCCTACATTTAGACCACTACGTAGTCTGTACTTGCGGTTGCTGACCTTGAAAATGGTGTTCCTTGTGGCAATTTGTTCTGCACGTAGGGTTTCCGAACTGCAGACCTCATCTTGCCAGGAGCCATTTCTCCTGATGACTCCAGGGGCGGTTCAGCTGCGTACTGCTCTTTCCTTTTTACCGAAGGTGGTCATTGAGTTTCTCTTGAATCAGTCCATTTCCTTGCTGTCTCTGGACAGAGAGAGATGTAGAGGAGTGTTGTCTGTTGCAGCTCTTGGATGTCAAGAGGCATATTGTCAGGTATCTGGAAGTTCCTGAGCCTTTGCGGAAGTTGGATCGCCTGTTTGGCCTTCACAGTGGTACTATGCAGGGAGAGCCAGCCTTGCAGGCTACATCACTTGCTGGATTAAGGAGGTAGTCTTGGCTGCATATGTGGATGCTGAGAAGCCATTATCTAGTCAAGTTAGGGCTCAGGCAGTGTCATGAGCAGATTGTTGTCTCCCGTCAACATTTGCTGAGCTGTGACCTGGTCCTCCTTACACACCTTTTCCAGGTATTATCGCCTGGATGTTCAGGCCCAGGAGGATGCGTCCTTTGCACATGTAGTTTTGACTGGACCACGGGCAGCCTTCAGCCCTATTCGGGAGTAGCTTGGGTACATCCCACTTGTTCTGGATTCATCTGACTGGATGCTAAGAAATGAGAAATTACTACTTACCTAATAATTTCCTTTTCTTTAGGAAAGTCAGATGAATCCAGCTTCCCTCCCTTGGCTGCCGAATGCATAATGATCCTCCTGTGTGCCTAGGTGTTACAGGTATTACTGATAAGTGCTACTCCAGCCCTAGACTAATGTTATTACATTCTTGTCTGAGCGCAGTATTGCTTGTTGGCTGAGTATTGCAATGGTTATCTGTTTTTAATCAAGTCTTGTTAGTCTGTTCATAGTTGCTTTTGAAGAAAATACTGGCAGGCTGATGTCACTGCAGGGGTATATATATATACTGTGATGTCTGTTCACTCTGTCTCCATCTGCTGGTAGAAGTGCATAACCTGCTTGTTCTGGATTCATCTGACTGTCCTAAAGAAAAGGAAATTATCAGGTAAGTAGTAATTTTTCATTGTTTGGCACTGGATTCTTCCGTTTTGCCAGCATCCCTGAGTGGATAAGCTGATGTGGATCTCTGATGAGGATGTCTGTCCTTCAGTTCCAGCCTAGCGGGTCCCTCTACTAATGGAAGCCCAATTATCTGTTCTGGGTTCAGACTGCACATACTAAGATTTCCCTGAGGGCTCACTTGCACGGCCACAAGACTACCCGACAGCCTATCACACACACATGCTCATTGAGCAGGACAGAAATGGGATTTACCCAAGGACTGGCCCACCAAATACACACATGCATGCTCACTGACCAGGTCAGAGTTGGGATTTACCAAGGGACTTACCTGCACACCCACAGGACTTACCGAGGGGTTTGCCCAACACACTCTCTCTGAGTTAATATACTATGGTTCCAAGTACTTAACAGCAAGTTTATTTGAGCAATTGCTAAGCAAAGGATGATAGAACAGAAATTAAATAAAGCCAGATAATACAAAAGAGCTGATTGCAGAAAACTACTTCTACAAAGGAAACCTATACTTCTGGAAGTCTGGAGTGTAGAGCAATCTGAGCCCTTATAGTTTTTCTCACTTTTATACTATTTGTCTAAAATTGACAGTAGCTTGAGGCAGGCAGGAGTGATGTCTTTTTCTTTTTGGCATTCTTATCAGTTCAGACCTCTCTGAATTCTTATCAGTTGTTTACTTTAATACCTTGTAACTGCTTTGGCACTAACTACAGTTCTCAGATTCTTGCCTGGCAGTTCTCATAAGCATACACTCATACAACACACCACATTCACACATCACCATACAACCACCATTCAAAACTACCCCTTATACCCCTTATTATAATAAGGAGGGATATAACAAAGAATGAGAAGCAATACTATAACATTTGGGATAGAAGACCAATTGTGGGGATATAAGAATATTAGTGGGGGATTTTTATCATTATTTTAATGATGTTTTGAGTGAAACAGAGTTGGTAACACATTGATTATATAAAAATTTTATATTTATAACATAGTAATATATTCTGATTAATAAAAAGTATTTTGTATTGGATCAATTGGATATTAAATATTTTGAATGTTAAAAAATATATTTGGGAAATTGTGATAATAGTTTTGATAATATTGATCTACCCCTATATGTATGTATTTGGATGCATAATTTGACAACCAGCCAATGCATCTATGACTTTTGCAATCAGGATAATTAAAGGAACATTTAAAACACTCCAGGAATTTTACTTTTGAAGTTAAAATGATCAGACACTTTGGAACTGACAAAAAAGGTCTCCTTAAAGACCTCCATGTAAATCTCATTAAGGGATTAAGAAACTTAGATTTTTCAAGACATGCAAAAATGGGAAAGTCTGGGAATCAAGCTTTTGAATAATTCATATAATTTAAATGGCATTTTCAAACCAATGTTTTCCAAAAACATTTTGCAAATTTACAAACAGAGTACATTACTTACAAACAGTTATCTATGAAGATAAAATAAGCTCACAACGGGTGAGTCCCAATGGTCAGGCTGCAGCACTCTGCGCTGTGGTTTACTATTCAGAGCTGGTGTACTTGACCCCAGAGAGGGAGGGAAGATAGCTGTTGCTGTTGCAATCTCTTTTTACCAGAGCAGCTGTGCCGAAGGTAGATTTCAGAGGTGAGTTTCGTTAGGGCCTGACTGTTTACAAAGGCCTTTGAGCTCTGAAATCTTTAAATCTGTGTAATTTTAAAATGTCAGTCTTAATTTGTGTTTTAATATATTTATGTTTTAATATGCATCTCTCCTTGTAGCCCCAGTGGGAGTGGTGAGCAATAAATCAAGAAAGAAAGAAATGTTGCTTGGGGGTTGGAGATATACAGAGAGGAAAAAAAATGGAAGGGGGAGGAATTCAGGGCTAGGTAAATGCTTCCTAGTAATGTATACAAGTGCAAAACGGATTCTTCAGTTTTATGTCTGTTTGAAAAGTATCATGCTCATTAATGAGTCACAGCACAAAGGTTTGAGAATAGGCATTAGAATAGAAAATAGAAAGATTCATCAGAAAACAAAAAAAGTCAGTCCCGTATGACATTTGATCTGCATATAGGGAGACTAACTTTCAGACAACTCCACGTGGTCCCATATACACGCATATATGGCTGCATGGACATCTGGTACATATATCGGGTACGCGTATATTGTAAAATACGAAAATGTCTCCTCATGCGCAAATATCCAATGCTTTGAAAATGCATCTCTTCCTATTTTAAAAACATATGTGCATATATTTTACACGTGGAATAAAACAGACTTGCTCGTGTAAAACCCTGTTTCTGCTGGAAGTTGGTATATTTTAAAACATGCATGCGTACTTGAAATCCCCAGTTTGCCAAAACCTCACCCAGGTCATCAAGACCCTCCCAGTTCTTCACTCTGAACTCCTCCCACTTCTCCCAGCAACCAGTAGTGAACAATAAATGAGTCTATATCAATTGTGAAAGATGATTAGCAGGTGTAAAATTATGGAAATAAGCTGACAAATAAGTCTCTTATTAAAAGCAACTTGTGTGTGTACTTCTTGACCCTGCTCCAGGACGCCCCGAGATCACCCCTTTTTTAACTTTTGCGCATAAATGTGTTTGCAAGATCTAAAATACACACACACGTGATGTTTACAAAATAGCATGTATGTAAATGTATACTCATTTTATGCATGTAAATGTTTTGGAAAAGCACCCCATAATATGCAGCCTCTGGACGTGGTGTCTGTTGGCAACTGTTGGGGATGTGCATGTGCACCCCGCTGGCCACTGAGGAGCAGTCACAAGAACCTATGCACATAGCTCGTAATCTTTGCGCATACGTGCCAAACATATAGGCAGCTCAAAGTATAGCATGTGTGCTCTGCTATGAGACTCCAGCAAACATGGGAACTGTTAGCAGAGCCCTAGCGAAGCAGAGAGCTCTGGGAATGGAGAGAGCTGGAGTGATGGGCAACCTGGGAAAAAGGGTAATAGAAAGACTAGGGGGCACTCCATGAAGTTAGCATGTGGCACATTTAAAACTAATCGGAGAAAGTTCTTTTTCACTCAACGCCCAATTAAACTCTGGAATTTGTTGCCAGAGGATGTGGTTAGTGCAGTTAGTATAGCTGTGTTTAAAAAAGGATTGGATAAGTTCTTAGAGGAGAAGTCCATTACCTGCTATTAATTAAGTTGACTCAGAAAATAGCCACTGCTATTACTAGCAACGGTAACATGGAATAGACTTAGTTTTTGGGTACTTGCCAGGTTCTTATGGCCTGGATTGGCCACTGTTGAAAACAGGATGCTGGACTTGATGGACCCTTGGTCTGACCCAGTATGGCATGTTCTTATGTTCTTGATCTGTACTTGGACCGGTGCTTTTCAATATATATAAATGATCTGGAAAGGAATACGATAAGTGAGGTTATCAAATTTGCGGATGATACAAAATTATTCAGAGTAGTTAAATCACAAGCGGATTGTGATACATTACAGGAGGACCTTGCAAGACTGGAAGATTGGGCATCCAAATGGCAGATGAAATTTAATGTGGACAAGTGCAAGGTGTTGCTTATAGGGAAAAATAACCCTTGCTGTAGTTACACGATGTTAGGTTCCATATTAGGAGCTACCACCCAGGAAGATCTAGACATCATAATGGATAATACTTTAAAATCGTCGGCTCAGTGTGCTGCAGCAGTCAAAAAAGCAAACAGAATGTTAGGAATTATTAGGAAGGGAATGGTTAATAAAACGGAAAATGTCATAATGCCTCTATATCGCTCCATGGTGAGACCGCACCTGGAATACTGTGTACAATTCTGGTCGCCGCATTTCAAAATAGATATAGTTGCGATGGAGAAGGTACAGAGAAGGGCAACCAAAATGATAAAGGGGATGGAACAGCTCCCCTATGAGGAAAGGCTGAAGAGGTTAGGGTTGTTCAGCTTGGAGAAGAGACGGATGAGGAGGGATATGATAGAGGTCTTTAAGATCATGAGAGGTCTTGAACGGGTAGATGTGAATCGGTTATTTACACTTTCGAATAATAGAAGGACTAGGGGGCATTCCATGAAGTTAGCAAGTAGCACATTTAAGACTAATCGGAGAAAATTCTTTTTCACTCAATGCACAATAAAGCTCTGGAACAGCTCTATGCCTGTAGCTCACCCAAACGGAGGAAATTATTTCTTCACACCTGGGAGCCCTATATCCAAGCTTTGCCCCACAGAACTAGAAGTTTGGTTTTTAATGCTTGTCATTGAGTATTCGGAGAGTAAATGGAGATTATCCGTGGTTTATTTAGGACTCCTTGGGGAGGGAGGGGGGAAGGGGCATCAGAGGTACTTGGGGTGGGGGGGGGGAGATGGATAGAACTGCTTATTGTTAAAAGGGTGTGACAGTTGCTTAGTCAGCATTTTGATCATTTTGGATGTATCTTTGTTTATATACCCTTGACTATATGCTGAGTTTGTTCCTGTATATATTTTGTGATTCACCCAATAAAAATCTTTTACACACAAAGCTCTGGAATTTGTTGCCAGAGGGTGTGGTTAGTGCAGTTAGTGTAGCTGGGTTCAAAAAAGGTTTGGATAAGTTCTTGGAGGAGAAGTCCATTAACGGCTATTAATCAAATTTACTTAGGGAATAGCCACTGCTATTAATTGCATCAGTGGCATGGGATGATCTTAGTGTTTGGGTAATTGCCAGGTTCTTGTGGCCTGGTTTCGCCTCTGTTGGAAACAGGATGCTGGGCTTGATGGACCCTTGGTCTGACCCAGCATGGCAATTTCTTATGTTCTTATGAATCAGAGGGGGAGGACAAAGCAAGATGGATCAGGTGGGGGTGAGGAGGAATGGCAGATATTTGGGACAGAAGTGATTGGGGGGAGAGAGGAGGAGTGGAAGAGAGTATGTAGTACTTCTAATCTAACATATCCTCCATTGAGATTTCAGTGGGTGTCATCCTCTTTTGTAATAAATTCTTCAGCCCTCAAGAATACTGCTTACAAGTTGCAGGTGCTCACAGTCTGCCACCCTGCCAGGATGGGGACTGCGAGCACCTAAACTCATAGTCCTAAATTCCTTGCCAGCTGTAATCCCGGGGCTCAACACGCCTCTGCAGGAGGGCCATGCTGGAAGGAGGAGTGATTAGTGGGTAGGGGTGAGAGGAAGGGGTGATGGCAGGGGAAAAAGGAGAAGGAATAGCTAGGGGGTCAGTAATGGAAGAAGCCACGGTGGTGGCCAGATGATGGTGTAAAGAAGGAGCAGTGGGCTGCAAGTTAGATTTGTCTGCATTTCTCAACGTCTGATACGCCTGAAAGGTTATGTTTAATGAAAAAGACATAAGGATGAAGTGTGCCGAAGATTTACAGTTGGTTCATTTTTGTATCTGGTTTAGGCTTACCTGTTGATAAATGACGGGATAAAGTAAAGTGCCATATTGGTAAAGATTTGAGAAAAACATTCTAGCAAGATTGGAGATTGGCATTTTATGTCAATATCAGGACATTAGGAAGATGATAATCATAGTTGATTAAATATTTGCTTTACTTTTAACAAGAAGGCACACTGTTAAATAGGAAATTGAATACTTCTGCAGTTTGAAGTTGGATAACAAAATGTAAAAGTATCATAGCCTGGGACAAACCTATTCACAATATGGGCAGTGGAAAGGCTAAGCTTATAATCTCCTCCCCCCCCCCCCCCGCCCCCGGAAGTTGATCTCCAAAGACTCACGCAGCTTAATATTTGATAATCCCCCTCACTCACTCACACACACAAACAGAGGCGCCTCTCGTGGCCACTGACTCTCTATTCCTCTCTGCCATGAGTGGGATGGGTTCCGCTCACGGTCTCATTTGGCTACTTTTTGCCAGCCCCTAATGGCTAGCGCCCTAGGCGACCGCATAGTTTGCCTATCAGGACGCGCCAGCCCTGTCTGTTAATGGAACACCATGTCTGTGCTGTTTGAATTGTTCAGGATGCTGTGGTGAACGTTGAAAATTTGCCTGCATTTATTCTTTCTCAGGTTCATACTGTATTGTTTTCTTAAATGTTGTAATTGCTGCCTATTCATGTTTTAAACAAACGAAAAATCAAATTGTTCTAAAATGAAATTGCAAGGACTTAATTATTGGAATATTCCAGTGATTTGAACACTGAAAAAGTTCCATTTGATAGTTGGAATCAAATGTTTGCAGCTCTGACAATAAAAGTTGGGCTTTGTTGGTTTTTATTTTTCCAGAAACAGAACATGCTTATTATAATCTGATCTTGAAGAAAGCGGGGCAGTTTTTATCTGACTTGCAGATGAGCTTGCTGAAGTTTGCCTTTTCTATAGGGGCATGCTCTCCAGCTGTTATGATGTTTCAACAGGTAGGCACATCTGTCTGTGAGCTGTATTTGTGGCGTATGCATATATGTATGTGTGTAGTCTGTGTATGCACATACAATACTGTACTGCAGTATCAGTTCAGAAATACTGTGAATGAGAACAAACGTTTTATGGATAGTGTGGGCTAGGTTCTTGGGAGCTTGCCAGGTTCTTATGACCTGGATTGGCCACTGTTGGAGACAGGATGCTGGGCTTGATGGACTCTTGGTCCGACCCAGTATGGCATGTTCTTATGTTCTTGCAGACATTTTTGTTAGGTCTTCCCTTTAAATTACCACAGATACCTTGGTGGGCAATAGTAGCTCAGTGAAGCCCAGCAAGGGAGGGAGGGACATTCGCTGCATGACTGAAATTATATTTTAATTTTTTTTAAGGCTGCCTCTACAGGGGTCTCGTTGGGGTAGGGGGAGATCATTTGTCCCTTTCAGAAATTGCCCGGAAGCATCAGGATGCAAGCTAGTGTCCTGACGCTCCTAGGAAAGTTAGTTACAGCTCTTTTGTTGTAGCTAAGACTCAAGAAAATAATGCGGCTTTTGATTTTTCAGGCAAACCATGTTACTTCATTTCCAAGAAATTGCCTAATAACGTATTACCATTTTGCCGATATTTGGGGTAAATTACGCACAGTGTTGAAAATACAGCACGTTATTGCTACTGCAAGGCATTTACTGTGTGGTAATCGCCTAAGTTTGTGTCTGGTGCAGTGAAGGATTCATTAACTTGCCCAAGGTCACATGGAGTTTGTGGGAGAATCAGGATTTGAACTCCTGGTTCTCAGACTGCTGATGTAACCGCTAGGCTGCTCTCCACTTGGCTATAGTGTCATACCAAGTGTAGCATATGCATTGAGGAACAGTATTTTGTCAAAAGTAGATGCAACAAGATCTCTAGGGATAAACAGGAAGAAAGGACCCCCCCCACATACTTATCAAAAAAATAATGAAAAGTACATTCTGAATTATACACTAAAGATGACTAAAATATCTAATTCAAAGTATCTGCTCATTATCTGGCTCTTTCTGTTGAGTAGGGGTCTTAATAAATTTGATCTGTAAAAAACAGCAAGATTTTAATTTTGGATAATGATCTTGGATTGTAAAATACCTCAATTTCTCCAGACTAATCCTCTCTGATCTATGATTACCAAAACACCATACCTGACCATTAAAAAGCAATTAATGTCTGGAGCTTTTGACTGTGATCATGGATTGCAATATTTTAGCCCAACTCTAACACAAATGGAACGGTTTGTTTATTCATAAACATTTAATATTCTGCCTTTCCCTATCTTAGGTAGATTACAATCAAAATGATAAATTACACTTACAGTTGCATCATAATTTATATTCAAAATAAAGAAAATTAACCATAAAGGTGGAGCATATATTCTAGGGAAATGCATTTATAGAAACATAGAAATGACGGCAGAAGAAGACCAAACGACCCATCCAGTCTGCCCAGCAAGCTTCACACATTTTTTTCTCATATCTGTTTCTCTTAGCTCTTTGGTTCTATTTCCCTTCCACCCCCACCATTAATGTAGAGAGCAGTGATGGAGCTGCATCCAAGTGAAATATCAAGCTTGATTAGTTAAGGGTAGTAATCGCCGCAATAAGCAAGCTACACCCATGCTTATTTGTTTTACCCAGACTATGTTATTCAGCCCTTATTGGTTGTTTTTCTTCTCCCCTGCCGTTGAAGCAGGGAACTATGCTGGATACGCGTGAAGTATCAGTTTTTCTTCTCCCCTGCCGTTGAAGCAGAGAGCTATGCTGGATATGCATTGAAAGTGAAGTATCAGGCTTATTTGGTTTGGGGTAGTAACCGCCGTAACAAGCCAGCTACTCCCCGGTTTGTGAGTGCAAATCCTTTTTTCCACATATTCTCTTGCTGTTGAAGCTTAGAGCGATGTTGGAGTCACAGTAACCATGTGTATGTTTATTGAATAAGGGTATTATCTCCAGGCAGTAGCCGTCATTCTGGCGAGCCACCCATTCTTCATTGACGGCCTCTTGACTTTATGGATCCACAGTATTTATCCCACGCCCCTTTGAAGTCCTTCACAGTTTTGGTCTTCACCACTTCCTCCGGAAGGGCATTCCAGGCATCCACCACCCTCTCCGTGAAGAAATACTTCCTGACATTGGTTCTGAATCTTCCTCCCTGGAGCTTCAAATCGTGACCCCTGGTTCTGCTGCTTTTTTTCCTACGGAAAAGGTTTGTCGTTGTCTTTGGATCATTAAAACCTTTCAAGTATCTGAAAGTCTGTATCATATCACCTCTGCTCCTCCTTTCCTCCAGGGTGTACATATTTAGATTCTTCAATCTCTCCTCATAAGTCATTTGATGAAGACCTTCCACCTTTTTGGTCGCCCTTCTCTGGACCGCCTCCATTTTGTCTCTTCGGAGATACGGTCTCCAGAAATGAACACAATACTCCAGGTGAGGTCTCACCAAGGACCTGTACAAGGGGATAATCACTTCCCTTTTCTTACTCGATATTCCTCTCTCTATGCAGCCCAGCATTATTCTGGCTTTAGCTATCGTCTTGTCACATTGTTTCGCCGACTGCAGATCATTAGACACCATCACCCCAAGGTCTCTCTCCTGCTCCGTGCACATCAGCCTTTCTCCCCCCATTGAATACAGTTCATTCGGATTTCCACTCCCCATATGCATGACTCTGCACTTCTTGGCATTGAATCTCAGCTGCCATATCTTCGACCACTCTTCCATCTTCCTTAAATCCTGTCTCATTCTCTCCACTCCTTCCGGCGTGTCCATTCTGTTGCAGATCTTAGTGTCATCTGCAAAAAGACATACCTTACCTTCTATCCCTTCCGCAATGTCGCTCACAAAGATATTGAAAAGGACCAGTCCCAACACCGATCCCTGCGGTACACCGCTTAAAACCGCTCTCTCTTCAGAGAGAGTTCCATTTACCATCACACATTGTCTTCTGTCCGTCAACCAGTTTGCAATCCAGGCCACCACCTCGGCACTCGCTCCTAAGCTTCTCATTTTATTCACCAGTCTCCTGTGCAGGACAGTGTCAAAAGCTTTGCTGAAATCCAAGTAGATGACATCGAGTGCTCTTCCTTGATCAAATTCCTTGGTTACCCAGTCAAAAACTTCTATCAGATTTGTCTGACAGGATCTTCCAATGGTGAATCCATGCTGCCTCTGGTCCAGCAATTCTCCCGACTGTAGATAGTTCACTATTCTCTCTTTCAACAGTGACTCCATTACTTTTCCCACCACCGAAGTGAGGCTAACCGGTCTGTAGTTATCAGCCTCTTCTCTGTTCACACTCTTGTGAAGCGGGACCACCACCGCTCTCCTCCAATCATTCGGCACCACTCCCGTTTCTAGGGATCTATTGAACAGGTCACACAGTGGACCTGCCAGCACATCTCTGAGCTCCCTCAGTATTCTGGGATGAACTTCATCAGGCCCCATGGCTTTGTACACTTTCAGTTTCACCAGCTCTTCCCATACATTTTCTACTGTAAATGGAGTTACATCTACTCCATTCCCCTCCAGTTTCTTGTTAATTAGTGACTGTCCTTCTCCAGGGTCCTCTTTAGTGAACACTGAACTGAAGTATTCATTTAATATTTCTGCCATTTCTTCGTCTCTCTCCACACATTGATCCTTTCCACCTTTCAATTTCAATATACCACTTTGAACTTTTCTCTTTTCACTGATGTATCTGAAAAATGTTTTGTTACCACTCTTTACCTCTTTGGCAATCCTCTCTTCCGCTTGACTTTTTGCCATCTTGATTAATTTCTGTCTCCCACAGTTCTACCAGATATTCTTCTTTGTGCTTCTTCTTTTGGGATCTTTTATATTTCTTGAACGCTGTTCTTTTAGCCTTTATTTTGTCAGCCACCTCCTTTGAGAACCAGATAGGTTTCATTTTTCTTTTGCTTTTCTTTACTTTTCTAACATATAGATTAGTTGCCTTGGTAATTGCTCCTTTTAGATTGGTCCACTGTTGATCCACATCTCTCTCTTTTTCCCAGCCTTTTAGTTCTTCCTCCAGGTACTTCCCCATTTCATCAAAGTCTGTGTTTTTGAACATCAAAACTTGGGTTTTTGTGCTTCTTTTCCGTGTCCTTTTTGTGATATTAAACCATACCGTTTGATCACCGGTGCTGAGGTGGGCTCCCACCTGGACGTCTGAGACATCTCCATTAGTGAGCACTAAGTCAAGTATAGCTCCTTCTCTCGTGGGTTCCATTACCATTTGTTTGAACAAAGCTACTTGCAGGGCATCTACTATTTCTCTACTATTATTAGATTCTGCAGATGGGATTCTCCAGTCTACATCTGGCATATTAAAGTCTCCAACGATCACCACTTCTCCTTTCTTTGCTATCCTGTGGATGTCTTCAACCAGATCTCTGTCCAGCTCTTCCTTTTGGTTTGGAGGCCTGTAAACCACTCCAATAAAAATGGATGCCCCAGCTTTTTTTAAGTTGGCCCATAGTGCTTCTTCTTTGCCCCATCTTCCTTGCAGCTTAGATGCTTGGATATTGTTTCTGACATAAAGAGCCACTCCTCTCCCTTTCCTATCCTCTCTGTCCTTCCTTAACAAGTTATAGCCTGGTATTGCCGTATCCCAGTCATGAGATTCCGTAAACCACGTTTCCGTGACAGCAACAACGTCCAAGTCCGCCTCCACCATTAGGGCTTGCAGCTCTGGGATTTTATTACCCAAACTACAAGCATTTGTGCTCATAGCTTTCCAGCTTTCTTCGTTCAGGTTACTGCTGTTCCTGGACTCCTTTTGTGACCTATTTAGTTGAGTTTTGTTATCCACTTTTCTCTTTGCATTTGTGCAAGGGAAGAGATTAATGCCTCTGATGACAGTGTCATCCATCACCATGAGCTTTTTCCTTTGGTTTCTGATCTGGAATTTCTGTATGCATTAAACAGTTTACACCTAGGTCAAGCTGGGTAGGGCAAGACACTTTCTGAAAGTTTACTTGTCCTTTAGCTAGTAAATGATCCCACAGAAACAGATTATAATGACAGCTATACAATTAGAGAGATTCTGGGAATTTGTTTTTTTTTTTTTCTGTGGGTTTTTTGAATCTTACAGCAATCTAATATCAAGAAACCAAACAGATTAGTATACAATATAATCAAGAAACCAAACAGAGTAGTATACAATATGGAATAGAAAGGGATTTGAAATCACAGAGCAGTTTTCTATACAGAAGCAAGCCAATATCAAGGAACCACAGATTAATATACAATACTAGAATAAAAAGGGATTATGAAACACAGCAGTATTTCCAAAAACTAGTATCTTATCTGCACTGGAACAGTTGGCTCCTCTCCTGGGCTGTGCACAGTCTGTATTGTTTCTGCTGGCTCACAAGTTAGCTACCTCTAGCCACTGAGTGAGCCACACCCAATCTGGCTATACCTGGACTCTTCTGGAACTGGTCCTCTAGCTAGTAAATGTAAAAGATCCCACAGCACTTATAACCCCAAAATGAAACAGTTTACACCTAGGTCAAGCTGGGTAGGGCAAGACACTTTCTGAAAGTTTACTTGTCCTTTAGCTAGTAAATGATCCCACAGAAACAGATTATAATGACAGCTATACAATTAGAGAGATTCTGGGAATTTTTTTTTTTTTTTTTTGTGGGTTTTTTGTTGGGCCATTCGTTTCATGGGTATGGGCGTAATTCATTAATAAAATGTGTGTACCCATGAAACGAATGGCCCAACGAATGCACATCCCTAATATATACAGATAGGATAGTAGATAATAAAAGGTGTGAATATTGAAATGGGTATAATAAGAAGCAGTAAGAATCCATTCAGTAGGGATGGCTGAGTTTGTGCGCTCATACTCGAGCACCTAGTATAGAGAGAGTAAGGATCCATATAGAGAGTATAGAGAGAGTAAGGATCCATTAATTAGGTGGTGGCAGAGTAAGGATCCATTAATTAGGTGGTGGCAGAAGCTATGGGCTTGGGAATAGGAAGTTCTGGCATGCCGGCAATAGAAGGAAGAGTCTCTCTCGTGGAATCTAGTGGAAGGCCTGGCTGTCAGTTAGGCCTTGATTTTCTTCCAGAAGGCGAGGTAACTGTTGTAGAGGCTTAGGGGTAGCAGTATCTTGTTCCATATTTTGGTGGCAATGCATCTGAATTCTTGAAGTCTCATGCAAATTGATCTGACAGAGGCCAGAGGGAGGGGAGGAAAAGAGGGCCAATTGGGAGGTCTGTTCCCTTGTGGGAGTGTAGGAGACGTTGGGAGAGATACTCAGGGGCCCGTTGGTTTATACATTTGAAGACAAAGTCAGTAGAAAGAGACAGTGTATTCATAGGCATATATTTTCAGTAAGCACACAGTACTTCTGCATTTTCATTTTCTGTTGCCTACTACTTACAGTCCATATTTTCATCACAACTTTAGCATGACTGGGAAAGGAGGCTGGGAAACCTTGTTCTCAGTAAAACTAATCTTCCCTGTATGCACCCGGATCAGTCTAGATTCCTGGGTTTGCCCCCCCACCCCGCCCCCCAGCAGATGGAGACAGAGAAGTTTTCAAAACAAAACTCCGCCTTATATAGGATGGTGCCACCTACGCGGCAGTATTTCTCTGTCTCCAGCACATAGTGGAGGTGCAAAGCCTACAGTCTGTGCTGATTGCTCATTGGAGTTAGAGTAGTGTGTTTTGTGAGTTTGAGAGATTTCGGTCTGTAAAACCTTTTTGCTTTGATTTAAAAAAAAAAAAAAAAAAAGGAGCAGTTTCTGGTCTGAGCCTCCCAGGGGGTTTGTAAGGTCCTGAGGGGACCATCCCCCGCTGGTTTTTGAGGCAGCTACATTACAGGGTTGAGGGCCCTCTTGTTCCAAGCTAGCAGCTCTGGGTGTGACACTGGGAAGCCCGGTTCACTCAACCCCGCTGGATCAGGCCCGTGGACCACTGCCGGGCAAGTCTTTAAAAAAAAAAAAAAAGTTTTGATTTTTCTTTCATTTTCTGTCAGTATCACCAGTGCTGCGGCTCTCTCTTTCCTCCTTGACGCGGCGGTCGGGTGGATCGCGATTATTTTTCTATTTTTTACAGAATTGAATTGTAGTTTCCTCAGGCCCGCTGCCGCGCTCGTCTGCGTACCGCGCATGTGGCTCGGCCCACGCACATCTTTCTCGGGAGGGGCTGTGCTTGGCGTGTCTTCCCGGGGGGGGGGGGAGGGATCCTCCGGGGCCGCGAAAATGGTTAAAGGCAAGGCTGCCCGAGCTCCTTCAGTGTTAGCTGCACCGAGATCAGCTGAGGCAGATCCGGTCCCGCTCAGCGTGCGAACTGAGGCCATTTTGGAGTCTTTTTTAGATCAGCGACTCGTGCAGCTATGGGGAGGGGATTCTCCCGCCTTCTCTCTCTCCTCAGCCAGGGTTTCCTGGAGGAAGCGAACCTTTACAGCCTCTCTCACCTGCAATGGAGGATAGCCCCGAGGTGGCTTCTGACTCCTCCTCCTCTTCCTCCTTCCCCCCAGGAGGGAAGGGAAGCTGCAGGCTGGGGGTAAAACTTCCTCTAGTGGCCTAAGTCTCTTTCTCAAAAGCGGTCTAAGTCTAAGGGAGTCTCTGGGTCCTCCAAAGCTAAGCGCCCTTTGCGTACATGGGCTCATCAGACCGATACTGATTTCACGAGTCAGGATACGGACCCAGGGGACCAGGACCCGCAGGGCAAGCCTCCGATGGGGGTGGATACAGACCCTGATCAACATCCACAGGATCCAGCATGAGGCTCTCACAGGGAGATGACCCTAAGGAGGTCCATCTGTTTAGGAGGGAGGAGTTGGCTCAGCTTATCCCTGCCATACTCTGAGAGCTAGGCATAGATGGGCTGCCAGAGGAGTCCAGGCTAATGGCCATGGACCCAGTGTTGTTGGTTCTGAGGGGCCCGGCTACTTCCTTTCCTTTTCATTTTTCTGCCACGGACTTGCTATATAGAGAATGGGATACCCTGGATCTGGGATTGAAAGTTAGCAAGGTTATGGATAAGCTATATCCTCTTCCAGAGGAAGTAATTGACATACTGCGGGTGCCCAAGGTGGACGCAGTGGTGTCCGCAGTCACCAAAAAGACTACAATCCCGGTTACGGGTGCTACAGCCCTGAAGGACCTGCAGGATAGAAAGTTGGAGCTGCAGCTCAAGAAAATTTTTGAAATCTCGGCACTGGGAATGCGAGCAGCTATGTGGAGCAATTTTGCCTTCCGAGCGGGCCTTCGCTGGGTCCAGCAGTTATGGGCTAATACTGGTCTTTCCGATGCAGAAGCACAGCAAGCTGGGCATCTGGAAGCTTCGAGCGCTTATAGTGCGGATGCACTTTATGATCTGTTACGGACTTCGGCCAGATCCATGGTGTCTGCAGTCTCGGCTCGTCAGCTCCTGTGGTTAAGAAACTGGTCGGTGGATATTTCCTCCAAGGCTCAGCTGGGGTCGTTGCCTTTCAAGGGTATATTGCTTTTTGGCAAGGACCTCAAGGATATGATTCAATTCCTGGGGGTGAACAAGGTTCATAGACTGCCAGAGGATAGGCCCAAGTCGAGGGGCTTCTTTTCTTCACGGTCTCGATTCAGAGGGAATCTGAGATTTCGTCCGTCCAGAGCTCCAGGTTCTTCCTTTCGGCAAGCATCCAGTCGCCAACAGTCCTGGTCTCAGCCTTTTCATGGCCATCGCTTTGGCAGAACCGGGGCTACCCAGTCCGCATCAGGGGCCAAGACTTCCCAATGAAGGGACGCCGACCCATTCCTCGGTTCCGGGTGTCGGAGGCAGATTGTCCCTGTTTTATGAGGAATGGGTCAAGGTGACATCAGACCAGTGGGTCCTTACTGTGATAAATCAAGGCTATGCTTTAGATTTTGCACACCGCCTTCCGGAGCAGTTTCTGGTCTCCCCATGTGGTTACGAAGAGATACGACAGGCAGTACAAGATACCTTGCAACGCCTTCTGCAACTCGGCGCCATCACCCCGGTTTCTCAGGCGGAGCAGCAAAAAGGGCGTTATTCCATTTACTTCGTAGTCCCCAAAAAAGAGGGGTCCTTCTGACCCATTCTGGATTTGAAGCGCATAAACCACTGCCTCAGGGTGCCATGGTTTCGCATGGAGATGTTACAGTCAGTCATTGTCTCGGTAAGAAAAGGAGAGTTTCTGGCGTTACTGGACCTAACAGAAGCATATCTTCACATAGGCATTCGGGCCGACCACCAGATGTTTCTGAGGTTCTTGGTGATGGGTCGCCATTTTCAGTTTCAAGTTTTGCCCTTCGGTCTTGCCACCACGCCCAGAATGTTTACCAAGGTTGTGGTCGCGGCTCATCTGCGCAGAGAGGGGTTTCTGGTGCATCCATACCTGGACAACTGGATAATTCAGGCAAAGTTGGAGTTGCTCGGCCAGTTGGCAATTTGAAAAGTGCTTCAACTCTTGTGATGACCGGGTTGGGTGATCAACTTAGCCAAGAGCTGACTGGTGCCCACCCAGTCTTTGGAGTTTTTGGGAGCTCTATTCAACACTCAACAGGGGAGAGTGTTCCTTACCTTGGACCGAATTGTCAAGCTACAAGGACAAGTGCGGGGCTTATTGGCCAACTGTCTCCCCAGAGTGCGGGATTATTTGCGGGTCCTCGGCTCCATGACTTCCACCCTGGAGCTGGTGCCCTGGGCCGTCACTCATATGCATCCTTTATAGTCAGCATTGCTTTCGCGTTGGAATCCAGTCTCCAAACAGTTTCATTTACCTCTCCCTCTTACGGATATGGCGTGCTCCAGTCTCGATTGGTGGCTTATCTCGGACAACTTATCCGAGGTGTTCCCCTGGAGGTACCCGAATGGACAGTGGTGACCACGGACGCCAGCCTTTCTGGTTGGGGAGTGGTTTGCCTGCGGAAGTCGGTGTAGTGACAATGGTCCCAGGAAGAATCTCAGTGGTCGATCAATTATCTGGAAACCAGGGCAGCGTGGTTAGCGTTGCAAGCGTTCCACCCTCTCCTCCAGGGGAAGTCAGTCAGAATTTTTTCTGACAGTGCGACCACGGTGGCTTATATCAATCGCTAAGGGGGAACCAAGAGCCAGCCAGTGGCCACGGAAGCCCGGCAGCTGATCAGCTGGGCGGAGAAGCATTTAGTAAGTGTTACAGCGTCTCACATAGCAGGAGTCGACAACATTCAGGCGGACTTTCTCAGTCAGCACCACCTCGATCCTGGGGAATGGAAGCTCGCTGACAAAGGTTTCCAGCTCATATGTGACACGTGGGGCGGGCCTTGGCGTTTCAGTTGCCGCAGAGAAACAGGAGCAGAAGGGGTAGATGGCCTGGTGCTGCCATGGCCGACTGACATGCTGCTGTGCATTTTCGTCCTTGGCCGCTGATAGGCAAAGTGCTCAGGATAGTGGAGATACACCCAGAAGAAGTCATCCTCGTAGCTCCAGAGTGGCCGAGAAGGCCTTGGTGTGCGGACCTGGTCAATCTAGCAGTGACGGGTCCCCTGTGGTTTCCACTGCTCCTGGACCTTCTCCATCAAGGGCCCGTGTGTTTGGAAGAGGTCGATCTCTTTTTGTCTAGCGGCATGTCTTTTGAGAGGCACCACCTGAGGAGCAAAGGGTATTCGAACACTGTGGTGGCGACACTTCTCTGGTCGTGCAAGACATCTACCAACCTCGCGTATGTGCGCGTGTGGAGAATCTTTGAATCTTGGTGCATGGACAAGGCGATTGTGCCTACTCTGTCTTCAGTGTCGGATATTTTAGGTTTCTTACAATCTGGACTCGCCAAGGGCTTATCGTGTAGTTCCCTAAGGGTTCAGGTGACAGCTCTTGGTTGTTTGCGCGGTTCCATTTAAGGCGTGGTGTTGGCTGCTCACCCTGATGTGGCTCGTTTCCTAAAGGAGGCAAAGCATTTATGTCCCCTGATCAGGCACCCTTGTCCTTCTTGGAATCTGAACTCAGTTCTCTCAGCTCTGTGTACGGCACCCTTTGAGCTTCTGAAAATGGCTACAATAAATGATCTCATGTTAAATGTGATTTTCCTTATCGCTATCACCTGTGCTCACAGGTATCGGAGTTCTAGGCTCTATCCTGCTCTATCCTGTAGGGAGCCGTTTCTGAGAATTTCAGATTCTGGTGTGTCCTTGCGGACAGTTCCATCCTTTCTTCCAAAGGTGGTGTCTGCTTTTCACGTGAATCAATCAGTGGAGCTTCCATCATTTCCCGTTTTGGACCAGTCAGATCCTATGTCTAAAGACTTATGGAAGCTGGATGTTCGAGCGTTGTTGCGTTATCTGGAAGTTACTAATGCGTTTTGTGTGATGGACCATTTTTTGTGTTGTGGGCTGGTCCGAAACGAGGAAATATGGCATCTAAAGCTACAATTTCGCGCTGGTTGAAAGAGGCTATAGGCTCGGCATATTTGCTGCATGGTAAGCCTATACCGTTTGGTCATCGGGCTCATTCTACTTGTTCGCAGGCGGCTTCTTGGGAGTGTCAAATGTCTCACCGCAGGAGATCTGCAGGGCGGCACTTGGAAGTCTTTGCATACCTTTGCCAGACACTACAGACTGGATGTTCAGGCAGCTGGTGAAGGAAGCTTTGGAGAAGCAGTGCTTAGAGCAGGCTTCTCCAGATCCCACCCCAAGTAAGAAAGCTCTGGTACATCCCAGGAGTCTGGACTGATCCGGGTATGTACAGGGAAAGGAAAATTAGTTTCTTACCTGATAATTTTCATTCCTGTAGTACCACGGATCAGTCCAGAGTCCCGTCTGGGGAACGCATGGAAGTAAGGGAGAGTCTGCTCAATTATTGATTGATTTGTTTTCAGATCTGCAGAAATTGTATTGCCTGTCCTCAAGTGGGTCTACATGTTCAGTTCCTAGGAGGGTTAAGTGAACCGGTTATTTCTTTTTCTTGTTGAAGGGTTATTGTACATAGTTATGGTGGTTTTTTGAGAGCCATTCTGCTTTGACATTGAGTAATACTGCTGGACTGTAGGTGACACCATCCTATATAAGGCGGAGTTTTGTTTTGAAAACTTCTCTATCTCCATCTTCTAGAAGGGGGTGGGGGGGCAAAACCCAGGAGTCTGGACTGATCCATGGTAGTACAGGAACGAAAATTATCAGGCAAGATACACTATAAAGATCCGCATAAAATTGGAGAAAGCGATCACGTATCGCAGCATTATCAGTGAGTATTGACCCCCCGTTATCTTTTATCTTGAGGATATTGTTCCGCAGTATCGTCTTTTTTAGCCTATGCGCAAGCAGTTTGCCGGCCTTATCGCTTCCTTCAAAATAAGTTTGCTTAGTAATATTCATCATGTGTACTAAGTTAGCTGATTCAAGTCTCTTCAGGTCTTCCCTAGCCTTATTTAAATGAGTCAAAATTTTACCTGAACCCATAGACTGATGTTTACTAGTCAGTGTACATCAATAAAATGTTAATTAAAAAAAACAAACAACTAACTAATTTTCCTTTATATTGATAGCTTGTTAACAGGTATATTTTAGCTTAATTTAGCTCAGGGTAAAGGTTCTATTTTATAAACTGCAGTCACCCAAGAATCACTGTGTACATGTGAGTAATTTTTATGAGGTTTTAGTACAGAGGGGATAAAGGTCTGTAGTTGTATTCCCGTCTGGGGAAACAGCTTGCCTCTGTATCCAGTGTTTAATTGGAATTACAATAACATTTTGCTTGGACAACTTGTAAATCTTTTTTGATTTTTTTAAGAATGTTCTTTCTCAAGATTCTGGCATGCAGATTTAGAAGTATGTCTTGGCATTAGCTGATGAGTTATTTTAATCAAGGCATAGGTGTTAATTTTATGTTGGAATGCAATTAAAGTAGCCTATTTTAACCTAATTATTGAAATGCTAGATTGCAGCTGATGAGCCACCTCCAGAAGGCTGTAGTGCCTTTGCTGTTATTCATGGAGAGCACACCTGCAGGACTAATGACATCAAAAGGCTCCTGAAGAACGCGGCTGAGAGGTAAGCCCTTGGCAAAAAAAAATAATTCAGTGTGTCTTAGCTATGAACTTTCTAAATTTCAAGGGCAATTCTCAGTTTGCCAGGGTAAGTTGGCTTGCCTCTGCCCTGTTAAAAGTACATGCAGGCTTCCACAGCGTTGGCACTTGAGGCTGTCTTGGGGGGGGAGGCATTCCCAAGAGTGGGGTACGGATTGTGTGGATTTGAATTTCAAATGCATGTGCAGCGTTTTCCAGAAAATTTGTATTGCCTACAAGAAAAGCAGATTCAAAGTGCATGGGTATTTTGTACACCGTTTTGGCTAAGGTAAATGATTGATAAAGGTGGATTATAGATGAATACATTTTAAATTGGATTACTTTTGTACCTAGAAGCAATTTTCAAAGGGAAATTTCCTGAGTAGTTTCTCTTGGAAAACGAACTGCTGGGTAAGTGGGTCCAAGGTATCCACTGTCTTGCAGCTACATGGGCTGCAAGTTTCTGCAATTAAGTTGCTGTTGCTGCATGAAACAGTGGGGGGGGGGGGGGGGTTTACATATATATAAAAATATATATAAAAAATATTGTTGACCTGCAAAAATTGAAGACAAATTTTAATTCCATTTATTTATGCTTATGTATTGTTGTTAATATGTTGTTAATATGCTTGCAGCGATTTACACATATTGCATATGCTTTTAAATAACCCACACAATCCAACAAAAGAGAAACCACAGACTATAAAAATCCCATATCAACCCTTAGAAAATCAATAAAACCGTCAGTCCCTTGACATCATACACCCAGGTTCTCATTCTAACACAGCAGTATTACTAATTTTCAAAATAAATATTTTCTCATGACTACTAAATGTCCACCCTAATCACATACAGCAGTATAAACTTCAGTATCCACCTTCATTCAGGCTCCTAGAAAAGAAGTTACCACAGTTCCCTAAACCACCAAGTTAACTAAATTCTTTAATTTCAATAGCCATTGATGTACAGGGAGATGACATCGTTTTGTCATAGATTGTGCAACCTTGGAAAAGGGGAGTCTTGAATTCTGCGTCTTGGGACATTTTTAATCCTGTGCCCCAACCTCTAAACCATTCCTTCTTTTAAAATGTGCTATCATTATTTAAGAAAGCATGTGCGTGCTGTAAAGGAAGTACCAGTTGTTTTCAGTGTCCTTTCTCCTATGTTGCTTGATCTTTGATTTCTGCACAATTTTCCGTTGGAATGCTGGCAGATTTTGCCTGCAGATTTTGCTTCAGTCGAACATTGATAGTAAGTGGTGGAACCGTTTATTGGTTGCTTCCCTTTTCCCAAATCCTGTAGTAGAAATGGCATACTTCAGTTGTGACGTAATGTTCTGGTGGCTGTATTTTTCCTTTTCTCTCCAGAAATGTCCGTATAAGGTCAGTTGGGCCTTCCTCTTTCCAGGCTGCTTTTCCATTAAAAGACATATCAGAACATTTTATAAAATATAAATATTTGTATTGTGCAGTAGTTTGAACTATTTCTGGTTTTGCTATGAACTTACTTGAGTATGTCTGTGTGCACATAAGTATGGCGAGAGAGAATTTATTTTTCCTGCAAATATATAGTCAAAATTATTTACAGTGCCTTGCAAAGGTATTCACACACTTGCATATTTTTCGTATTTTGCTGCCTAAAAAATACAAATCAGTTTTCAGTAAAGTAGGAGTTTGAGTCACTGATCTACATAACATATATGTACTATCATCATGAAGGAATAATTATAGAAATATTCCACAAGTAATTAAGAATAAAATAACAAAAAGTCTTAATTTTTTTCCTACTCCCAGTTAAGGCATCCTTGTTATAATGTAACTTTATGCTCCTTTTAAATTGTCTCTTGTTGAGTGGTTGGTTTATATTTACTGCTTAGTTCGATGTAAACCGAGTTGATTTGATTTGTATCAAGAAAGTCGGTATATAAAAGCCTTTAATAATAAATAAATAATTGGATTTTATTTATTTATTTAGAAGCCGTCATGCGGCCCGGTATGAACCCCGTCTGGTCCAGATGTACTAGTTTGGTCATGACCCTCTTTAGTCTATTTGCAAGGATCTTAGCAAAAATCTTTAGGTCAATATTGATCAAGGAGATAGGTCTATATGATCCACACACAGTGGGTCCCATCCCGGCTTGGCCAGTATAGAAATCCCAGCTACATTGGCACTAATCATAAGAGGATTTCCAGACTTCAATAAATTGAACCATTCCTGCAATAAGGGAATGATTAGGGTGGCGAATTTTTTGTAGAATAGGGCTGTGTACCCGTCAAGCCCGGGTGCCTTCTTGACTTTTAACCCCTTAATCACCTGTACTATTTCCTGTTCCGTAATATCTTTATCAAAAAACTGCCTTTCAAGATCAGATATTCCAGGGAGAGTTATGTCCTGCAGATACTGGTCAATACGATCAGTTAGAATCAGGGGATCTGTGGTATAAAGGGCCCTGTAGAATTCCATGAATCTTTGCCTCATATCCTCCGGCTTAGTGAGCAAAGTGCCCCTTTCTGATTTAATTTGTGTAATTTGCCGCTGGGCTACTCGTTGTGCAAGTATCGAGCCAAACAGCGACTCGCCTTATTCCCACCTTCAAATCGTTCCTGTTGTAGCCTCTGCAGTTGGAAAGCTATAGTTTCTAACTCAAGAGACGAGAGTTCAGATCTAGCCCGCAGGAGCTTAGCATAACAGGCCTTATTCAAGGTTTGTTTATGGATTCGTTCCAGATCCAGGATCTCTCGCCGGAGCTGCTGTTGTTTGTGTAGCCTAATCTTTTCCACATGGGACGCCCTTGCTATTAATCGACCCCTAATTACTGCTTTAAGGCCTTCCCAAACCATTGAAGGGTTAATGTCATCCTGTACATTAAAATTAATATATTCTTTAATTTCCCCTTCCAGTTGCGAACAGTAATGTTCGTCCCCCAATAACGAGTTATTGAGAGTCCAGAAGCGCCCCCCCCTCTTGTTTGGTAGAACCATACAAGATAAGCTCGACTGGGGCATGATCCGACCATGTGATCAGATGAATATCAGCCTTGCAATATTGTGGTAACAAACATTTATCTAAAAGGAAAAAGTCCAACCTAGAATAGGACTGGTAGGGTTTAGAAAAAAAGGTATAATTTTGGCTATGGGGGTACTGGAACCTCCAGACATCTATAAGATTCCATTTTTTCATTAGTTTCTTTACCCGCGCTCTGGCTGTACCTGCGCCCGAGCTACTACCCTTAGTGTTGTCTACCCTGGGATCCAGCGTCAAATTAAAGTCACCAACTAATACCAAATGGCCTTCAACCGCCTGCTGTAGGTAGTGACCCAATGCAGTGTAAAAGATAGGTTGACCCTGCACTGGTGCATAGACATTAACCAGGGTATACGTAACACCTTCAAGCTGAAATTGTACCATGACATATCGCCCCTCTGGATCAGAAAAATGTTGTTGTATAACACCCTGAAAATCCTTGTGTAGCAGAATAGCCACACCTGTATATTTATCTTGACTGGTGGCCGCTGCAAAATATTGTGTAGGGTACAGGGACCACTGTAGAAGGGATTCATAGCGTTTCCGCAAATGCGTCTCTTGTAATAATATAATAGCTGACCCTGAACGGAGAATGTCAGCGCGCAGAAACTGGCGTTTCCTCGGGCTGTTAAGCCCTTTAACATTCAGGGACAGCATAGATAATTGCTCAATCATAATTTAAACATAAATTAAAAAGGGATCGAAAGAAGGTCAAAAATACATGGAGACTTTCATAAAAGCACCTGCCAGCTCGCATATTCTGTGGAGCAAAATTAGTTAATATTGATCTCATGTCGTTCCCCCCCCCGAGCCTCACAACCACTCTTAATGCATATGAAAAACATTTTACAACCCCTAGTAGAACTGTGAAACAAGTGCTGTTCCCATGGAAACCAAGTTCTGTGACCTGAAACAAAAAGAACTGTCACAGCACAAAAAACATCCTCCCTGCAGATCGATACAGTAAGGCCGCGTTACAAAAAGAGTGCGGCAGTGCCCAGCGCACCCTCGTTTGCCCCACACACTGTTCTGATCACATACTGCTCGATACTCTATTTAAATTGCTTGCAAATGCAAGCCACGTCTGCGAAGCGTTAGGCCCGCGCAACCCATTTTACTGTATGGGCGCTTAATACAGCGCCTATACAGTATCCTGGGTGCGCTGGTACCTGTCATTTCAAATGTCATTTCAAATGACATTTGAAATGACAGGCACCAGGAAGTGGATCCCAACTTTAACCCATGAAAACCTAAAAACCAAAAATCCCCTCCTCCCGAAGCAGCTCGACATGTGGCAACTTACCTTTTGTTGCTTTTCAGCCCCTTCCCTTCTCTGCCGCCCTCCGGAGGGGGCAGCCGGCGGCAAAAGCGGCTCGCAGCGGTCCCCCCCGCGCAGGTCCCGGTTCTCCTTGCTCGGCAACAGCTAGGGCTCCATCGGCCTGTCGATTTGGGCGCTCCAGCCTAACCTCTGCACAGCTCCCAGACTTTGCCAAAAGATGGCACCCAACTTGCCTCCCCTCCCCTTACAGCGTCCATAAAATGTATCTAGCACGAGTCTGGAAACCCACCTTACTAGCCCTCTCCCCTTACACAGCACCTAGAAATCTGCCCAGTGTACCCCAATCTAACAATTCTCACTGTCCCCATTATCCAAAGTACGCCAAACACTACCATCACCTGCGATTCAACCTCCATCATCCAAACGTACTTCAGACCCGCAGTTCATTTCCTCCCCTACACATACCCTCCAAACGCACATAGACGGGCGTGCTTTCATTGGCCGGAGCGCCCGTCAATTTGGGCGCACCAGCCAATGAAAGCACGCCCGTCTATGTGCTTTCATTGGCCGGAGCGCCCAAATAGACGGGCGCTCTGGCCAATGAAAGCACGCCAGTCTATGTGCTTTCATTGGCCGGTGCGCCCAAATTGACGGGCGTTCCGGCCAATGAAAGCACACCCGTCTGTGTGCGTTTGGAGGGTATGTGTAGGGGAGGAAATGAACTGCGGGTCTGAAGTACGTTTGGATGATGGAGGTTGAATTGCAGGTGATGGTAGTGTTCGGATAATGGGGACAGTGAGAATTGTTAGATTGGGGTACACTGGGCAGATTTCTAGGTGCTGTGTAGGGGAGGAGGTCTAGTAAGGTGGGTTTCCAGACTCGTGCTAGATAAATTTTATGGACGCTGTAAGGGGAGGGGAGGCAAGTTGAGTGCCATCTTTTGGCAAAGTCTGGGAGCTGTGCAGAGGTTAGGCTGGAGCGCCCAAATCGACGGGCCGATGGAGCCCTAGCTGTTGCCGAGCCAGGAGAACCGGGACCTGCGTGGGGGGGGACCGCTGCGAGCCGCGTTCGCTGCTGGCTGCCCCCTCCGGAGGGCGGCAGAGAAGGGAAGGGGCTGAAAAGCAACAAAAGGTAAGTTGCCACATGTCGAGCTGCTTCGGGAGGAGGGGATTTTCGGTTTCTTTTGGGGGAAAGTTTGCCGTCTACCATTACCCCTGCCTCTAACGCAGGGGTAAGGGTAGGCGATAAGTTAGCAGGTGAAACGTGCGGCAAAACGGCAGGGTAAAATAGCGATAGTCGGGGCGCGTGTTACTGTATGGGAGGGAATAGCTAATTTGATCGTTTACATCTGATATACATGCCGCGTGCGGAAGGGGTTACCCGGGGATTTAAAGAGGCGGTAAGAATGGGTTAAAGGGGATAGTGTATCGCGGGTTGGACTAACGCGGCCGAAAAGTGAGTAGAAAGCGGGTTAGGAGCAGGGTAACCGCGGCCCCACTTTACTGTATCGAGCTGTCAGTCCTGAAGAACAAATTAAGGACTTCACATATCCTCAGCTGTTGGCTTTGCCCATTGTAAAGTCACCGGATTGACGCTGAAGCTGCTTGCTGTTTTTCCCCACTCGCTGCCATCGTGGTGTCACCAGCCGTCCCGCAGTAGGTGCCCTGGTCGGCTGTCTAGGCTTCTGAATCATAAAGCCGGCTTCTATCAATATACGTTCTGCTTCCTCTGCCTTTTGAACCGTGGATGTAACTCCCTGTATGGTCAGCGCCAGACCAAAAGGAAACAGCCATCTATATCTGATCCCCTCCTTCCACATTACAGCAGTGGCGTCTTTAAATTCTGCTCTTTTTTTCAGTGTCATGGGGGAAAGATCTGATAATATGGAGATGGAGTGATTTTCCCACAACCAGCTTTGTTGCTTACAGGCAATTGCAAGCACTTGCTCCTTAACTGGAAATCTATGAAAACAGGCTAATATATCCCGAGGGCGATCACCAATTCTGGGGCCCAAGGTGTGGTGCGCCCTCTCCAGCAAAACTTCCTGTGAACTCTGTCCCGGACTAGTTATATCTGCCTGTGACAATATGAAGCCACATATGTTTTTTCCACTTCTACTGCATCTTTATATTCCTCTGTTTCTGGCACTCCTCTGATTCTTAAATTGTTTCTGCGCGCCCTATTCTCTAGATCCTCCACTTTTAGGAGGAGAGCAGAATTTTCCTGTTGTAGTTCAGCCATGTGGCTATCCACTTGATCAAATTTAGCGTCCTGTGCATCCTGTCTCATATTGCACTCATCCGCTCTCCTGCCAAGGCTAGAGATTTCTTCTTTCATGTCTGTTATTAATTCTCTCATTTCTTGTTTAAAAGCAGACATTTCAGTTCTTATTTCTCTAAACCATGTTCTAAACTCCTCCCGAGAGGGAATGCCACCCACCTTCAACTCCGGGGCCTCCACAGCTGCACCAGACGCCATGTGCTCCACTCCCCGGCTCTCTGCTGCACTAGGCCCTGGATCGTCCTCCCCGGGTTTGTAGGAGAACTGCCTGAGATCGGGAGTCTTTTTTTAGCGATCTGAGACATGATGGCATCCGAATTACAGATCACTATTTTTTGTGGAGTTTCGCAGGGGTTAGCAAGCTGTCTGTCTTAATTGCAGCTTGGGGAAGAACGGAGCTCCACGTTCAAGCAGCCATCTTCCGCGGTGGCCACGCCCCCTCCATTCTTCCATTGTTGCTTTTGCTTTGTGCTTAGACTCATTGTCCTGCTGAAAGGTGAATAGTCTCCCAGGTCTGTAGCAGACTGGAAAAAATGTTCCTTCAGTGTCTGCCTTCACAAATTGCATCATCCATCTATTCCTCCATCTTCACAAGCTTCCCTGCCCCTGCTGCTGCAAAGCATCCCCACCACATAATACCGCCCCTACTGTGCTTTACTGTAGGAAAGGTGTTAGCAGGGTGATGTGCTGGGTTAGTTTTACACCACACATATTGCTTAGCATCGAGACCAAAAAGGGCCACTTTTGTCTCATCAAACCACAAAACCTTCTCCCACATGCATATTGTGTCCCTTCAGTATTTCTTTGCAAACTCTATGCAGCACAACATATGACTTTTCTTCAGCAGTGGCTACCTTCTAGCCATCTTCCTATGCAGGCCATGTTTGAGGAATAATCTTGAAATTGTTGAAAAGTCAGCATTTTTCCCAGTCTCAGCCAGAGACTTCTGTAGCTCCTTTAAATAAATCTTAGGCCTCTCAGTGACCTTCTGCAGCAGTTTCCTTACTCCCTGGTTACTGACTTTGTAGGGATAGCTTGATCATGGTAGGGTATTGGAGGTGCCACACAGTATCCATTTTACAATGTTGGACCTGATAGCGCCCCAAGGGATATTCACACAAATGGAAATTTTCTTACAGCTTTCCTGTACATTTGAATAACGTTATCCCAGAGTTCTTTTGCCAGTTCCTTGTTTGGCATATTTTAACCTTTGCTTCAAATACAATTCATAGAACAGAAGCAGCTTGATTCTTCATCCATGAGTATTTGAATCTGCTTCACTACTGTAATTTGACACAGGTGGGTGCTATTTAACTTATTATGGACCACGTTGAGGCAATTTTTTGAACCACAGCTTTCTTGGGTTTCCTGTGACAAAGGATATGAGGGCTTATGCAGTCAAGACTTTGATTTTTTTAAATTCTTTTTTGCTTTTGGAATATTTCTATAATTGATCTTTCAAGATGAAACAAACTAATGCATTTTGATTCACATTTTTAGACAGCATTATGTGGAAAATCTATAAGGGTGTGAAAACTTTTGCTGGGCACTGTATGTATTCAGTTATGGTTAATCAAGTTAATAGTAAATGCTGGAATGACGCAAACTGCTGCAGAATAAGTCATAAGATATTTCCTTCACAGCCCTTCCAAATATGAGGGCAACTCGCTTTGGTATTTATAAGATGCATCTGATGATGAACCTCCATTTTTTTTCAGTTGATCTGAGATGATTTTACTGTAGCTGTTGTAATTGGATTTTTTTTGGATTTTCCTTGTCTACAAAACTCTGAATTGGCTAACGTGTTTCTGGCTTTTCTTCACCTTTCACCTCCAAGATGGATGTGAGGTTGGGATGGCTGTCTTGTGACAGTGGCGGAAACTTTGCTTAAAGCAAAGTTTTAAGAGCCCGAAAGAAGGCATCTTTACCTGGGTTTGAAAATCCCTTTCATTTGGTCATTCTTGATAACATGCATTTTCAAGGCTGATGAGCAGACTGAAAATGTCTTCTTAATGTCTGCTTAATTGGAAGAGTGAGGTCTTCCTGCCAAGACATGGCATGAGAGAGGAACTGCTGTACAAACACTAGAACAGTGTTTCCCAATCCTCTCATAGAGGCACACCTAACAAGATACCTGTAATGAAATCTGCACGAAATAGATTTGCATACACTGGATTTCCAATGTATGCAAATCTATCTCATGCATATTCGTTGTGGCAACTGGCTGGCTAGTTGTGCCTCTAGGAGAGGCTTGGGAAGCATTCCACTAGAAGGCCATCTCTCTCCATCTCCTTGTCGCTGGAACAGGCCCTCCATCTCCACATGGCCTTTCTAACCTTGGCTCAGTAGGATCTGTGAGAGCAAATTCCCTCTGCTTCCAGTACCTCCACCTGCTGTGCCAGAATAAAGTGATGTGATTCTTGGTTTCTGGTTTTGAAATGTGTGGGTTGTCCCTTCCTGCTCTTTATGTGAGTTTACCTTGCTGTAGTTGCATTCTAATAATGTTCCTCCTTCCCATGCCAGAACTTTTGTTCATTGCCTGCAGTGAAAGTTGATTCTTAATCTGTCTGTGACGGACTTGTGTATTTCTGAAGTATTGAAAGTTCAGAGCACATTAGTTTCATGTTCAGTTGAAAAAGTATTACATAGACACATTGACTTAGAACAGGATACATTTATTGCTATTAAAGTACTGCAATTAATTGTATTTTTGTTTCTTATAGTATTTATTCCAGTAAGTATAGTGAGGATTATGTAATTAAAGCATCCATTAAGAATAAATGCAGGAAGTGTTCAAGAATTTAGATTGTTTATTATTAATAAAATCACCTTCAATTGTTGCTCTTATTTTTTTTTTTCAGCTAATCTGAAAAGAGACATTTGAAAAACAGTTGCTGTAATGGGCTTAACGATCACTCTGATATTCAGACCATTGTTTCTTTTACTCTTCTCCATCAGATTTTTAGAGCGTGTTATAGCTTGAATTCCTGCTTAAAAATCAGGATTGAATCTGAGAATTGTAATCTGTTTTTATTTTCTAATCCCCTCTAGGGCAAAACCGTATTTGTACAAAAGAGATCATAAGTTTCCTACGCTCAGCCAAGACGTTCCGGTTGTTATCCTTTATGCAGAAGTCGGTACAAAGGGATTTGTTAAGTTTCACAAAATCCTTTCTGAAAAAGCTCTGAAAGGGGAAATCCTTTATGTTCTTCGGCATTACATTCAGGTATGCGTTACTGAAAACTGCTGGGGGGTATTGGATGAAGATTATCATCTTAGTATCTCTTTTCGGTGTGCTTTACTTATCCATGCAGTGTGGCGGTTCTACTTGCAAATGGTGAGGAAAGTGGCAGCAGGCTGTCGTGAAAGTAGGAAAAATGTGCAAAACCTTTACAGAGCTCTGTTTTCATGTTATATCTGGGTGCTGCCTGAAGGCAGAAATAAACAGTGCTGTGAGACACACCACTATAATTGGACTTTGAGTGAAAAAATGTGTGTTTAAAACAGTTTTTTAAAATTTACTGTTTACGTATTTGACAAAATTGAATATGGGAAGGGAGCATTGCAAATATTTATTATTATTTTTATATACCGACATTCGATCTGAGATATCACATCGGTTTACATTCAGGTACTGTAGGTATTTCCCTATCCCCAGAGGGCTTACAATCTAAGTTTGTACCTGAGGCAATAGAGGGTAAAGTGACTTGCCCAAGGTCACAAGGAGCGACAGCAGGACTGGAACCCTGGTCTCCTGGTTCGTAGCCCACTGCTCTAACCACTAGGCTATTCCTCCTCCCTTTTCCTATCAAATGGAAAATGATTCTTTTCTGTAGAATTTCTAAAGTCCCCTGGATCTGACGGACTTGATTAATTTCCAGCCAATATCTAACTTTTCTTTCCTTGCCAAAAATATTGAAAGGGCAGTCTTTCAGGAATTTAAAGGGTTTTGTGAATGAGAAAGGACTTTTAAATTCTAGGCAGTCTGCATTTGGCAAGGAGCATAACACCAAAATGGTGATATCGTTGCTTAATGATCTGCTGTATTCATTTAATCAAGGTGCACAGTATTGAATAATTTTGCTCAACCTGACCTCTGTCTTTGACACAATAGATCATGCCATCTAGACTCCTGTGACATAGGTGTCCTGGCTTTGGCTTGGTTGCAATATTTTTTTAGATGGCTGGTCTCAACAAGTTGTTTTTGAAGGTTTGTTATTGGTTCTAGCATGGGTCTCCTATGGGTGTCAGTGGTCCATACTATCCCTATTACTGCTCAGCTTGTATATCAGACTTATAAGGGAGGTTGTTAGGCAGTTGGATATGCAGTTCCCAATCTATACTGATGACATGCAGCTATTTGTGGTATTGGGAGAAAATGTTGGTCAGAATGTGATAAAGATATGGAGGCTGATGCAATAAAGTGCACCCAGCCTAGTGCACAGGATAACGAGTGAAACCGCGCGTCTGTAACCCCCAATGCAATAAGGGGATCAGCACCTCCAAAATGCACATCCAAACAAAGGCATAGCTAATAGCGCTCATCACATGTAAATGCCATGTAGATGAGGCTATTAGCTATTACCCCCGATGCAAAAAATTGCCATGTGCCCAACACATACTTTTTAACCCATCAAATTTTAAGCCTGCCCCAGAGCAGGCATAAAGTCTTGCTGTATGTCAAGGGGTCTACTTAAAAACAAAAAAATACTGCTTTTCCATGGTTCCTCCTACCTAGGATCGTTGCGATACAAGTAGGAGAAACCAAAAGAAAGTAGCATCCTCAAAAAAAAAAAAAAAAAGGCTTGAGGGGGGGAAAACATTTCTGGGCACACAATATATACGCTTCAGGCCCTGATTATTGTGCCAGTAAATATGCTGCCGTGGGATAAAATGTACGCTCGTAAATTGAGCGTCCATTTTGATAACCTGCGCACAGCCATGTGACATGGGCGCCTGATACCAAGAGTGCTCTAAGGACGCACAATTTATGACTAGTGCGTCCGTTTTACGTGGGAGCTCATTTACATATTGCATTGGGTGCCCAAGAGAGGTGGATGTTCGTGCATTAAAGAAAATGGGTGTCCAGTTTGGATGCACTTTTTTTTTTTGTGCGCACTTTATTGCGTCGGCCCCTGAGTGTCTACAGACCATTAGCTTGTGGATGTCTGGCAACAACCTGATGCTTAAGCCTAAGAAGTCAGAAGCCTTCCTTGCAGGTAAATCACTGTCGCAGCTATGGAATATGTGTCTCTTGTCTTGGATCTTACTCCTCTCATAGTGAAAACTCAAATGAAAAGCCTGGAAGTTACGCTTAACTATAATCTTTGCATGCCCAGATTTTTTGTTTTGTCCAGGAGGACAAAACATTGAGCCACTGCCTGGAGCAGAGAGACTTTGTCATCCTGATTAAAACATTTGTTATGTCAAGATCTGATTATTGCAACAGTTTATACCTTAGTCTTCTTAAGAAAGCTGTCCATAGAATTCAACTCCTACAAAACACAGCAGAAAGGATGTTAATGGGTTGCAGATATTCTGATCATATTTCATCTATAGAGCTGCACTATACAGTTTTTTAAAATGTTAATTTTAGCTTATAATATGCTTCTTGGTGGGGGTTCAAGTTACCTAAAAGGATGGCATGGTTAAATATATTCGTTGCCTTTGCAGTCTAGTCCAGTATTTCTCAACCTTTTCATACCCAAAGCACGCCTACATTAGCAAAAATGTTGAGTGGCACACTCATTTCCAAGGAGCAGGCATTGCAGACATCAAGAGAACTCACTTTGTTAAAAGAAGATCTAGGAAAACACTAAGACAGGGGTAGCTGGGGCAAAGATACATGTTCAGGAGAAGGGAGATGTCAGTGTAGCATTGGCTGCCAGATTGGTTAGTCACCTTATCTGCCGCATGTGACTGCCAGACCTCCATCACTTTTGCTGCTCTCAAAACTCAACGTGAGTCACATTCAGTGTTCAGCAACACTTTCCCTGTCTCACTTAGCCTGGGGATAAAACTGAGACTGGATGGACTTAAAAGAAGGGGAAGATGAGGCAGTGCTGTGTGCAATGTGTATACTACATAAAGTGGGTCCCAGATCTCTGGACCCTGCTCGCTGACTGTTAACTGCTACCCCAAGGCTCATGCTGTAGCTAAGAAGTGGCATGCATGATTATACTTGCTCTCAGAAAGGAAATCATAAGAGTTTATGAGCCTCTGCTGGTGTCCGTTGTTGCTGCATGGTGCTGACCTAGAAATTTGTGTCAGGTAGTGGTGACTTTTCCGTGACACACCTGATCGAGTATGAAGGCACACCAGCTTGCCATGGCACACTGATTGGGAAACACTGGTCTAGTCAACATATCTTAAGACCTTGCTGTTTTGCTAGGCTTTTAAGGGGCTATAATCCCTGCTTATAAACGGGCCAGTGTAGGTGATGCCATATCCTCAGTGAATGTTTGATTTATTTTGTTATGAGCTATTTATTTTTTGTGATTTATTGTTTGGTCTATAGATATGTGAACCAAATATTTTTTTTGCTGATTTATATTTATTTATGCTCTGCAAAGGTGTGGTGTGTAATAATACAGTTGTTATATAAAATGTAATATATTTATAGCTGATATACTTAGGTGCATATATGCATACTCCAAAGCAATATCATTACTGTTGCTTCCCACTCAGTAGTGCATTATACTACATGCTGTAGAACAGAATAAAAGAGACATCTGATTGTTCTGCTAAATTCTATAAAATGGTGCTCCTTGTAGCTGTCACTTCTGTTCAGAGTCAGTTAATTGTACTGAACTCTTTGTAACCAGGCATTAATGCTGGATATAGTAGCCAGTATTTATATCTGTGAAGTTTGTGATACTCCATGATGCTGTAAATTAAATATAGCACTTGTAGTGTAATTAAATTTCCTTCATTAGAAAGGCAACAGCACCCAAAACCCCTTTCCTGAAATCCAGGTTAGGTATCTAGTCCCTCTCTCCAAAATCAACTTTGGGCCTCCAGGACGCTTCCCTCACCCAAAATACAAATAAGTTCTCTGGACTAGACCTCCATACCTTTCGTGCCTTAAAAAAAAAAAAAAAAGAGTACTGGCAGGGGTGATAGTTTTGGGCCAGGCTTCCCCACCTTACTCCAGCCCTTTATGGTCACACTTGATTTTTCTTCTCCCAAAGTGTTCACCCAGAGGAGGGAATTCCAGCTAGCAAGGTAGCATATTCAAACTGGTGTTGACTGATCTCACATCAAACTCTGAACTGCACACATAGCCATGTGCGATTCAGAGTGTGATGTGAGGTTGGCTGGTGACATTCTGAATTTGCTGCTGTGCTGCAAAGATGGCACCAACTTTAAAAGCAGATGTACTGCCTGCATTAGAACCAGTAGGTAATGAACACTAGCCTTCCAGTTTGAATGCAGTTCAGTGGTATAGGACCAGATTTAGGAGAAGAGTATGCTCCTTGAGACTCGCATCTCAAATCTATGTTGGGAGATTAAGTAATAAAGTCCCACTAACAGCATATCTTCAAAAATCAGGAAAACCTTTATTTTTCTTGGGTTACCAACAGTTTACAATAATAAAAATTACATAAAAGGATGACTCACAGCAATCAACAGCAGAGATGAGCAGCAAGAAAACAAATATACTTTTACATTTTCTCTTCTTCTATTACAGTTTCCTGAATTTGATGGCCGATGCAATATGGTGCGCTGAGCCGAGCGCACTCTTAACGTGCAGTTGGACACGGGTAGAATAGGCGCTGATCAATCCCCTAATGCAATAAGGGGATTAGCACCAATTCAACGCGCGTCTAACGTGGCGTGAATGTAATAACGCTCTTCTCATGCAGATGCATGTGAATGAGGCTATTAGGCATTCACTCTTGATGCAAAAAGAAAAATGTGTGTCTCTGATGCACATTTAACTGTTATCTATTAACGCCTGCCAGGAGCAGGCGTTAATAGATGTGCACATCAAAGAAAGAAAAGAAATAAAAGAAAAAAAAATTGACGATCGGGCCCATCACAAAAACCGGTTTCCCTTACTGCCATATGGTGGTCACGAAAATCAACACCGGGTTTATCGGCATCGGTTTTCGTGACTGGCATACCTTTGGGTTCGCAAGGATGCACTAGGGTTGCTTGCGACCCTAGCGCATCCTTGCTAATGCGACCCCCTAATTTGAATATTGCATGGCGCCCCCCTTTGAGGTGCCATGGCGCGTTAAGAGAGCGGGCGCAACTTTATTGTATCGGCCCCACAGTTTCTGAAACATTCTAAGTATCATAGCTTCTCTTCAAACAAATTGTTACCAGTACTCACAGCTTTTCACAAAGTTCATCTCACTGTACTGTGAAAAGTACAGTTCAGCAAATTCCTTTAGCATTCCTACAAGGATGTTCTGGTCCATGGGTTAGCCCCAGGGTTCCACAAGGTATCTAGGAGCCTAGATATATTACACTGACTTCCTTGAGGTCCGTGCATATCAGTCACTGTCTGGATAGGAAAATTAGCTGGATGAAGTTAGACAGCCATATTCCATAGTGTGGCTACACTATTGAATATACCGCCAATATTCAGTAGTGCAGCCTCACCTTTGAATATAGCCAGCTATCTTTAGGATAGCTCTTTAGCCCAACCAGTCAGCTAAGTTAAGTGGCTAAATTTGAATATCGTAGTTAGCCGGTTAACTTAGCTGGCTAATTCAGCTCCTCCCAGTTACGCTCCTGGAGTGCCCTTAACTTTGCTGACTAAATATAGCTGGCTAAATGCCCAAATATTCATTTATATGGCTTGCTTGTGAGTTATCTGTCTATAAATGCTTCTGAGTATGGACCTCATAGTTTTCAGGGCCATGCTGGGTAAAACTAGCAGACCCATCAGTAGCCATTGCTCCAAATGTCACTGCAGAGAATCCCAAGTCAGAAATCAAAGAGCAAATCACATACCCCCATGTTGAGTATAAGCCTTTTTTTAAACAGGACACAACTCCCCCTAGAGTCTTGTCTCACACATTTATTGGAAGAGGCTTCCAAGAATCATTATCGTATCCTTCTGTAATAGGAAAATCTCAACGTAAGCAAAGGAAGAAGTTTAGTAATAAAATTTAGGACCAAAATAAAGGGCATATTACTTGTGGCATAGGACCAGATTTAGGACCTGCGCCACACTGAAAGCCAGTGGTAATCCTCTCTGTGGCAGCAGATGAAGTTTCCTGTCTTTTGTCTTCTAATAAGCGCAGGCAAGTCAGGAATTGTGCTTCAAAATTGCTCTGACTTTATTTACTTGGAAAAATAATTAGAGGAAGCGATGAATTACAATAGTTGGAAGTTTCTGTAATGAACATTGGAACTGTGGTGCAAACATTCGGGATCGATGCTCTACCTGCTATATTACTAGTGGACCAACTTTCCTGTTTCTTCTGGGCAACAAGTAGCATTAGAGCTCACTCCTTAGGTTAAGCTGTGCTAGCCTCCTGTAACTTTTATGCCCCCTTCTCCCCACCCCCACCCGCAAATTCAGCAGAATTGTGTTCAAACTTCACTACCCCTTTATTCTACTGGAAGGTTAATCCCCATAGTACTCCCATTTCTGAGTATAGCGGTTCACTTAGATCCTCTAGAGATAGAGATTCAGAATGTGCGGTGTTCAGCATGAATATCCCCCAAATATCCTTTTGTCCAGTAAGGAATCCAGATTGGATTTTCCTGCTCCATGTTGGCTGTATTTTCTTCTATCTTTATAGCTCCTCTGTTTCATTCCTCTCTCTTCACGTTTTGAATTTGTTTTTCTCCTGAGCTACTCAGGGAATGCTCAGGTGGGTCCTGCTACTAGGGGGTCTTGAACACACAGGGTTTGTATCTGGAGAGTTTATATAGCATACTACATTCCTGTTCACTTGTGTAGTTCTGAGTGGGTCAGCAGGACATATAGTTTGTTCTAACACTTCATTGGGTCTAGCTAACTCTAACCTTCACACACATGGCACTTCTACAGTTTTGTTTGTAAGAGGCTCTAAAAAAAAATGGGCCTTACTGGTGAGGTATATGTCTCCACAGACATAGCATGATGTCAGAGAAAAAGTGTACTTTTCTGACTCTCCCCCCATTTGAGAATGTCAGAGGTTTTGGAGGTTCTGTATCGTGGGGGGAGTCCAAAATGTTCTTTGTTCTTTTCCTTCTGGTTCTCTCCTGAGAGGAGTCCAGGGTTCAAGATTGGATTACTTGGGAATCAGGAGAGATTTTGAGGCTTTGGTTTCTTTTGGAGAGGAAACATTCTCTGGGTTTCTGTTTTGTTTAGGGAGTCCCTTGAAGTGCAAAGTTTGAAGGAAGTGGAAATACATCTTGGAGTAGTCCGGCCTCCAAGAAGGCATCTAGTCTGCAATTAATGCGATTTTGCATGCAGAAGAGAAAATGTTTAGGAATTTCTTCTAAAGTCTGTTCCATGGCTTCTCTGAGGAGAAATCACTGGAATGAAAGAGGATCTCATCCCAGAGTAAGGATTCTGCCTCACATTTCCAATAATTGTGAAAAATCGTCAGGTTTATTCAGGTACAAAAAGAGGGATGCTCACTTGTTGTTTATTTGTTGCCTGGTGCCAGGCGCTGGGCGACCTACAAAATATTACAATAAAATCAAAACATTAAGTAAAACAAATAAAACAAACCAGCTTTAAATAAAACAAAATATCCCAGCAGCAATGAATATTTATCGCAAGACATATCTTATCTTCATAAAAATGCTTGCTGAAAGAGATGTCTTCAGCAGAGACTTGAAAGTTTTTACACATTTTGTAAGACAAAGACTCTCGGGCAAAAAATTCCAAAATATTGGGGCAGATACAGAAAAGGCCCTCTCATGGTATGCAAGGTGCTCGTGTGGGGGTATATTTTATATTGTGTCATAGAACACGCAGAAATAAATATTGCAAAACAAAACTTAGTTTCCCTGTATGTACCCAGATCAGGCCAGACCATGGGTTGAGCTTCCTGACCAGCAGGTGGAGACAGACCAAAACTGAAAGGGTATCCTATATGAGGACAGAGCCTACCCTGTAGCCCTTCAGTATTCGTCTGTCTCCAGCAGGTGGAACAGCTCACCCTGTGGTTCTCTGTTGTCTTCTTGTCCCTTCTGGGGATTTTTTCCTTCTGTGTGTTTGAATCAAGCAGGTATTGATGTGTTATTAGTTTAAAAAAAAAAAAAAAGTTTTATTACTGTGAACTCTGTGGATTCTCTTTATAGGAGACAGGTCCTGTCTCCTTACTCTTGCGGGGGCCTGGCCCCTTGTTTTATATAGCCTAGGCTCCCTATTCCCAGTGGTCCTCGGCTGCAGGGGTGGATATTGGTGGTGCCAGTCACTCCCCCTTGTTCAGCCTCTCACTCTCCCTCTCTCTCTCTATACTTGTCTCCCTTCATTGGGATTCTTTGAATTTAAAGCTGCTGACAGGGCCGTTTTTGTCCCTCCTCTGAGGTTTCAAAAAAAAAAAAAAAAAATCAGTATTATCTGGCAGGCTCAGGAGTAATCTCCTGCCTTCCTTTTTGGTTTTGCAGCTTTAGAGAGTGAGATAGGAGCATGCATAGTTCATTGTGTGCCTCCGCTCCTTCAGCCCCGGCAGCTCAGCTTCTTTCATTTGCAGCTCCTCCCCCACCTCGGGGCCATGCCTTGATCTCCTCTGTGCTTAGCTTGTGGGGATTCCTCTGTCCAGCTTTCGCGGGAGGGACTCTGCTCTTGATGCTTATCGGGTGGGGAAGGGTCCTCAGAGTCCCCGATGCCCTCCGGACCCCAAGCCAGGCCTCCAAAACGTTTAGCCCCGCCGTTCCCGGGCCACCAAACCGCAGGAACGGCGGACATTTTGGGTTTTTCTCCTTCTTTCCTGGAGCAGCCTGAAGCCCCGGACCCGATTTTGTTTTGGTGCCCCCCCCGATTTGAGCCCCGCACACTCCCCTCTTGCAGATCCCTTCCCCCCTCCCCCCCCGGAGGTGTTAGACCCCGTTTTTCCACTGAATTTGTGCTTTTACTGCACAAATCCTACTTGGCAAATTTGCAGGAGGAAACTGACCTCCCCCACCCCCCCTCTGCCCAAGGTCCCTAGGATCTCTGTTCCTTCCTCCCCCTGCGGCCCCTGATGGGCAGGGGGGAGATCCGGGTCCATGTAGTTCCAGGGTCCCCTCCCCCACTGTCTCCACCGGACCTCTCCGCCCCCCCCCCCGTCCGCCCAGGATCTGGATCAGGACCCTGATTTGGGTCCTGATTTGGGTCATCCCCCTCCTCTGGAGGGGGATGACCCAAATCAGGAGGACCCTGGGGGTCATCCCCCTCCTCTGGGGGGGGATGACCCCCAGGGTCCTCCGTCTCTTCCGCAGGGAGGAATTGGAGCCTCTTCTTCCCTTCATCTCCCAGGAATTGGGGATTGACTGTCCCCCAGTGGATGAGTTTTCAGCAGCAATACCAGCTTCCTCTGGTATTGCTGCTGAAAACGGCGGGGCTTAGGGCCCTGCCGTGCTCTTTTCCTTTTCACCCCATGCACAAACTAATGCTCCTTAGGGAGTGGCAGGCCCTCCAAGCTGGCCTCTGGGTTGGGACGGCCATGGAGAAGCTTTATCCCCTCCCGGAGGAGTGTTTAAAGTTATTGAAAATGCCTAAAGTGGACTCTTCTGTGACTGCGGTCACTAAACATACCACCATCCCGAGGGTAGGGGTTACGGCCTTGAGGGATGTCCAAGATCGTAAGCTGGAATTCCATCTCAAGTGCATTTTTTAAATCCTGGCCTTGGGTGTTTGGGTGTCCATCTGCAGCAGTCTCAATCAGCACCCAAGACCTCCCATCTGCAGAGTTAGAGCAGGCTGACGGGTTAGAAGGCGCTACAGCTTATGGGGCGGATGCCCTATATGACTTGTTCCAGGTGCAGGCGAAGGCGGTCTCGGCCAGGCGGCTTCTCTGGCTCCGACACTGGGCGGCTGATTCGTCTTCTAAGGCTCAGCTGGGAACTCTCCCTTTTAAGGGTAAGTTGCTTTTTGGTGAGGATCTGGAGCAGCTTATTAAATTCTTAGGAGAAAACAAGGTTCATAAGTTGCCTGAGGACAGCCCGAAGCAGGCTAGATCCTTCTTCCCTACTCGTACCCGCTTCCTGGGCCAACGCCGATTATAACCCAAGAGCAAGGGGCGCTTTTTCTAGGGGAAATTCCTCTAGGGCCCAGTCTTGGCCCCTGTCCTTTCAAGGTCATCGATCCTTCCGAGATGCAGCTCCCCACCGTCCCGCGCCCCAGCCCATCTCCCAATGAGAATCCGCCGGCCCATCCCTCAGTTCCCAGCTTAGGTGGTCGTTTGTCTCTGTTCGTGGAGGAATGGCCCAAAATCACGTCGGACCAGTGGGTCCTCGAAACAATAGACAAAGGCTAAGTCTTAGAGTTTGCTCGCGACATCCTGGACCTGTACATGGTCTCTCCGTGCGGCCACCGGAAGCGGGCCGCTGTGACTCAGACCCTTACCAGACTCCAGAGGCTGGGGGCCATTCTCCCGGTGGCAGAACATGGCATAGGCCAATATTCTATTTACTTTGTGGTCCCAAAGAAGGACGACTCCGTCCCATCATGGATCTCAAGAGGGTCAACCGGGCCCTCAAGGTGCCCCATTTCCGGATGGAAACCCTTCGGGCAGTGATAGCGGCGGACCATCCCGAGTAATTCTTGGCCTCACTCAATCTGACTGAGGCCTACCTGCACATTCCGATTCGTCCCGATCATCAGAGATTTCTCTAGTTCCACATCTTGGGCCAACATTTCAAGTTCAAGGCCCTGCCCTTAGGTCTCGCCACGGCACCACGCACGTTTACCAAGGTGCTGGTGGTGGTGGCGGCAGCCCAAGGAAGGAGGGTGTTCTGGTCCACCCGTACTTGGATGATTGGCTAATCCGGGCCAAGTCGGAGTCGCTATGCCACCAGGCGGTGGACCGCGTTCTTGCTCTTCTCTCGTCCCTGGGTTGGATAGTCAATTTTGCCAACAGCAATGTCTACCCGACCCAGGTCTTGGAGTTCCTGGGGGCTCGCTTCGTTACCCACGTCGGCAAGGTTTTTCTATCGGACTCGAGAGCTTTCAAGCTAATGGATCAGGTCCAGAGCTTCCTCTCCATGCCTCTTCCCACGGCATGGGATTATCTGCAGGTCCTGGGGACCATGGCTTCCACGATCGACCTGGTCCCCTGGGCGTTTGCACATATGCGTCCATTACAGAGAGCTTTGCTGACCCGTTGGCAGCCGGTATTGGAACAGTTTCAGATGCAGCTCCAGCTTTCCGACTCTACCATCAGTGAATTACGATGATGGCTTTCTCTCAAGCACCTCCTCCATGGAATGTCCCTTCGGACTCCTCAATGGATGGTAGCCACGACAGATGCCAGCCTGTCTAGTTGGGGAGCAGTGTGCCAGTCCCAGACCATGCAGGAGAACTGGTCCCCAACCCAGTCTCGATGGCACATCAACTGCCTGGAGACCTGGGCGGTTCGTCTAGCACTCAAGGCATTCCTCCCACTACTTCGGGCGGTCCGGGTGCTCTCAGACAATTCTACCACCGTGGCGTACATCAATCGCCAGGGGGGCACCAGGAGTCGACTGGTGGCCCTCGAAGCAAGTCGCCTTCTCGTGTGGCTGGAGCGACACCTGGACTGCCTCGCGGCTTCTCACATAGCGGGCAACGAGAATGTCCAAGCAGACTTCTTGAGTCATCAGCGTCTGGATCCCGGCAAGTGGGAGTTGTCCAATGCCATGGCCCTAATCATCAACAGGTGGGGTCCCCTCACCTGGACTTGATGGTGACTCTGAACAACGCCAAGGCTCCCCGGTTCTTCAGCCGTTGGCGGGAACATTGCTCGGAAGGGGTAGATGCCCTAGCCCTTCTGTGGCCGCACGACGTTCTGCTGGATGTGTTTCCTCTGTGGCCCCTCATAGGGAAAGTGCTCAGATGGATAGAACTTCACAGCGGTCCGGTCATTCTTGTAGCTCCTGAGTGGCCCCACAGACAATGCTTCGCAGACCTAGTCAACCTAGCGTCGGACAGTCCCCTTCGCCTCGGCCATCTTCAATACCTTCTCCGCCAAGGTCCCATATTTTTCGACCAGGCGGATTGCTTTTGTCTTGTGGCTTGGCTTTTGAATGGCTTGGCTGAGATGGAGGGGATATGCTGAGGACGTGATCTCCACTATTTTGCGAGCATGCAAAACTTCTACCTCCCTCGCCTAGGTCCGGGTCTGGAAGGTTTTCGAGTTGGTCTGCGAGGAAGCGGGCATTATGGCTCGTTCGGCTCCAGTCTCACTAGTCCTCTCTTTTCTCCAGCATGGCCTCTCTAAGGGCCTCTCCTTTGGATTGCTCCATGTACAGGTGTCTGCCCTAGGTTCTCTCTTGGGCAGCCTCGAAGGCTACGCAGTTGCCTCTTATCTGGATATTGTCCGTTTTCTCAAAGGGGTCAAACATTTGAAGTCACCGTTGTGTCCACTTGTCCCTTGTAGAGTTTGAATCTGGTCCTTTGGGCCCTCTGTCGTGCTCCCTTTGAGCCCCTTCACCGTTCTACCCTTAAGGACTTGACGCTTAAGGCGGTGTTTCTGGTTTCTATTTGCTCCGCCAGACGGGTGTCTGAGATCCAAGCATTGTCTTGCCGTGAGCCTTTCTTACGCTTCTCGGACTCCGGGGTCTCTGTTAAGACAGTCTCGTCATTCTTACCGAAGGTTGTATCTTCATTTCGTGTCAATCAGTCGGTGGAGCTCCCCGCGTTCTCTCTTACGGACATTGCTAGCCCCGGCGGGGATGAGCTCTGCCGTCTTGATGCGAAGCGCATGCTTCTGCGTTATCTTGAGGTGACTAATGACTTTCGAGTATCGGATCATCTTTTTGTCTTTTGGAGTGGCCCCAATCGGGGCAAACCGGCTTCTAAGACTACGGTATCTCGCTGGCTGAAGGAGGCGATCTCATCTGCTTACATCTGTCAGGGACGTCCGGTTCCGGAGGGCCTCAAGGCCCATTCCTTGCGTTCTCAAGCGTCCTCCTGGGCGGAGAGCCAACCGGTCTCCCTGCAGGAGATTTGCAGGGCAGCTACTTGGAAGTCTCTGCATACTTTTGCTCGACATTACCGCCTTGATGTTCAGGCGCCAGTTTTTGGTTCTTTTGGGCAGCAGGTACTTCGAGCGGGACTGTCAAGGTCCCACCCTGTCTAGGGAAGCCTTGGTACATCCCATGGTCTGGACTGATCCGGGTACATACAGGGAAAGGAAAATTAGTTCTTACCAGTTAATTTTCGTTCCTGTAGTACCACGGATCAGTCCAGAAGCCCTTCCCTTTCTTGTCTTTCTGTACGCTCGAAAATCCTTATACTACTCTTCCAAGGCTGTTTCTATTCTATGTGATCTTTAATAGGAGGCACCGGAAGCATCTATGTGATGATGGTGGACATTTATGCAACAGTGTCCATGCACAGAGTTCATTCGCTGTTTTCTCTTGTTTCCAATTTTCAGAGTTCTCTTGTTGTTTGCTCGAGTTCTTCTGTTGCTTGCTTGTTCCATGGTGTTTATCTTTTCTGCTTTGACATTAGTTATACTGAAGGGCTACAGGGTAGGCTCGGTCCTCATATAGGATACCCTTTCAGTTTTGGTCTGTCTCCACCTGCTGGATAGGAGGCTCAACCCATGGTCTGGACTGATCCGTGGTACTACAGGAACGAAAATTAACTGGTAAGAACTAATTTTCCTTTACTAAATGTGAATATATGGATAATAAATCAGCAAAGTAATATCAACATTACAGTATCACAGGTAAATAGGAGACAGAAATAAATATAAAACATTAATCAAAGAATAATAAAGAATAAACAAATGAACATCTCCTTTATATGCCCTCCTCATATAAGCCAGCATTGTAGGAAATCCAGAGGACTTTATGGGCCCGGAGACTCTGAAAAGAACCAGCTATTCACGCTCTGTTCATCTAATTAGAATAAGCTTCATCTTGCACTTTTACCCAGGAAAGTGTTTCAGTACCAGTCCTTTGATCTCCCATTTTGTAAAAGACATCAACTGTTTAACTTATTATCAGCTTATTGGTATGGGCACTGGTCTTTAGCATCTGATCTTCCCAGGTGATAAGAAATACCAAATGTCTTAGTCTTTGATGTTCCCAGAGATGACAGATGTTCCTTGGGGCCATCCCAGCTCTTTATCAGCTCATTGTTGCCAAAATGTCTTAGGAATGAGGGAACATATGGAATAGTGTCATACATTTTTACTATCCTTGCACTTAAATCACATGCAATATATTGATTTATACTTATCAATTATTGGAATCTGTTCTGATCCATAGCTGTCTATTCAGGGTACAAAGTCTTCCGGAGATCTAGCTGATTGTCTGAATTTATCTTTCCAAACCCCATCCTCCATCTCTTTGGATCAGAACAGATCCAGATGTCTATGCATATGGGTTTTCAGTTCTTGATTTAAGTGGCTCTTCACGTATGGTAATGGGCATGAGATGAATAACAAACCTTTGTAATAGTACCTTTAAACATTATTATGAAAGCCACTGCAATGTAACATGCAAATCCTATGAGGAAATAGATTAATAATTTTGTTCCCCATCCTTTAATTTGTTCCCACAAAGATAACATTTTTCATCACTCTGGTTCAAGTAATTAATCAGGGGACAGTTATGGGGTACCATCAGTAGTTTCTACACAATGCTAACAGTCATAAGTTTTTGAGTGTATGCAATAGGCCTGATAGTATTACACTGGAGAACACAATTTTCGTTGAGTTAGATCTGACACTTGTTTTTGACTAACTTTTGACATCTGAATCAAAAAATGATCCCAGTTTTTCTCTATCACGTCAACTTTTTAAGGTACAGAATACCCTCCCTTTGTCCCAAAAATCATACAACATGTACATACAAAGGAAATAAAAGAAAAATTACCTGAATATACTGTTTATTAGTTATTTTATTCATACAAAGGCTATATATTGTTACTGTAAGTCAAATTGTTTACAAGTAGTAAAGTTCTGTTACCAAACATACATATCAAGGTAAAAATTTCCTCTGAATGTCAAAGTGGCCCCTAACCCCTACACTAATACCTAAACCTCACCTCGAGTAACTAAACAAGTCTGGAAATAAGCACTAAGAAAGGAAATGTGCAGACAAGCATACATTTTCAGTTCAGTCAAAGGGAAAGTAACTTAAATTTATATTCCCTTGACAGGAAATTACTATGTGTACAATTAGCCATTAGGGCTATAGAACATTTTATGATATACCAAACATGAGATGATGTAATTAAGAAATATTAAGAAAAGCCAATAATATCCAAAGGGTTAAATTATTTCACACTTAATGGTGTATGCATGGCATGTTACCATAATTATCATATCATGTGATATTTGTGAATGATTCTAATACTAAGCATATAAAAATGCAATATCAAAATTTTAAAGCAATCAAATGAAGCATTTTGTATAGAATGTTCATAGAGGTCATCCACAAAAATAGAGATGGAACAAGAATATGCAGCATAAAAGGTATTTTGCATTTCTACTTGATCAGGGCTTGTGAATTCATTTTGATTACAGACAAGCAGATCTAATAATGTCTGTCTGCAATGTACAAAGTACCTTAACTAAAGAGGAAAAGCACAGTCTATTGCTTTCTTTGTGTCATATGATTTTATCAATTATTACCTAAACCCCATCTAAGTACACCAGGAGTTTAATTGACCTAGAAACTGGCCAATTTAAAATAGCAAAGCATACCTTTAATCGGTCAGGAGCATCCACAGTATCTTCTGTCATCCTTTGTGATCTCCATTCAGGTACTTGTACACATGGTGTTGCGTCTGTTGGTCTCAGACGGCTTTGACCTTTGTGCCTCACCTTTTTCTCTGCTCTCCCCGTTAGCCTTGGGAAGATGGCTACCGCTGCGTCTGCATGCCGCGCTCTCTGGCGTCCCCGGAACGGCAATGGCAAAGTCTCATGCCATAAGAACATGCCATACTGGGTCAGACCAAGGGTCCATCAAGCCCAGCATCCTGTTTCCAACAGTGGCCAATCCAGGCCATAAGAACCTGACAAGTACCTGGCAAGTACCCAAAAACTAAGTCTATTCCATGTTACCTTAAAATATACACACATACCGCCTCACTATTCAAAAAACCAAACGTGACTTCTACGCCACCAAGATACACCAGTACATGTTTAACCCCAAGGCCCTTTTCTCTTACGTTGCGGCCCTCATTAAACCTATTACCCCCACTATCGCCGATGACTAAGCCAGCGCTAAATGTGAAGAACTAGCTCAGTTCTTCCATAACAAAATAGCCAACATACTCCTCAGGTTCCCCCACACAACCACTCCCATGCCCAATACCACCACACCCAATCACCAACCTCCCTCTCCTAAAAACTCGCTCTACACTATTGATCTCACCTCCGCCAAGGAAATTGAATCCATCCTTAACAGAATCAAGCCCGCATCCCACCCCTCTGATACCATCCCCACCAAATCACTCCTCTTTATTCCTAACACCATCGCAAAACCATTAGCAGATATCATCAACTGCTCCCTAGCTTCCGGCTCTGTTCCTGATTCCCTAAAACAGAGCTTTCCAAACTTTTCATGTTGGTGACACACTTTTTAGACAAACATAATTTCGGGACACAGTAATTCAGTCTACTAGCAAACCAGAGGTTAAAGGTTAAACGAACAAAATGTATTTCGACAATTTATGTATGTTTCCTTAAATAAATACGTGATAAAATGTTTCACGACACAACCTATCTTGTGAAAACCTTTCATTTATATTAAAAATATATAATATTCCAAGATTAATGTTATTGTTATAATTTATGAATAACAATAATAAAACAAAGTTATTGTGTTATTCAATTTATCTCTTTAATGAGATATATGAGCTTGATGGGATGAACACAGCTTTTGAATATTTGGTGTTAATAAAGTCCAAAGGGTCTTCTGCGTAATTTTAAAAAGCTGGCCAGTTTCACACTATAAAATTGATAGCCTCATTCAACTAATTATATATGGCTATGAGAGAGAAGTCTGGAATTTATAGGAAGGGACAGAATGTCAATATAAATCCTGCACCTCCAGTTCTGTAACTCTGTGCATCCACTGAAATTCCCCCAAACAATGGAGATTGAATGTTTCCCTTACAGCTCATCATACTGAAAGATATTTTCAAATGCTGGTGTCACCTCACAGTAACAGCAGCACAAACACCTTCCACTGCCAGGCACATTGTGAACTAAAATAAAACCTCGTAAAAAAGACACTCAAAATCTATACTGCAATCCCATTGTAACATAACAGTAATAACACCAAGGACTCAAACAACAATAACCCTACCTGTGAAAAAGCAAGGGTAAATATTTCACTGGGTCCTAGAATACCAATACACCACCTACTGAGGAAACAAAACAAACCAGATTGCTATAGATCCCTATGCTAGCAGAATCTCTCATAATGGTCACACACACAGAGCAGAGACAGACCCTCATCAAATACAGAATACAAAATAAAGGAGCACAAATTAGACAAAAACTGAAATGGAAACCCCAAGAAGCCAGACTCTGTGTATTAACAATGGAAAAATAGAACCACCATTCCTCATAAAACAAATAAAATCAAGAAACAAAGCATCAGTTATAATAGTAAAACCATACTAATAAAAGAATATTTTAAAACTACTGATAAATAGAATTTCTATTAATTAAAATCATACATTTTTTACAATTTCCCAAACACCAATAAAATATTTCAAAACAGCACATATATCAAATAACACCCAATAATTAAAACTAATAAGGATTTTAAAAAGCCCCTGCTGTCCATACGTGGGAGCTCTTGATTTCCAGTCACCCTGATATTGTCCAGGTTTAGGAGGTTATCCTCTCTCACACACTCACATGTCCATTCTCTCTCACACATACACTGTCACATACATACACATTCATGCTTTTATACCCACCATAACCTCTCGCTCTCACAGACACTGACACACTCTCAGGCTCTAAGACACTCTCTCCCCCTCCACACACACTCCCCCACACAAACTCTTACTCCCCTGGATTTTCTCATACACACTCTCTCTGGCTCCCTCACGTACACACAAACACACACACCCAGGCAAGCTTCCAGTCATTCTCACACACTGAAACTGACCCCCAGGCAGGCTCCCATTCATTTTCACACCACTCCCTCACCATCCCCCAGGCATGCACACATTCATTCTCACACACACAGACCCCCAGGCAGGCACCAATTCATTCTCACACACACACATATACTACACACTGGCCGGCACCTATTCTCACAATTACAAACCCCAGGAAGACACCCATACATTCTCATACACAGACACACCCTCAGGCAGGCACCCATGCATTCACACACATACACCCCTAGGCAGACTCCCATTCATACACATGCACACTAAAGGCAGACCCCCTCTCTTTCTTTTGCCAGCAACCTCAGAGTCTCTCTCATTCCTCTGCTGCCACTGTCACTGATGCCGCATGGCTATTGGGGAGGCGCTGATTGCTGCTATTGGCACTGAAGCCCATTCTGCTGCCTCCTCTGTGCAGGCCCCGTGGGTTTCCACTTCCTCCATGTTGATCTCGTACATTGTGAGATCCGCATAGAGAAAGTGCTACTCTTGCACATTACCAAAGATTACATGTGCCAATCAGTAAAAAGTAATTTATTTCTTTTTTTTTTACCTTTGCTGTCAGAACTTAGTTTTCTAATCGGTTGGTCACAGGCTTTTTTGTTCCACCTCCCCTTTCTTATTTTTTTGGCAATTCCTTTCATATTGTCTTTTTTTTCTATTTTTTTTCTCTCCATCTGTCTTCTTCCCTCAAACATTGTCAGGTTCTCATTCTCATATGCTTTCTCTCTCTCTCACACACACACACACACACACACACACACACACACACACTCTTGCAAATGCTGTCTGACTCTCACACACCCAGGCTCTCTCACTCCCTCATGCTGTCTTGCTCAAGCACAGGCTCTCACTATCACATGCTGTCTCTCGCACACACATACAGGTTCTCACAAGCTGTCTCTGCAAACATTCAGGTCCTCACTCCCACACCCAATCTCTCAACACACCTCATACACGCAACCCAATCTCTCAATGCACCTCATATACGCAACCCAATCTCTCAACACACCTCATACACGCAATCCAATCTCTCAACGCACCTCATACATGCACACACTCTACGGGCCCTCAGCCTCTCTCTTACCTCTGGGCCTTCTCTTCACGGGTCGCTGCAGGACGGGCTCTGCAGCGGCCCTGATCTTTTCGGACCGATCCGCGGTGGGGGCCTTCTCTTCTCACACGCTGTAACGACGCTGCTCCTCTTCTGCACGCGGCTGATGCTCCTCCCCCTTTCTGCCCGTGCGGCTCCGGCAACATTTTCCTTCCGGGGCCGCGTGGGCAGGAAGGAGGCGGAGCATCTGCACGTTTTGACGTGACCTTGTTCTTCAGGCCGTGGTGAGGTGAGCTCCACCACGGCCATGCCGATCTTCCTGCTGTGTGTCCGCGGCACACAGCACAGCGATTCTTTACTGCTCAGCCGCCAGTGGGATGAGGTCCACCGGCGGCCGCATTGGCTCCCACTTGCCCAGGGGTCAGGAACCTTTTTGGCTGAGAGAGTCATAAACGCCACATATTTTAAAATGTAATTCCATGAGAGCCATACAATATGTTTAAAACTAAGTACAAGTAAATGTGTGCATTTTATGTAAGATCACACTTTTAAAGTACAATAAGTCTCTGAAAATATTACACCAGGCCTTAAGACACCAACACATCTCCTATTAGGAAAACGGACCAAGTCAGGCTGCTATAGAGTCCTACACAGAAACTACACGCCAGCAGAAAACCTCACCTGAATCACGTGCTGTCCCTCACCTAACATAGAATAAAGAGACCAAAACGCATAACAAGAAGCATGCAGAAAAAAATGAATTGGAAACTGCAACAAGCCAGAGTCTCTGTATGCAGTGTAACAAAGGAAAAAAGAAACATCACCCATCCTTATAAAACAAATCAAGAAATATAAAATCGTCAGCAGTAAAACTGTACTAACAAAAAGAACATATTTCGAAACAGCTGATGAGTGGAATATCCAATAATTAAAAACTCATATAAAACATTTCCAGATACCAACAAAATATTTCAAAATAGCAGACACAAAGACCCAGTAATGAAAAATAATAAGGATACTAACATTTTTTTGCTCTGCATACCTGGGAACGTTTGATATCCAGGTGTCCTGAGATTGTTCTGAATTAGCAGGAGGTGGGGTGGTTTGTTTGGAACTTTCTCCTCTCTCAGTCACATACCAGCGCTCTCTCTCACACTGGCTCTCAATGACACACCTATACACACATGCTCTCAGTACTCACATATACACATGTTTTTTCTCTCTCACTTATATAGGCTCTTAATTACACATTTACACACATGCTGTCTATCTTTTCACGCTTACACACAGACAGGCTTTCAATCACACACATACATGCTGTCTTTTTCTCTCACACACAGACTCTCATTCACATGCTTACAAACATGTCCTCTCTTTCTCTCATTTACACACAGGCTCTCAATCACATACTCACATGCTCCCTCACCTAAATCAGCTCTCAATCACACACAGACACACGTTGTCTCTCTCTCTCATTTAAACACAGGCTCTCAATCACATACTCACATGCTCCATCACCTAAACCAGCTCTCAATCACAAACAGACACACATGATCTCTCTCTTACTTATACACACAGGCTCTTAATCATACATACACATGATTTCTCTCACACACAAAGGATCTCAATCATACACACATACTCTTTCACACAAACAGGTTTTCAATCACAAACTTACACATACAGGTTCCCAATGGTAAACTTACATTCATGCTCTCTCTCTCACAGGCAGGCTCTCAATCACAGACATTCTCTCTCACACACACACACACAGACACATACACAGGCCCCCCGCCCCCGCGGCCCGGAAGAGGAAGTGGAGAGTATCGGGTGCCTGCGCGGCAAGAAGAGGCCACGCTAGTGCGCTCGGCATCGGCCCGAAGAAAAGAAGACTGCAGTGCGGCTCGGAGGAAAATGAAGAGCTTCAACCGTGGCCGATGGGACTCCGCCTCCGCGAGGGCTGAAAATGAAGAGGTTAGCGTTGGGAGGAGGCTGCTGCTGCCGCGAGTTCCCGGGGTGGGGGTGGGGGGGAGAGAGAGAGTGAATGAGCGATCATCACTTTGCACTTATCCACATTAAATTTCATCTGCCATTTCGATGCCCAATTTTCCAGCCTCACAAGGTCTTCCTGCAATTTATCACAATTTGCTTGTGATTTAACTACTCTGAACAATTTTGTATCATCTGCAAATTTGATTACCTCACTTGTCGTTTTTCTTTCCAGATCATTTATAAATATATTGAAAAGTAAGGGTCCCAATACAGATCCCTGTGGCACTCTACTGCCCACACCCTTCCATTGAGAAAATTGTCCATTTAATCCTACTCTGTTTCCTGTCTTTTAGTCAGTTTGTAATCCACGAAAGGACATTGCCACCTATCCCATGGCTTTGTATTTTTCCTAGAAGCCTCTCATGAGGAACTTTGTCAAATGCCTTCTGAAAATCCAAGTACACTACATCTACAGGTTCACCTTTATCCACATGTTTATTAACTCCTTCAAAAAAGTGAAGCTGATTTGTGAGGCAAGACTTTTGGGTAAAGCCATGCTGACTTTGTTCCATTAAACCATGTCTTTCTATATGTTCTGTGATTTTGATGTTTAGAATACTTTCCACTATTTTTCCTGGCACTGAAGTCAGGCTAACCGGTCTGTGGTTTCCCGGATCGCCCCTGGAGCCCTTTTTAAATATGGGGGTTACATTAGCTATCTTCCAATCTTCAGGTACAATGGATGATTTTAATGACAGGTTACAAATTTTTCTAATAGGTCTGAAATTTCATGTTTTAGTTCCTTCAGAACTCTGGGGTGTATACCATCTGGTCCAGGTGATTTACTACTCTTCAGTTTGTCAGTCACGCCGTGATTTGGTTCAGTCTATCTGAATCATTACACATGAAAACCTTCTCTGATAGGGGTATCTCCCCAACATCCTCTTCAGTAAACACTGAAGCAAAAAAATCATTTAATCTTTCTGCGATGGCCTTATCTTCTCTAAGTGCCCCTTTAACCCCTCGATTATCTAACGGTCCAATTGACTCCCTCAGAGGCTTTCTGCTTCGGATATATTTTAAAACGTTTTTACTGTGAGTTTTTGCCTCTACGGCCAACTTCTTTTCAAATTCTCTCTTAGCCTGTCTTATCAATGTCTTACATTTAACTTGCCAACGTTTATGCATTATCCTTTTTTCTTCTGTTGGATCCTTCTTCCAATTTTTGAATGAAGGTCTTTTGGCTAAAATAGCTTCTTTCACCTCCCCTTTTAACCATATTTCTCCTAAGGGCCTCCGAGTGCACACGCCACCCACATCTTTATTCATGTCATGGCGGAAACCTCGGGACGTCACGCCATCCAGGTATTTAGCCTGCCCTTGTTTGCAGGCTAATCGAGTTACCCCAATATTGACTGGGTAAATGTAACATCAGGACTTGCTAGAGACATAAAGTTCCTGGATGTAATAAATGATTGCTTCATGGAGCAATTGGTTCAGGAGCCAACAAGAGAGGGAGCTATTTTAGATTTAATTCTTAGTAGAACGTAAGATTTGGTGAGAGAAGTAACAGTGGTGGGGCCACTTGGCAACAGTGATCATAACATGATCAAATTTAAATTAATAACTGGAAGGGGGACAATAAGTAAATCTGCAGCTCTAACACTAAATTTTAAAAAGGGAAACTTTGATAAAATGTGGAAAATAGTTAGAAAAAAACTGAAAGGTGCAGCTGCAAAGGTTAAAAGTGTTCAACAGGCTTGGACATTGTTTAAAAATACAATCCTAGAGGCGCAGTCCATATGTATTCTGCGCATTAAGAAAGGTGGAAGGAAGGGAAAACGATTACCGTCATAGTTAAAAGGTGAGGTGAAAGAGGCTATTATAGCCAAAAAAAAATCCTTCAAAAATTGGAAGAAGGATCCATCTGAAAAAAATAGGATAAAACATAAGCATTGTCAAGGTAAGTGTAAAACATTGATAAGACAGGCAAAGAAAGAATTTGAAATGAAGTTGGCCATAGAGGCAAAAACTCATAATAAAATCTTTTAAAAATATATCCAAAGCAAGACACCTGTGAGGGAGTCAGTTGGACCATTAGATGACAGAGGGGTTAAAGGGGCTCTTAGGGAAGATAAGGCCCTTGCAGAAAGACTAAATTAATTCTTTGCCTCCATGTTTACTAATGAGGATGTTGGGGAGATTCCAGTTCCAGAGATGGTTTTCAGGGGTGATGAGTCAGACGAACTGAATGAAATCACTGTGAACCTGGAAGATGTAGTAGGCCAGATTGACAAACTAAAGAGTAGCAAATCACCTGGACCGGATGGTATGCATCCTAGGGTTCTGAAGGAACTCAAAAATGAAATTTCTGATCTATTAGTTAAAATTTGTAACTTTATCATTAAAATCATCCATTGTACCTGAAGACTGGAGGGTGGCCAATGTAACCCCAATATTTAAAAAAGGCTCCAGGGGCAACCAGTGAGTTTGACTTCAGTGCCGGGAAAAATAGTGGAAACTATTCTCAAGATCAAAATCGTAGAGCATATAGAAATACATGATTTAATGGGACACAGTCAACATGGATTTACCCAAGGGAAGTCTTGCCTAACAAATCTGCTTCATTTTTTTGAAGGGGTTAATAAACATGTGGATAAAGGTGAATCGGTAGATGTAGTGTATTTGGATTTTCAGAAGGCTTTTGACAAAGTCCCTCATGAGAGGCTTCTACGAAAACTAAAAAGTCATGGGATAGGAGGCGATGTCCTTTCGTGGATTACAAACTGGTTAAAAGACAGGAAACAGAGAGTAGGATTAAATGGTCAGTTTTCTTAGTGGAAAAGGGTAAACAGTGGAGTGCCTCAGGGATCTGTACTTGGACCGGTGCTTTTCAATATATATATAAATGATCTGGAAAGGAATACGACGTATGAGGTTATCAAATTTGCGGATGATACAAAATTATTCAGAGTAGTTAAATCACAAGCAGACTGTGATACATTACAGGAAGACCTTGCAAGACTGGAAGATTGGGCATCCAAATGGCAGATGAAATTTAATGTGGACAAGTGCAAGGTGTTGCATGTAGGGAAAAATAACCCTTGCTGTAGTTACACGATGTTAGGTTCCATATTAGGAGCTACCACCCAGGAAAAAGATCTAGGTATCATAGTGGATAATACTTTAAAATCGTCGGCTCAGTGTGCTGCAGCAGTGAAAAAAGCAAATAGAATGTTAGGAATTATTAGGAAGGGAATGGTTAATAAAATGGAAAATGTCATAATGCCTCTGTATCGCTCCATGGTGAGACCGCACCTTGAATACTGTGTACAATTCTGGTCGCCGCATCTCAAAAAAGATATAGTTGCTATGGAGAAGGTACAGGGAAGGGCAATCAAAATGATAAAGGGGATGGAACAGCTCCCCTATGAGGAAAGGCTGAAGAGGTTAGGGCTGTTCAGCTTGGAGAAGAGACGGCTGAGGGGGGATATGATAGAGGTCTTTAAGATCATGAGAGGTCTTGAACGAGTAGATGTGACTCGGTTATTTACACTTTTGAATAATAGAAACATAGAAACATAGAAATGACGGCAGAAGAAGACCAAACGGCCCATCCAGTCTGCCCAGCAAGCTACACACTTTATCCCCTTTTTTTTTCTTTTTCTCTCTCCCACCTGATACTGTTGGCTTCCAGTACCCTCCAGCCCTAATTCCCCTCCACCCCACCACCAATGTAGAGAGCAGCGCCGGATCTGCTTCCAAGTGAACATCCAGCTCAATTAGGGGTAGCAACCGCGCAACAAGCAGGTCACACCCCTGCCCCATACTCTTACCCACCCCTGGTTTTTTGTGTTTTTTTTTGAGATGGCAGCCCTCCATCCTTCCGCTCTGTGAAGGTGGAACACCAACCACTGGCATCCCGCTCCGTGAATGTCTCTGTGGCTACTGCCGCTCCGTGCAGTGTTTTGCTGCCTCCTCTTTATTCACGTCCTCTAGACTTGATGGATCTACAGTGTTTATCCCACGCCCCTTTGAAGTCCTTCACAGTTTTAGACTTCACCACTTCCTCCGAAGGGCATTCCAGGCATCCACCACCCTCTCCGTGAAGAAATACTTCCTGACATTGGTTCTTAGTCTTCCTCCCTGGAGCCTCAGCTTGTGACCTCTGGTTCTGCTGATTTGTTTCTGACGGAAAAGGTTTGTCATTGTCTTTGGATCGTTAAAGTTTTTCAAGTAACTGAAAGTCTGAATCATATCACCCCTGCTCCTCCTTTCCTCCAGGGTGTACATATTTAGATTCTTCAATCTCTCCTCGTATGTCATCCGATGAAGACCCTCCACCTTCGTGGTCGCCCTTCTCTGTACCGCTTCCATCTTGTCTTTGTAGATACGGTCTCCAGACCTGAACACAGTACCAATTTCATGTTATACCATAGTATCCAGATTTATGAAAGGAGTATTACACCTCCATCCACCTGTACCTAAACCACCGGCACCATGGGACGTTAATCTTGTTCTTGAACAGCTGATACTTTCGCCTTTTGAACCTTTGGAGACTTGTCACCTTCGCTACCTCTCATGGAAGGTGCTTTTCCTGGCTGCTTTAACTTCCACAAGGAGAGTTAGTGAGTTACAAGCTTTGGTTCACTACCCTCCTTATCTGCAATTTCACCATGACAAAGTGACCCTGCGCACTCACCCTAAATTTCTGCCAAAGGTGATCTCCAGTTTCCACATTAACCAGACCATCACCTTACCCACGTTCCATCCAAGACCTCATGCTAATCCTAATGAGAAAAAGTTACACACCTTGGATTGCAAACGTGCACTAGCGTACGACATAAAACGCATGCTTTCACCCAATCGCCCTTCATAACTTTCTTTATTCAATCCAAACGCACAGGGGCGTCCAGTGAAAAAAAGAACTTTATCCACATGGCTATCCAACTGTATAAAGTTTTGTTATGAACAAAGATCGCTATCTCTATCTGCAACCCCTAGGGCGCATCAGGTACATGCCATGGCAGCCTTGATTGCCTCTCTACATCAAGTACCTATCCTAGACATCTGTAAAGCGGTGACATGGTCATCGCTTCACACATTCACATCCCACTATTGTTTAGACAAACAAATGGTGAATGATGCCCTAGTAGGGCGGACTATCCTTCAGAAGAGCACAGATTCCATATAATTACAGCCTTCATGGGAACTGTCCGCTATGTTTTCTTGTAATGAGCAAAAAAAAAGAAGAAAGTGAAATTCCTTACCTGCTCAGTACGTCGGCTGGGGACTCCCACAAAAAATTGCTAATTCAGCTGCTTATCTACGTGAAAAGAGCAAGTTTGCTTACCGTAAACGGTGTTTTCCGTAGATACCAGTGAATTAGCCATGCTGACCCACCCACCTCCCCGGTCAGTTCTAGCATACCTAACTAATGCTTTGATACTGACTGAGGAGCCTGAGGTAATCCTGTCAGGTTACAGGAGGGAGCATCTAGCTGTAAGACTTTGAGAGACTTAGACTTCGAGAGACTTAGAGAGCTCCGCCACCTAGTGGCACGGAAGTCGTACCCAGACAGCATGGCTAATTCATCTGCTATCTACGGAAAACACCATTTACGGTAAGCAAACTTGCTCTTTTCAAAAGGCCCGGCAGCGCGTGTATGTCCCGGGGCTTTTCTGAATGGGTGGGCAGGGGGCGGGACAGATGGTCAGGGGGTGTGGTTGGGCGGTCTGGTAGGCGTGGCCGAGGACTCCGGGACAGTGGCCGTCACGGGAGATCTGGCAGGCATAACTTCCAAAACAAAGGTACGGGGGGTTGGGGTTCTTTAGGGCTGGGGGGCGGGACAGGGAAGGGAGGGGAAGGTGAGGGGAGAGGGAACAGGGAACGGGGAAAGCCAGCGGGGCTCCCCGAGGGCTCAGCGCACGCAATTTGCACTAGTGTGCACCCCCTTGCGTGCGCCGACCCCTGATTTTATAACATGCGTGCGCATGTTATAAAATCGGGCGTACATTTGTGCGTGCTGGATTGCATGCATAAATTTATGCCCGCGCGTATGTTTTAAAATCTGTCCCAGTGTGTACAGTTGTTTCAAGACAGCATTCTCAAAGCTTGTCATTAAAGCAAAACTTTTGCACTCCCATCATTTAGTCAGACGCATGTGTATGAATTTAATACCTGATATGAAATAAAAATAAAATTAATTGAAAAACTCTATAATAGGAAGAAATCCCTCTCTATAATTTTTGAAGCAAAATCAATAAGAAGGAAGCTTATCTCATCTTTTATATCAGATCTCTGTATAAACAGCTACAAATATCTGCTTTATTTAAAAAGCAAGGCACTCAGAAACTAATTGCATGTTTAACTCATTCTGCCATAGTGATTCTTTCCCTAAATAAACAGTATCTATAATATTTCATGACATATAATAGGGGATAAAAAATAAATTTTATGAAAACATTGTCACATGACAGGCATTCCAGTCTGTTGATTCAGGACCAGAAGATTTTTCTTTTAATCTTGTCTCCCCTTTCTTATAGCAGGATCTTCACTATCAGACATATAGACTATGTTGCACATCCGCCTGATACAGAAATGAAAAAGAAAGTTGAACCATAGAGCAGTGCTGATCCAGTATTTACCCAGTGCTTATAGAAACCAAACCGTATTAGTTTTTGTACAAATTTAATGCTAGTCATCAAGAGAGGTATATATTCCCTGTTCTGACAAGATACAGATTTTAATTCAGTTCAAATGAAATTAAACATTTCTTGCAAGATCAAGTTCATTACCTGCAAATATATTTAATTCCCCATCAGTCTGTTCGTAACTTTTAAACTGAAAGATCAATTCATTTAGAGGACGTTTCTCCTCTGTTTGCATTTGCCTTTAAGAAACACTTTCCTGCATCCCCCACTCACCCTCCTTTCTCTCTACTGTTAACCCCTTAACTCCCTGTGTCTTTTCACGTTTTAAAACTTTTAACACTAGTAATTGCTTCTACAGCAACCGAATTGTCAGTATCCCCAATAGAGGAGCTCCCGTGTTCCCCCATGACCCAATTGTGCAAGTCTACTACAAGTGTAAATTGAGACTGGGCTGCAATTCCTGGAACTGAAGCCAATCCCTGCTCTGGGAATTGGGCAGACAGCAGTTATTCACTGCAAGGACAGTCAGATAAAAGCAAACAGTTCCTAACATTTGTCAATCTTTGCTGGAAAAGACAGTTAACAATCTCTGAAATCAAATCAGAATTTTGTCCCAATGCTATAAGGTCCCTTAAATCTGCACTGTCTATTTGGTTCAGTAATTGTGCTGGAACAATAAACTGTTCGTATCTAGTCTAGCCAGACATGCTATTACTTTTCACACTTTTTTCTTTTTTTTTTTTCCCATTTGTCTTTTATTTATCCATTATGACAAATGATACATAAGGTAAACATAATACACATGGATAGCTTTTACAGCGTGAAGCAACTAGAAATAACCGTAAAGAATAATAACAGAACTGGCATGGGTACATTCTCAACAAATATGGTTATGAAACCAGGTACAGCAGAGCACAAAGAAGAAGAGAAGAAGACTCATTATTACAGGCACAACCGACTCTACCCGTTCTCCCGTCCTTAGGATAGGCCCCTGGTCGCTACATAGGAGCCTTTGGGCCGAGGAGCCCATCACCATCAAGGCAATGGGGCATAGGACTGCCGCCAACCCTGATAAGGTGACCAAATAGCTGCGAACCGAGGCTGGGTCCTCCGCTTTTGAGCAGTCCACTTATAGAGGTCTTGCATTTGGTCTAGCTTCTGCACAAGCATATGCAGTGTGGGAATGTTAGTGCTCTTCCATTGCGCAGCAATGAGGCAACGAGCAGCTATGAAAACCTGCTGCGAGAGCAACCATACATGGCGGCTGGGGGTGGACGGGACACTGAGCAGCACTTGCTCTGGGGTTATAGGTTCGGAACGCTGTAAAATTTGGCTGAGAACATCCGCTACAATAGACCAGAATGGCCGTACCCGGGAACACTCCCACCACATATGAAAGAAAGTTCCTGTGACCCCACAACCCCTCCAACAGTCAGCCGTCCTTCTTAGTTTAGCCTTCCACAATTTATATGGGGTACAATACCAGCGTAGTAGAACCTTATACCCATTTTCATTGAGCGAGGAGGAAAGAGAGCTACGTTTGGTATTCATAAAAATGATATCCCAAGTCTCCTTATCCAGCTGCCTCCCTAAATCGGTTTCCCAAGCGGCCATAAAGGTGGGAAGGTGTGTAGGATCATTATTAAGGGAAGTATACAGTTTAGAAATGACTTTCTGCGTCTTATCCGCCTGGGCGCACCAGTGTTCAAATTGTGTCCCCCCTAATGTTAGGTCCTGGGTTATGGCGGGCGTCCTCAAGAAATGAACCATTTGCATGTATGGAAAAATATCGGTATCCTGAAGCTGATACCTGTCCTTGAGAGTCTGAAAGGGTATGATGGTACCCGCCTCTCACAATCTCCCAAAGGTTTGCATATTGAGAGACTTCCAACGAGAGATTCACACTTTTTTTCTGTGCTTCAGAGTGGATTACATTCAGGTACTGTAGGTATTTCCCTATCCCCAGAGGGCTTACAATCTAAGTTTGTACCTGAGGCAATGGAGTAGTGCTAGAATTACACATGATCACAGCATTAACAGCAAAAAGGACACAAATTATTTTTGTCACTTTCTGAATATATAACACTCTGGAAAACAATCAATTGCTAATCCCAACCCCAATATTGTGTTACAATGACCTAATATGAATATAATCCTGTTTGTAATGCCAAATGTGCATGGTGGGGGAATATTTTATATTATGTCACAGAACATGCAGAAACAAATGTAAAAACAAAACTTAGTTTCTAAATGTGAATATATGAATATTATATATATATTATATATATTTGAATATTATATATAATATGAATAATATTATATATAATATGAATATTATATATATATGAATTAAAACCTGCCCGTTTTTGAGTAGTAATTTAGTCTCTCTCTATCATTTACATCGCCTTAGTCATAAATTTCATGTCCAGATTTGGCTCCTCCACTTGTTCTCTAAGGTTCATTCATCTAACCCTCTAGCCTTGAATTATTTTGTACAGTGACACCCTTATTTGCCTTTTGCTCCATGACAATAGTTTTGTGCATTCCATTTTTGTATCAACCCCTTCTTCTTCTGCTTCGTAGTTCAAGATCTTAGCCTCAGCTATCACGTGCGTATTATATTTTTCCTCTCCGAAACACTGTTTCATTATAAATTTCAAAAAGTTTTAAATGTCATCTGCTTGTTCATTGGTTAATAATATATTATTCTGTTTGGAATCCAGAGTTCTCTGTAATTGTTCTCAATTGTTCTTTTTTGAAATTCTGTTAATGTTCATTGTAATTGCTTGCACTTTTGAAGCACTGTTTTTGTTCAATGTAAACCGAACTGATTTGTACCCCCTACAAGAATTTCGGTATATAAAACTGCTAAATAAATAAATAAATGAATAATAAATCAGCAAAATAATACCATTACAGTATCCAAGTAAGCTGTATATAAATCAGTACAGGTAAATAGGAGAAAGACAGAAATAAAAGTAGACCATTAATCAAAGAATAATAAAGAACAAACGAATGAACACCTCTTTATGTCCTCCTCATATAAGCTATAGGAGTAATGAAGAGGCCTCAGACAGCTTTCATGGCAGGCAGGAAGAGAGAAGGCAAAGAGGGCTTGCCCTCACGAGCCTTTTCCTTTTATTGTACAATCATACAAAGGCAGATGATGTGTCATTACATGATTGGCTACTTTCCCATAGCAACAGAAGAGTCATTACACCATTGGCTTTGGCTCAGGGGGTGTGCACGGATCATATCATTGGCTGCTGAAATCTATACCTCCTGACTTTGTCCTGCCTCTGACTAGGGAAAACCCAGCCCTACTTTCAGGCTATCAGGATTAATTATAAGCCAGAGAAATACATGAAGTCAGGTATCCTTTCCTAGGCAGAGAGGCTCAAGCACAAGTGATGCTTTTATTCAGGCAAAGTTCAGGGAGAAGGGAAGTTAGTGTTTAAACCCTGATGAAATGGCTTGCTGGCAAGCGCATATTTCCCACATCTCACCCTTTCTGTTTTTGTTTAGGGCAGCTCAGTAAAGCTTTAGACCCTTACTGAAATCTGTTATGTCTTGGTATGGGCTGGAAATAGGGGAAGGGGGATATGAAGAGAAGAAAGCTATAATTCGACGTGGTGTGCCAGCTGTCGATGAGCTCCTGAATCTCCATATCACCCATAGCTGGTGCAGGTGGTGTGCCAACTCTGCAGGGCTCATGATTCCCTATTAGGCATCTTACAAGACATCTTTGTATCCGGGCTGAGAGCAAGGTTTCAGTATGGATATGAGGTTGGGTATGCACTGAATACAGCATCACAGGCAAATAATTAAGATAATTATGGTCATTATAATAGAAATCACCCTTTTTGAGACCAGAAATATCAGGGAGCCAGGACCATAGCCAGTCCCATGGAGAAGTAGGTATTCTGTCTGAAAGTGGTGCATCAGCAACCATGGTTTCTATCTGCTCTGTGGTATGTGTGAGGTTTGCTTTAATAGTCTGATATGTACACACAGCAATGAGATCCAATTAATGCACAAACACCACCCTTTAAGGCTAAAATGGTTTCTAAGGTTTAGCTGTTCTGTAATGCTACTTCTCTAATCTGAGAAACTTCTGTTGTGAGTAGTTTTAATGCATGGACTGTCTGATTAAATATGGCAGTTGTCCAGTTAGCTAGGATGTGTAGGTCTCTGTAATTCATAGCTGTTCCCATTGGGGGAAACAGGCTTCTAGCTATCTGAGTTTCTGTATACTTTTCTATGGGATTATTTATCGCCTCCCTTTTGTTAGGGAGCCTTGCTTTGGGTAAATTTTTGACTGCATAGTATGAGGGGAGGATGTAGCCTAAAGTGCATCTGTCTCTCCATCTTGGGGAAATGTACATATATGCTCTACACCCACATAACATCCATATGTTTCCTAACAGATTAGTGGACATGTCATTGGTTATCATTTGGGCTATATAACTACAAAAGGTAAATCCTTCATCCCCTCTATACTTTCTGCACCTGCTTGGGTCTCCCACTGCACATCCTGAAATCTGCCAATTGCATACATATATGTAACTATGCAAGTGTTCAGTGATTAATACAAAAGTTCAGTTACAATATGGATATTTCCCACCTGAATTCCCTTCCCATCCCCTGTATCATAGTCCCAACAAAGAGCGGCAGTCTCTTGAATACAGCTACCAATGTGTAGTATGGTATTATTAACTGGAGAGTTAATGAAAACCTCTCTGTAAAGGATAATTAGTCCATACTGTAAGGTTAAATGGTACAGCATGCATCAGTAGTTCTCCGCAGGCTTGGGTTGGCATGTGTGTGCGGATCCAACAGTCTGTTCGATTCAACAGGTGTGAAAAGTTCTGTGCATGTTGTTCTGTCAGAGTCCTTGTTCTGAAATCACCATAGCTGGAGAAATAGGGCAAAAGATGAGGATGCAGAACACAATAGTTAATGAGTTGGCATTCAGGCAAGAAAAAGCGGCTAATAAGTTCTCTGGAGTTTTCTCAAGGCCTTGCTGTTCTAAGAGTTGTGCAGATTGGTTGGATAGGGCCTTGATCTGTCCCCAGGTCATGTGGTGCTGCTTTTTGCAAGGAGTCCGGTCTCTGTCCTTCTGAGGGCTGTGGAGGCTCAGGGAGAAGTTGGGGATCGGGTCCTGTAGACCTGGACACCTTTCCATCTTTCCACGGCTTGATACCTGTGGAAGCAAGCAGAGAAACATATCCTCGTTCCCCATTTTAAGGGAACGGGACCGTACCAGACATTAAATATTCTATACAAAACTGATGGCTGTGGGTGACTAACCCTAGTCCCATAATGATTACTCATGGCTGTGTTCTTATGTGAACCTGATATGTTTAGATGATTTAAACAATACTTTGTTCAGCCAATCCTGTTTAGGGGAAAATCCAGGGGCAATCCCCCCTTTTTTCTTTTTGTTTGGTCCAGAGCTCTTAAGCGTATGGTTGGCTCTCTCCACAATGGCTTGCCCTGTGGTGATGTAGGGGATGCCAAATAAGTATTTAATATTCAATTATTGACAAAATTCATGTAAAGGAATGGCTGCAATAAGCAGAGCCATTATTAGTTTTCAGGACAGAGGGTAGCCCCATTATCAAGAAAGTTTTTATGCAGTGATCAATTTTCATTCAGTAAAATAGCAATAAATGTAAATTCATCATTTAAAGGAAAAGTCATTTGCAGTAAGCAGGATCAAATGACAAGTATATTAGACATTACATTAAACATATGTTACACAAGACTGACATATATTCATTCATCTTGCAAATATTCGTTTACACAAAACTGACACATTCATCCATATTCATTCATAGTCTTCTTGGCATCAAGACAGACAACACATAATTTGAGCTAAAAATCTTATCAAAAAGTTATCAAAAACAAAATTAGATCAAGGATCAAAAGTCAAAAGGCGTTAGAAAAATGTTAAAATAAACTGCAAGGTGTTCACCTTCACATCTTCTCATGGCAGGAAGGCTGTAAATCTGGAAAATATTAAAAACTGACATACAGCAAAAAATTACTAAGGTAAGGATTAAAGTGAAATTCTTACTTTTTTAACCTTGAAGAATTCAATTCTATCATTCAATTTAATAAAATCAATTTGGATTTACAAGAAAAGGTTTGAGAGGGATTGCCTTATATGTAGCAACCTCTATCAGTAAAAATTATAAGGTTCAGAATTCTGTAAAAATTTGTGAAAAAGAAAATAAAACTGAAGTTTCCTTAATACAGAAGGTCTGTAGGCCTGAAAAATAAAAACTATTATACAACAGAATTATTAAAACAATAATATAATATAACTTGTAGAATAACATAGCGCCTCCTAGTGGAGACACCATCATTACTTTATAGATTGCAACTATTGTTCCAGGTTGCAATCAATAATACTCTGAGCTTAGATTCAATGTGGAATATCAGAATAGAATTTCTTCATATAATTATTAGAATAGGAAATTAAACACGCTGTTTGCTCTGCTCTGTCTGCTGCACGCTAAAGTGACTGTAACTACTATTAATCTGTCTGGGTTATAACATATATAAACTAGAGAGAGAAACTGCAGTACTAAGTCCAGTTTTTTTTCTTTTCAAAAGTTCTCCCTCCCTCCCCCATGAGTGGCTAGCAAGAGTTACAGAAAAGGGGGGGAGGAGCAGTGTTTCTCAAAAGAAAAGAACTGCACCCAAGGAATTAATCCTTCAGTCAATAGGAACTTAAAGATAGCATTGTTTAACAAATTTAGATAACATCGACCACAGACAAAGGCTTGGCAAGGACTGATTCCTTGCAGACAGATACCATTCGAATCCACTTTTGTCCTGAAAGGGAGAATCACAGTAAAGATATGTGTTCTGTACGCTAGCAATTCAAACTATAAACTTAAATCTCAGAGAAATGGAGTCATTTTAAATGTGAGCCAAATAAACTTTGCAAAAGGGAACTTTCACATGTAATTTACACAGCAATTGTTCAAATCTCAGCACAGTTCCAACACAAGGCTATGCATTCACTTTGTGGGGGAAAATACTCTCAAAGTATGCAGATTTTTTGTAACTGAATTTCAAATAGAAACTACTCCTTAAGTATGCAGTCCCTCTGCAACTGAACATCGAAGACCAGGAGAAACCATTTTTTCCAAATTTGTACTGTCTGCACAGTTACTTTGCCTAATCTGGTCTGCAAGAGGTCATTGAAGTGTATAATTAAATCAATTTTTTCATAGTGATATTTTCTTTGCTTGTAACGCAGGAGTCTAATTAAATCCTTTTTTTCATATTGATATTTTCTTTGCTTGTAACACAGGAGTGCAGCTGCCTGGCCCAAGGTCTTACACGCTGATTTCTTTGAAGACCTGTGGGCATAGCCACTGCTCATGGCATTCCGGGCTGCACTGAACTCTATTGCTGCCACACCCAGCTCTTTAATCCCTTTTGTAATAGGAGAGGTTTGAATCCCTTTCAATAATTCCTCTCTTGTGAGATTTCCATGTAATTTACCTGGACAAATTGGTGATGCAGAATTAATGACTGTCTCAGGGAATGGCAAATGAATGGGCAGGGAGTGGTTGGTGGGGGAAGGGGTTTGCAGGCAAGATGGAGGAAGGCTAGTTTTTCTGACCTCAGTGTTTTCTATTTCCTGGGGTCTTTTCTCTGAGGTGGATGCAGAGGAAGCCACAGGAGCCATGTGAGTGTGTGTCTCCAGATGTTCTATTTCATTTTCTGTCCCCCTTTGTTCATGGTTCTTTTCTGGGATGGGGAAGGCTTGAAGTCCTTCTAATAATTCTGTTTCTGTAAGGTTTTCTTTCTGCAGTTTCTGCTGAAATTCAATGCTAATCGCCCCACCCAGGCCAGGTGGTGGCTCTATTGTTCTCAAGGGTTGGTTTTCTAAAGAAATGGGGAAGGTGTGAATTGCTTGTGCTTTGGGTGTAGGTATGGGGAGCTGAGGATACAAAGAATTTGCTGTCTCTGAGGAAGGCTGAGAAGATGGGGGAAGGGTATGTCTGCCTGCTTCTAAAAGCACATGGTTTGAAACTGCTGTTTTTAAACCTTTTTTTTCTACCATGTGTTCGATGGCTTCTGTACATTTTTGCCAGATTAATCTTAGCTTTATGGGAGCTCTGGGAGCCGTATGAAGATAATTGCCGATTGAAATCCAATTCTGGGTATTTAGAGTTCCAGACTCCATGGAATACCAAGGGCAACGGCAAGCTATTTCACTTATTAATTTTTCTAAGTCCCCCAGGCTGACTTGCGCTATTTTTCTTCTGGTGATGAAATAATGATTATTGATGATTTGCTGCAGCTCCCTGGCATGTAGCCTCTGCTGTATAGTCAAATCACTACCCATGCTTACGAGTGTGGGGAACAAATTTGCTAAAAAATACTTAAATATACTAAAAAGTACTTTAATATACTTACGATTAGCAGATCTGTTGAACGGTACGTACCTTTAAGCTATGACCAGCCGAAATAAGCATGGAGTTTATTATCACGGTCGGGCTCACCAGATATAGGAGTAATGAAGAGGCCTCAGACAGCTTTCATGGCAGGCAGGAAGAGAGAAGGCAAAGAGGGCTTGCCCTCACGAGCCTTTTCCTTTTATTGTACAATCATACAAAGGCAGATGATGTGTCATTACATGATTGGCTACTTTCCCATAGCAACAGAAGAGTCATTACACCATTGGCTTTGGCTCAGGGGGTGTGCACGGATCATATTATTGGCTGCTGAAATCTATACCTCCTGACTTTGTCCTGCCTCTGACTAGGGAAAACCCAGCCCTACTTTCAGGCTATCAGGATTAATTATAAGCCAGAGAAATACATGAAGTCAGGTATCCTTTCCTAGGCAGAGAGGCTTAAGCACAAGTGATGCTTTTATTCAGGCAAAGTTCAGGGAGAAGGGAAGTTAGTGTTTAAACCCTGATGAAATGGCTTGCTGGCAAGCGCATATTTCCCACATAAGCCAGCATCATCGGAAATCCGGAGGACTTTTATGGGCCTGGAGATTCTGAAAAGAACCAGCTACTCGTTCTCTGTTCCCTCAGCTCATCTAATTAGAATAAGCAAACGCTATGCTTTATATATCTCTCTGCAAGTTAGGTGCTTCAACTTGCAGTTTTACCCAGTAAAGTATTTCAGTACCAGTCCTTTGATCTCACATTTTGTAAAATACATCAACTGTTTAACTTATCAACTCATTGGTATGGGTACTAGTCTTTAGCATTTGATCTTCCCAGGTGATAAGAAATACCAAATGTCTTAGTCTTTGATGTTCCCAGAGATACCAGATGTTCCTTGGGGCCATCCCAGCTCTCTATTAGCTCATTGTTGCCAGAATGTCTCAGGAATGAGGGAACAAATGGTAATAGTGTTATGCCTTTATCCTATCCTTGCACTCAAATCACATGCAATATATTGATTTATACTTATCAATTATTGGAATCTGTTCTGATCCATAGCTGTCTATTCACGTTACAAAGTCTTCCAGAGATCTAGCTAAGTATATAAAATTGTTTCCACACATGGGTCTCAGCCAGGCATGCCATATCGCTTGAAGGTAAATCCAGAAGCCCCCTCTGATAAGAATGCAACACAGGTGAAGAATTATATAGATGTAGCATTGAATTTGCTCACAGTAAGGAATCAAGGCTCAAAGGCTTATGGACCAAGATTGCCGTTTTGTACTTTACCTGGTACACCACTGATAACCAGTGCAAATCAGCTAGAACAGGGAAATATCTCTTAATACTTTTTCCAGAAATTAGCTGGGCCGTTACATTTTGAATCACCTGATGTGCCCTGGGTGCATAATCTGGAATACCAATATAAAATGAATTGTAGTAGTCAAGCAGTGGTAGTATAAATATTTGAATAACTGACCAAAGCTTATGAGTTTCTAATAGAGATTTTAGGCCTCGGAACATCCGCAGTTTAAAGAAATTTTACAACTGACTTAATTTGAGACTGAAAAGAAGGTTAGAGTCAACAAGGACTCCAAGACTCTTCACAGGAGGCAAGCTGTATAATATTACCCCCAGTATTAGAGACTGAGGTATAGAGGCATTGTGAGAGAGATCTGACATCTCTGTTTTTGACATATTCAAGACCTATTTATTGTGTGCCATCCAGCCTTTGATGGCATTGATGCAGATTAAGCAGTCTCACTTCAAAATGATGACAAATGAATGAAGAACTGAATATCATCTGAGTACAATCTGTATACTGTGCATAATCCAGAAAACAATTTGCAGATGCACACAGAAGCTCCTCAGTATGCTCTGAAAAGCTTTATTGAGCTTTGAATGATGGGTCAATTCAGTACAGTCGAATGTGTGTATGTGGTCTCCAAAATTGGTACAAAACCAGTTCTGGACACAGATCTCACTAGAGACCTGTACAGAGATACTACTAATACCGCCTTTCTTTATGTGTCCAAGTATATTATTAGCTTTCCCTGATAACCTTGAAAGGAGCTATAATCAAACCAATCATTAAGAAAAAGAACCTCGACCCCCTAATACTTTGTCACCCTGACCTTGAGGTCATTTAAGATCTATTTTCTGTTTGGGATCATTAGTTGTTTTCTTCCAAAATAGTATTTGTCTCTTGGAATTTTTCACCCCAAATGCATGATTTAATTGTTTTTTTAAATGAAAGTGCAGTTGTCCATTCTTCCAGTTTTTGAAAGTTATTCTTTATGTAACAGCACCCCCCACCTCTACCCCGGCATGTCAAATCTATATGGATTTTCATATTTGCAAACAAGCAGGCTCTTTGGTCCTGCTAGACTTCTTCAGCCTTGGAGGTCAAAATACTTGAACTACCAATTTTTCTTCTGTAACCTCAGTAAGCAAAAGTGTTCTCTAGTGAGCACAGTGATCTTGGATGCTTCCTTCTTAGATGGTACTCCAGCATCAGTTCCTTGTTCAGTCCCTGCTGTTCTAGACTGGGTCATATTCTGTTCTATTATAGTTGATGTTTTGATTGCTTCTGATAGCAATACCTATATCAAGGCAGACATTCAGAAGAAATCTAGACATAAAGCTGAAAACGTATACATCTAAATGACAAAACAGTGATATTTGAAGCCATGTGTGGCTAAATTCTAGCTGCATAATTCGGAGGCAGGAAGGCAGGAGACGTTTCGGGGTGAACCAGAGTTAGCCGGATAGCTATATCCAGATAACTTAACTAACCACTCCACGGATGAATATCGGCCCCATCTTTTTTTACATGGGTCCTTGTAGGAGACCTGATGGGTGAGTAAATAAGAGAGCTCAGCCATGCCAGTGAAGAGTTAAACCTTTCCCCCTCTCGCTCCACTCAAAAAATAGGGTGCTTTATTTTGGCAGTGTGTGTTGATGGCTGCTGCCATAGGGCAATTGCCATTGAGAGAGTTGATGCATGTAGTAAAGAGGTATAGCTGCTACTGGAAAGGCCAAAGAGGAAGCTAAATGTGTAATTCTTCCTTACCAGTAGATAGCCTTTCCACCACCATGACTCATGCAGTGCTTCTTTATGGCAATATATAGGTAACTGGGACCTTGTAGCCCCAGGTTAAACTGCTCAGCATCTCAAGTAGTGTAGACCCCCATGTGCAGGCCTATTGATATGTGGACACATCTTAGTAATTTGTCACCCATACTCTAACTATGGATTAAATATTGCAAGCAGTTAGGCCTTCAGTTCAAGACTAACAAGCCCTACCTAGGAGATTACTTTGAAATAAATCCTGCTATTATATGCGACACTGTATTTGTGGCAACTTTTTCACCAGTGTGGAGAGAGTGGTACTGAGACTGCACAACATTCTCACTATAAATCACTCATGCAAGCTGTTTAGCAACACCATGTGACTAAGCACAGCTTCTGCATACTTCAAGTCCTGTGATGACATGGAAGTGGTAACCAGGACAGCCTGAGGGTGCTTCTTGGAGTTTTTGGCTACAAATCTGCAGACAGATGGCCTATATGTGATGATCATTTGCCATGGAGCACACCTATAGTGATAGTCTTCACATATAGGGACAGGTCCTGGAAAGGGACTCTAAAATTGCCTACCTTTTTCATAGCCTGCCAGATTATAGATTCTGACTCATTATCCAGTAGTGCAGTTGAGAAACCAAACACATGGAATGTGCACACACTGACCAATAATAACTGAAGACCAGAGAGGCACACCATTCTGCTAGGCAGGATATTCAGAAAATGCAACATCATCATAGCAGTTCTGAGTGAAACTTGGCTCTGAAGAGTCAGGTCTGGTAAAAGTTGTTGCAGACTACACATTCTATTGAATAGGGAAATCTAAAGAACTGAGAACATCTGAAGTGGGCTTTACCATTTGTACATCTCTGGTACATAGTAGATAATTTGGATAACTTCTAAAAGGTTTGAATAACAAATTAATGTCCATTTACATGGCATGCTACAGTCATCAGTGTCCATACTCTTGCTGATGATGCAAAGGATGCCTTCTATGAATAAGTGGACAGAGCTATCAAGGACATCCCTTGTAATGATAAAACTGATACTCATAGGTATTTTCAATGTTGGAACTGTTTGTGATTGTAGTCTCCTTGAACAGTGCTGGTGCACCATGACTTTGGCAAAGTCAAATCAAATGGTCTCTTGCTTCGGCCAAATTGAATTAAACTCAAAAAAGTACAGAACTACCTGGATGCACCTTTGCTCCAAGCAATGGCTTCTTTTGGACTATATCATTGTCATACAAACATTTAAAACAATATAGTAAAGATTACTCATGCTAATGAAAGGTGCATGTTTTTGCGTCCGTCGGTCTCAGACGGCTTCGACCTTTGTGCCTTACCTTTCTCTCTGCTCTCCCCGTTAGCCTTGGGAAGATGGCTACCGCTGCGTCTGCATGCCGCTCTCTCTCATTGTCCCCGGAACGGCAATGGCAAAGCTTCATGCCATGTTTCTCCTAAGGACCTCCTAGGGTGCGTACGCCACCCACGTCTTTATCCACGTCATGGCGGGAACCTCGGGGGGGGTCCCCCTCGAGTGACGTCACGCTATCCGGGTATTTAGCCTGCCCTTGTTTGCTAGCTAATCGAGTTAGCAAAGATCGTGAATGGATGGAAAGCCTCCGGTCTGAGCTACTCTGCCACTTCCTTGCGGCCGCTGGAAGCTCTCTCTGCCCTTCGGGGTATTTCTCTTACCCGGGTACCCGCTCCTCGGGGCCCTTTGCTTTATTTCAGGTGCCTATCTGGGATCAGGTACTCGCTCCTCGAGAGCCTGCTCTCCCTGGCTCGGTGCCTGTATTCAACTACTTCTGCCTGCTGGGATCTCCACCTATACAACTACCAACTTAGTGAGCAATCTAACATTGTCAGTCTGTCTCATCTACAGCTCTGCTGCATTGGGAACCTGCATCCAGAACTCCCTATACTATCTCTGTGAGACGGGTCTCCTCTGCCGAGGGTCCCTGGACTGTTACCGCTGGATCACCTAACTACTGCCACCTCTGGTGGTATATCTCAGCTGTATAATAAAAGACAAATCTCTGTGTTTGCGTGAGAGTGGCCATCACCACAGTACCCAAGAATCCACTCAAACACCTCAAAGCCACAACACATGTTACTGGTTCATTCAGATTAGTTAGAAGCCAGAAAGTCCTTCTGTATACTGCCAAAAATGTGGCATCACTCACACAAACCTTCAAAGAAATTAAACATTGCTGAACTTAAAGATCTAACAACTCAGGAGGATTTATAACATTAATATTTAGTAGTCTATATTTTATAATTTTATACATATTTATTAATTGATACAGTTGGCTAAAATGTTAATATTCTTTCTTTAATTTCCTCCCCTTTCAGATCCTAGTTATTTTTCCTTGTTTTTTGTAACTTCCTCACATCCTAAATATTGTTACAATGTTTTTATTTGTTAAGTTTCTTATTATATTTGATGTCGAATTGGGAAATGTTTCTACCATGTTACTCTCTGCAGTTATTCACATTGTTAATTGTAAACCAGGTTGATGTGATTCATATCATGAAACTCGGTATAATAAAAATAATAAATAAATAAATAAATTAACCAAAATCAGGAGGATTTATAACATTAACCAAAATCATCAACCTCTCACTAAATGGAGTAATGCCAGATAACCTTGAAAGGAGCTATAATCAAACCAATCATTAAAAAAAAGAACCTCGACCCCCTAAATCTGAGCAATTACAGACCAGTCTCCAACTTACCCCTAATAGCCAAACTAATCGAAAAAACAGTACAAAAACAACTGTCCACCATCTTGAAAGTAACAACATATTATACCCAGCTCAAGATGGATTTCGCAAACATTACCGTACCGAGACTTTACTATTAGCCCTATCAGATACTATATTAAGAGGCTTTGACACAGGAACACACTACATTCTGGTTCTATTAGACCTCTCCGCAGCTTTTGACACTGTAAATCACAAAATACTAATCAATAGACTGAAAGAAATAGGACTAACTAACAAAACAATAAACTGGTTTGAGTCATATTTAAACAATAGATATTTCCAAGTACAAATCAAAAATAAACTTTCAGACAAAGTCAAACTGCTAACAGGTGTCCCACAAGGATCAGCCCTGTTGGCAACACTTTTTAATATTTACTTACTACCAATTTGTCACCTACTAGCAGCAGGACTTGGAATCACACACTACATATACGCAGACGATATACAACTACTGTTACCCATTGTAAACACCATTGAAGAGACAATGAAACTAGCCAATATATATCTTGAAATAATCAAACAGCTCCTAAACCAGATGGAACTGGTAATAAACATCGACAAAACAGAATTCTTACACCTTGAACGAAAAAAACATATACCCTATACAACCTACAATCACAATCAAAAATAATCTAGCCGTGGAATTAGCAACAAAAGTACGGAATCTAGGGGTAATAATTGACCCTGGGTTAAGCATGAAACAGCACATCTCACAGAAATTAAAGGAAGGATACATTAAACTAATGACCCTGAGAAGACTGAAACCCCTGCTAACACTAAACAATTTTCGCACAGTTCTACAGGCAATGATATCCGCAAGCACAGACTATTGTAACTCCCTGCAGAATTCCACTGCTAGAATTTTGACTGGCAAAAAAAAAAAAGTGACCACATTATAGGAACACTTGCCGAACTACACTGGCTCCCAATTGAACAGAGAATACAATACAAAGCTCTATGTATAATTCATAAGCTAATCCACGATGAAAAAGCCGACTGGCTTAACACAGCACTGCGCGTACATGTACCGCACAGAAACCTGAGATCTGCCAATAAGGCACTACTAACTGTCCCCACTGTTAAATCAGCACGCCTCACTCAAGTAAGGGAAAGAGCACTGTCACTGGCTGGTCCTATGCTATGGAACACCATGCCACTCGAAATAAGGCTGCAGAGAAATTTGAAAATATTCAAATCTAACCTGAAAACCTGGCTCTTTAAACAAGCGTTTTATAAAGATAAAGAGAGAAACAGTTGATTGATAAGGACGCACCAAGCAAACAGTTGATGTTTTTAACCTACAAGTGCATTTTAATGTTAAATTTGAACCGCTTAATAATTTCCTAACAAACACATAAGCTTAAACACATAGTTTATTGAACTAAATGTTACCGTACTATGATGGCACATATTTAAATTTGTAATCTATACCATTCATATTTTTCTTTATTGTGCCTTTCTGTAAACTGTTGTGATGGTTATCTAACTTAATGACAGTATAGAAGAGTTTTTAAATTAAATTAACTGCCTACACAGCTCCTGATCTCCAACTTCAGATACAGACTGAGAAGCAGCATGAAACTATTTTATGATGCAACCTACTTTGTAAGTGCTGATGTTCTTGGTTTTCTTTAAAGGAAACATCAAGGCCTGATTTGATGAAAATGACACAGAAATATCTAAAGTTCTTCACAGTGCATATCTGGGAAAGAAGGCTCATTATTTCTAAGGAAAGCAAGAAGTTCAAACCTAATTCTGGCAGATGATAGCCAAATGGTGGGAGAAGAATACCAGAGAACTGCAAAAGCAACAGATAAATTCAATATCAAACTTTTTTGTCAAGCTGAGCAGTTTATGGCCCTATGTCAAAAGACAGTGCACCTGTTTGTTTGGCAGATAGTGCTAAAACCCTAATATAAAAGCCAGAAAATCTGAATCATTAGGCAGAATATTTCAACTCCCTCCTAAATCTCCTCTTCAGCATGTCTAAAGAGGCTGAATAACATTCTCCAACAAACGATACTGATAGAGCTGGATTTACCACCATCTTGCATGAGGTGAGTAAAGTAGTCAGCTAGAATTCACCAGGGAAATCCCCAGGACCAGATGGCATAACACCTACGTGCTCTTGAAGCTTACACGACTCTTTCAGTGTTTTTGGAAACATGGTTCTGTGTCCCAGGATTTCAAAGACACATTAATCATCCATCTGTATGATGACAAAGCCAGCTATGATAACCACTGTGGAATAGCTATGCTGTCGATCTCTGTGAAAGTACAGGCAAGAATAATTCTCAGTAGAATGATGGTGCTTTCATGGATAGCATGCTTCTGGTATCACAGTGAAGATTTAGACTTGGCTAAAGCTACTACAGGCATGTTGTTCTCAGTTGGACAGATTAAGGAGTAGTGTCTTGTGCAAAATTGGTCTTTATAGGTCCAATAAAGGCCTTTGGCATGGTCTGTGGAAAATTTTCCAGAAATAAGAACATAAGAACATGCCATGCTGGGTCAGACCAAGGGTCCATCAAGCCCAGCATCCTGTTTCCAACAGTGGCCAATCCAGGCCATAAGAACCTGGCAAGTGGAGAGAACAAAGATGGCTGCTGCAAGGTGAACACGGAAACAGCCTAGCTCCGTGGAACCTTTGGAAAAGCCTTTTCTCTCTTTTCTTGAGAATATTCCTCTAATTTAAAATGCCTCACACCAAGAGAAAGGCAAGGATCTGGGAAAATTCTACCTTTACTTCGAATATTTCTTCAAGGCAACCGCGGATTGAGGAGGCTTTCCAGGTCATGCACCAGAGACCGGAAGAAGGAGCCGCGAGTGAGCCCTGTGGAGAGCAGACACAGTATCCTCTGGCTGAAGAAACATCTCTGTCCCGGAGCGCCAGCTGTCCCTGTTCTCCTATACAAATCCCCAGAAGGAATGGGGAGTGAACAACTATTGATAACGCCGCCGGAACAACTTAATCCAAGGATTTCTAGTACCCCAAGAAGTGACGGTGACCTACCGTCTGCTTCAGTGAGCATGGTTTTTTCGGGCTGCAAGGGTAAGAAAGAGGAGATACTGCGTGTTGAAAGAGGGGAAAAAGAACCTTTGGAGTTAGGAGGTAAGGAAACTGAAATATAGGTGATTGTAAATGTTCCATTGCAAAAGCCAGAAAAAATTACCTTTGACGTAATATGAAAGGCTCTGACTGATATGAATAGAGATATGAGTAGAGCTATAAATGATTTGACTACTGCTGTAAAACAAAACATGGACAAAGTCCGGAGTATGGAAAATAAGATACAAGTGGTTGAAACTGCAGTGAAAATGGTTGAGACTAAAATTAAAGAGGTCAAAGAAGTGCAGTGCAATTTAATAAAATCTGAAATTATTGTTCTGAGAAAAATGGAGGTTATTGAAAATGAGATAAGGAGAGGCAATTTAAGGTTCCTGAATTTCCCAAAGACCAGGTGGATGACACCCAAAGATCTTCTTAGAAGTTATTTAATTAATATTTTAGGATTGCCAGAAACATCTATCCCGGCAACTTCCAAGGTATTTTGTTTACCAGCTAAAGAAGGAGAAAAGCATGAACAAGTTCAAGGTCAAGTATCCGCTGATAACCTAATGGACATATTAGAAAAATCTTTCAAAACTAAGATAAGAGACGAGAGCAACGATGTTAGTGATCTTTATATCATTATCGGACAGAGACACTATACTGCATCTATCATTTCGTCATCAGAGTCAATTGTTCTATGGGCAACAGATTAGAGTTTTCCCAGACATTACTAAGAAAATGCAAGAGAAAAGGAAATTGTTTCTGATGATGAAGAGTGAAGTGACATCAAGAGGAGCAAAATTCTTTTTAAGATTTCCTTGTAGATGTTTATTAATATATCAAAATGAAAGATATATATTTTCAGAGCCTGAGCAATTACGACTGTATTTTAATTCACACTCCTAATATAACTTTAAAGGGGTTGGCTAGATTTAAATTTTGAAAAATGACACCTTGTGGTAACGAAATAATTATGACCGAATTTACCTGTTTCTGCTTAAATAATTGTGTTCTCCCCTAATTCTTATAATATTAGTACAGAGAAAACTTCATGTATGCAATCTTGATTAGATTAGTTTTATTTTCTGGTTTTTTCTGACACAATGTCTACAATGTATATTGGTTAAAATTCAATAAAAATAAAAAAATAAAAATAAAAAAGAGAACCTGGCAAGTACCCAAAAATTAAGTCTATTCCATGTTACTGTTGATAGTAATAGCAGTGGCTATTTTCTAAGTCAACTTAAGAACTTATCCAATCCTTTTTTTTAAACACAGCTATACTAACTGCACTAACCACATCCTCTGGCAACAAATTCCAGAGTTTAATTGTGCGTTGAGTGAAAAAGAACTTTCTCCGATTAGTTTTAAATGTGCCACATGCTAACTTCATGGAGTGCCCCTAGTCTTTCCATTATCTGAAAGAGTAAATAACCGATTCATATCTACCTGTTCTAGACCTTTCATGAATTTAAACACCCCTATCATATCCCCCCTCAGCCGTCTCTTCTCCAAGCTGAAAAGTCCTAACCTCTTTAGTCTTTCCTCATAGGGGAGCTGTTCCATTCCCCTTACCATTTTGTTCGCCCTTCTCTGTACCTTCTCCATCGCAATTATATCTTTTTTGAGATGCAGCGACCAGAATTGTACACAGTATTCAAGGTGCGGTCTCACCATGGAGCGCTAGAGGCATTATGAAATTTTCCGTTTTATTCACCATTCCCTTTCTAATAATTCCCAACATTCTGTTTGCTTTTTTGACTGCCGCAGCACACTGAACCGATGATTTCAATGTGTTATCCACTATGATGCCTAGATCTCTTTCTTGGGTGATAGCGCCTAATATGGAACCTAACATTGTGTAACTATAGCATGGGTTATTTTTTCCTATATGCATCACCTTGCACTTATCCACATTAAATTTCATCTGCCATTTCGATGCCCAATTTTCCAGTCTCACAAGGTCTTCCTGCAATTTATCACAATCTTCTTGTGATTTAACTACTATGAACAATTTTGTATCATCTGCAAATTTGATTACCTCACTCGTCATATTTCTTTCCAGATTATTTATAAATATATTGAAAAGTAAGGGTCCCAATACAGATCCCTGAGGTACTCCACTGCCCACTCCCTTCCACTGAGAAAATTGCCCATTTAATCCTACTCTCTGTTTCCTGTCTTTTAGCCAGTTTGTAATCCATGAAAGGACATCGCCACCTATCCCATGACTTTTTACTTTTCCTAGAAGCCTCTCATGAGGAACATTTTTCAAACGCCTTCTGAAAATCCAAGTACACTACAATCTACTGGTTCACCTTTATCCACATGCTTATTAACTCCTTCAAAAAAGTGAAGCAGATTTGTGAGGCAAGACTTGCCTTGGCTAAAAGACAGGAAACAATTTCTATATGTTCTGTGATTTTGATGTTTAGAACAGTTTCCACTATTTTTCCTGGCACTGAGGTCAGGCTAACCGGTCTGTAGTTTCCTGGATCGCCCCGGAGCCCTTTTTAAATATTGGGGTTACATTACCTATCCTCCAGTCTTCAGGTACAATGGATGATTTTAATGATATGTTACAAATTTTTACTATTAGGACTGAAATTTTATTTTTTAGTTTCTTCAGAACTCTTGGGGTATATACCATGTTTTCTAGGTGATTTACTACTCTTCAGTTTGTCAATCAGGTCTACCACATCTTCTAGGTTCACCGTGATTTGGTTCAGTCCATCTGAATCATTACCCATGAAAACCTTCTCCAGTATGGGTACCTCCCCAACATCCTCTTCAGTAAACACCGAAGCAAAGAAATCATTTAATCTTTCCGCGAAGGACTTATCTTCTCTAAGTGCCCCTTTAGCCTGTCTTATCAATGTCTTATATTTAACTTGCCAGCACTTATATATTATCCTATTTTCTTCTGTTGGATCCTTCTTCCAATTTTTGAATGAAGATCTTTTTGCTAAAATAGCTTCTTTCACCGCCTCTTTTAACCATGCCGGTAATCGTTTTGCCTTCTTTCCACCTTTCTTAATGTGTGGAAAACATGTGGACTGTGCTTCTAGGATGGTATTTTTTAACAATGACCACGCCTCTTGCACACTTTTTACCTTTGTAGCTCTCTTTTCAGTTTTTTTCTAACAATTTTTCTAATTTTATAAAAATTTCCCTTTTGAAAGTTTAGCACGAGAGCCGTGGATTTGCTTACTGTCCCTCTTTTGGTCATTAATTCATATTTGATCATATTATGATCACTATTGCCAAGCGGCCCCACCACCGTTACCTCTCTTACCAAATCCTGTGCTCCACTGAGAATTAGATCTAAAATTGTTCCCTCTCTTATCGGTTCCTGAACCAATAGCTCCATAAAAATGTCATTTATTCCATCCAGGAACTGTATCTCTAGCGTGTCCAAATGATACATTTACCCAGTCAATATTGGGGTAATTGAAGTCTGTAAACAAAAAAAGGGAACTGTATCTTAAATTCAAAATATAGCCTAAAGTGACGGTGTCAGCAAGCCAGACGTTGTAATTCAATCCCGAATCCAACCGGACCTCTCATCATTCACCATCACTTCTAAAAAAGTCTTTAATTATTTTAATGTATAGCTTTCTTTTTGTATGTTTTTTTCTTTTCCTTAAAAATTAGTCATCAAGGCTTATATAGTTCACTCCATTAATGACGTGAAGACGAGGAATAGTTGGCATTCTCTCAATGCTTAATGTGAAAAGACCGCCCAACACGGCCGATGTTTCGCTTAATAAAGCTTCCTCAGGGGCATCTAGATAGACATCAACATAGGAGTGTTCGCCTGAAAATTTAAAGAAACAGTCTTAACATCTTCTAATGGGGTAAAATGGAAAACAGTACTTATCTGACCCCCGTAGGCTACCGATTCAAAATGGACCCGACGTCTCAAACATTCTTCTGCGTCGCAGGGAGGAACCGAGGCTAGCGTGTACGTCCTGTTTAAATATACAACAAGTGTGACTTCATGAGATGACGTTTCATTTGTCAAAATATGTTGATTGATTAACAAGAAAATCACTAAATCCTGGGAAGATTGAAATATAGAATTGTACAGAAGGACTGCACTTTATCCTAGAAAAGAATGCAGTTCCAAATCAGCGTTGAGACCAGCTGGACTCACTGTCCCCAGTCGGTATATCCAGCGTTGCTCTAATTTTAGTAACTGTCCTTCGCGATTGCCACCGCGCCAGTGCACTGGAATATGATCAGTAGCACAAAATTTGAGATCGTTAAATGAATGTTTGTGTGTTAAACAATGTGCAACTAATGGCTCTTCAATCCGGGAATTTTTTATATTTGATCTGTGTTCTATCATCCGTGTTTTTAGGAGGCGTTTGGTTTTACCTATATATTGTAGACCACATGGGCAAACAATCATATAAATAACCATCATTGAAACACAGGACGTTGCATGTTTCAAAAATATTTTGTAACCAGAGTGTGAAGTGATGCTTCCTGTTACTGACATTGACATTGGACAGACTGAACAGGTATTGCATGGTTGATGTGAACCCATAACAATGTTGTCATTATTTTTAATGGTGAAATCTGAACGAACTAGCATGTTTTTCAGATTGGGTGCTCTAGAAAATGTTATACGAGGGGGAGATTGAAAAACACCATGCAGCTGCAGCACATGCCAATTGGTGTAAATGGCCCTTCGAATTTTGTATGCCTGAGTCGAAAAGGGTAGAACACACGTTGTTTGGGTAGAATTGTCAGTAGAGGTGTTAGGCAAGAATAACCATTCACGATGTGCGAACTTCGCACGCAAATAACCTTTTCGAATACAAGTGCGTGGGTAACCTCGTTGTAAAAATCGTTCAATAAGATTCTTTGCATGAACCTCATAATCTGCTGCAGTGGAACATAGTCTCCTCAAACGGATGAACTGACTGATTGGCAAATTGGCTTTAAAATTTCTCGGATGAGCGCTTTGAAAATGAAGATAAGTGTTTGAACACACCGATTTCCGATATATGGATGTCATGAAACCTTGTCCTGTAAGTGTGATCTGAATGTCCAAAAAAGAAATTGTGATGTCATTAATTTCAGATGTGAATTTGATGTGAAGATCTCGAGTGTTAAGCCAATTTGAAAATGATGTAAAATCTTCATGAGAACCTCTCCATATTACAAGGACGTCGTCGATGTAACGTTTCCATATTACTAGATGGTTGGAATAAGGATTTTGTGTAAGCCATTGTTCTTCAAACGTGTCCATATATAGGTTTGCCAAATCCGGGGCCATTGTCGCACCCATGGCTGTTCCATGGATTTGCTGGTAGAACTGCTGGTTGAATGCAAAAAAATTTTCTTTTAATGCAATTTCTAATAATTGAGACAGAAAATGACTGGGAACGCGATGAGGACGCGGTCGGCGTTCAAAATAAGTTTCAGCAATTTGTATTGTAGCATCTTGGGGGATTGAAGTGTAGAGAGCCTCCACATCCAAAGTGGCTAATTTTAAATCAGACGTATCCATGGTAAGATGTTCCAAAAATTGTACCATGTCAGATGAATCTCTGATGAATGTTGTCATTTGGGGAATGAATGGTGCCAAAAATTTGTCAATGAATCTTGATAAAGGTTCTAATAAAGAACCACATCCTGATACAATAGGACGCCCCGGCGGGTGTTCCAAATTTTTGTGAATTTTTGGTACTGTATAAAAAACAGGTACCTGTGGATGTGATTTAACCAAAAATTTCACTTCTTTGGCTGTGAGAAAACCTGACTTGGAACCATTTTCCACTATTTTTGTGATGGTGGCTTTTAATCTTGTGGTTGGATCTTCATCTAAAGCCTTATAGAACCGGGTGTCCCCTAGTTGACGTAATATTTCATTCTCGTAGGCATCACGATCTTGTAAGACGATTTTTCCGCCTTTGTCGGCTGATTTTATTATTAAACTGTTATTGGCACGTAACTCCTCTAAAGCCTCTCTTTCCGTATGAGTTAAATTAAAGAATGACCCAGATTTGTTATCGGTATTGAGTGCTGCCACTTCTTTTGATATCAATTGATAGAATATCTTTATACCCGGATCTTCCGGTCCTGGTGGAATCCATGTGGAAGGATTGGCAATGATAGAAAAATCTGGTGTGGATGGTGTTGAATCAAAAAACAATCTTACTTTTAGATTGTGGACAAACCGGTATATTGCCACTTGCAGAGCAAATGTATCAGTGCGGGGAGTGGGTACAAATGATAGACCCCGTTCTAATATTGATTGTTGAACTGAGGTGAGAGCTGTTGAAGAGAGATTCAATACTATTGATTCTTGCTGTATTGCGACCGTGTGACTCGCATTGATGTTGTGGGTTGGTCTTGATTGGTGGTTTGATGGTACTGCTGGTATCGATTGTTGAACGGACGGCGGTTTCCTCGCCCTCTCTGTCCTAAAAAAACGAGCCTGTTTAGATGTGGAGATATTTTCATTTCGGCGGGAGTGACTAAATTGATCATCATCTCCTGATAGTTCTTCCCCACTTGAGTCAAAGGTGACGTGCCTGCCGGGTTTCTGACCATCATTACTAACCATCCAAGGATAGACGTACCCTTTATTGTAGTCGCGTTCATCTCTGTTCAATTTCTCCAACTTAAATTGCATTAAGTCAGCTCTGAATTTTTCAATCAATTCCTCAGTTGATTTAAGTTGTGTTGAAAACTGATCTGGCTCTGTTATTGAAGCAAGTGTTGTTTTTGCCAATTCAATTTCATCCTGAATAACAATTTTTGTAGCTTGAGCTTTCTTTATGATTAGAATCATTAAATCTAGGCTACATTTATTTAAAACTGCATTCCAGTCTGAAATGAACTCGGGGTCTTCTTTATACAAATGGGGCGCCTTGATTACTCGGAGGCCACGAGGGATGCGCTGTACTCTACAATACTCCAATAATGTTTCTGCATGCATTTCAGTGCGGACTAACCGGCGTAATGTTTTTTGCAATGAAAACCACTGTGTGTCAGGTGATGAATTGCCAGGATTTATGAACGTAGAGGTTTTTCCTATAAGTGCTTGCAAGTCAGCATCTGTAAAACTTAAAGTTTTCAAAGGAACTGTAGCCTCAGATTCCATGACTCATCAATGTGAACCACAATGACTCATCAAATTGAACCACAATGTGGTAATTGAAGTCTCCCATTATTACCGCACTACCAATTTGGTTAGCTTCCATAATTTCTCTTAGCATTTCACTGTCAGTCTCACCATCTTGACCAGGTGGACAGTAGTATACTCCTATCACTATAGTCTTCCCCGACACACAAGGGATTTCTACCCATAAAGATTCAATTGTGAATGTAGTCTCATGCAGGATGTTTATCCTGTTGGACTCTATGCCATCCCGGACATAAAGCGCCACACCGCCTTCTGGGTGCTCCTCTCTGTCATTGAGAGATAATTTGTACCCCAGTATAGCACTGTCCTATTGGTTGTTCTCCTTCCACCATGTGTCTGAGATGCCAATTAAGTCTATGTCATCATTCACTGCTATACATTCTAATTCTCCCATCTTACTTCTTAGACTTCTGGCATTAGCATACAAACATTTCAAAGTTTGTTTTTTGTTTGTATTTTCATTCTGCTTTTTAAATACTTGAATACTGTATAACAATTCTGGTCGCTGCATCTCAAAAAAGATATAGTTGCGATGGAGAAGGTACAGAGAAGGGCAACCAAAATGATAAAGGGGATGGATCAGCTCCCCTATGAGAAAAGGCTGAAGAGGTTAGGGCTGTTCAGCTTGGAGAAGAGGCAGCTGAGGGGGTATATGATAGAGGTCTTTAGGATCATGAGAAGTCTTGAATGAGTAGATGTGAATCGGTTATTTACACTTTCGAATAATAGAAGGACTAGGGGGCATTCCATGAAGTTAGCAAGTAACACATTTAAGACTAATCGGAGAAAATTCTTTTTCACTCAACGCACAATAAAGCTCTGGAATTTGTTGCCAGAGAATGTGGTTAGTGCAGTTAGTGTAGCTGGGTTCAAAAAAGGTTTGGATAAGTTCTTGGAGGAGAAGTCCATCAACGGCTATTAATCAAGTTTACTTAGGGAATAGCCACCGCTATTAATTGCATCAGTAGCATGGGATCTTCTTAGTGTTTGGGTAATTGCCAGGTTCTTGTCGCCTGGTTTGGCCTCTGTTGGAAACAGGATGCTGGGCTTGATGGACCCTTGGTCTGACCCAGCATGGCAATTTCTTATGTTCTTAATTGATAGGGATAGGTTAGCTCAGGTGAGTTTTTAGTTACAGGCACTTGGACTACTTTTCTTATTATTGGAACCTCACTGTCGGGATGCCCTAATTCTAAATCATCATTAGTATCCTTTGAAGATACCTCTCTCTGAACCATGCACTGCTGAGCGACTGTCAGCTTTCCCCTTATTTCTAGTTTAAAAGCTGCTCTATCTCCTTTTTTAAAAATGGCTGCTCTTTTCCATTTTTGGATTTTTGCATAAATGAATGAGGCCAAAATGCAAGAATGTGGTGAATCCTCTGATCCCTTCTTAGTCTCAGATAGCAAAACACGAGGCTGTGTACTGGCACTAGCATTTGTCTTTATTTGTTTATTCTGTGATGCTTATGGATGCCGTCTAAGATATGGATCAGAGTATTTACATCCAGTCATGAGGTGGAATTTTGTTCATCCTGAAATGTCTGCCTGAACAATGGTTAAATTAATGGTGAGTGACTGGCAGAGGCTGGCTGTGTGGAGTGGAGCGGCTGGCACTAGAGTGGAGTCTTTGAAACTGCTGTGGGCCCAACCTGTTGCTGTGAATCAAGAGCCCATTTAGTAAATCTGATTGCCAGCATGTAGATATGCATGACCATGGCCACTTGTTTCTTGTCCCTCCATAGGTGACGATAGTAACTTAAAGGCCTAGTCCAGCCATTGCTGGGATCTTCACAGATCTTGTTCTTGCACAGAGCCATGGATGTCTTGAAATGGTGTATATGATTTGCAGAAAAAAAATTAACTGGGCAAACTTGCCTCTAGGTTGGGCTGGTTCAAACTATCAGGGAGATCTGGGCTCTGTGAGTGGAAGTGGCCCTGGAGAAAAGGTGGCTACTTTGAGAAAGGCAAAGTCGGGCTTTAGAGGTAGAATCCAGGGTTTGAGCTGGAGCCAGGACCATAGGAGCTCAATACAAATCAGAAAAGTGGAACACGGTTACGAGGCAGGAACTCTATAACATGAATACAGCAGGAATTCTGGTGCAAGGTTACAGGGCAGGAACTATCGATCAAGGACAGGATCATAAGCCAGAGAGATAGAGCTTCTGTAGGGCTGATGCGAAGGATACTGTGGAACCAGTAACTGTGCAGTTTCTGGGCATACTTTTTGTAAAGTCAATTTGGGGTATACCCAGTGTTGGTCTAATTGAGATTCTGCTGAGGCATCTCTAGCTGTCCCAGGGTTACAAGATATTTCTCACAGGACAAGCAGGATGGTAGTCCTCACATATGGGTGACATCACAGGATGGAACCCTGTACAGAAAACTTTTCTGTCAAAGTTTCTACAAAGCTTTGACTGACACTGGCACACTGAGTGCACTGAGCATGCTCAGCCTGCAATTTTCCCTGTGAGCCACAGGTGTCTCCCTCAGTCTTCTTTTTTGTGATCTGCAGTAAGCATAGCGGTTAGGAGCTCTGTGAGAAATTTTAACATTTTTTCCTCACGGAAAGACTTAAACTTTTACTTCACAAACACTTTTCCCTGCACGGGTCTCCCTCTGCATATGTTTATGCGTCGCTCGGTGAGTACTATACCCTGTTTTTTCGGTCTGTTCCTGTCACCTTTCTGGCATGCCAACCGACTGCGGCCTTCCCTCTCCCTATTTTTTCAGTTAGCTTCACACAGCCTGTGAATGTCCCTCTGTGACACTCTGCTGGGTTATTAGCGCTAGTGGGACAGGGACTTCCACAGTTTCTGTTGCCGCCAGGGCCCCTGTAGATTCCGGTCCTTCGATTTCCTCGGTACCCTCGCGCAGTCGATGCCCCATCGCTACCGTCGGTACCCCCTTTAGACCGCCCTGGATTCTTAGATGCCATCGGTACCCCTCCCCCCGCGGTACCCTGATGCCATCCTCCCTGCATCTTTTCTATCAGTGCTGTCCATGTTTTTCATCCATGGCACTGATTTTTCCTTGGGTTCCATCGGTGCCATCATTGCCCGGATGGATGCCATCGACTCACACCTTTGTCTCGTCGCTGACATCCGTACTTGGGTCGATGCTACCGTCGCCCGGAGCACTTCCATCGATGGGCGTCAATGCCAGGGTCCATTCCATCGATGGAAGTCGATGCGCGGATCCATTCCATCGATGGGCATCCATGCCAATGCCAATTCCTTGAGTGGCATCGGTGCCAAAGTGGATTCCATCGATGTCAATTCCATCGATGGGGTCCATGCCAACATTGATTCCATCGGTGCCCATGTCGGTGCCATCGACGCCCATGTCCGTGGCATGGATGCCATGCACGCCATTGCTGCCCGAGTCAATCCAATCGATACCGTTAATGTCCGTGGCCATACCATCGATGCTCGTGGCCATACCACCGATGCTGTCGGCGCCCGCCTCCATACATCGATGCCCTCGACACCCACGTCATTTCCATCAGTGTCTTCGACGTTCCTATCGATGCCGGTATCTTTTTTTCTGATAACAACGATGTTTTTTCGACTATTCGATGCCACATCGTTCCCATAGGTACCTACGCTGATGCCGTCGGTGCTCAGTCACTGTTATTATTGCTCTGGCCGAGTCATCGACGTTTTTTCATATACATTTTTGACGATACCCTCGAGACCGCTTCGGCCGCCATCGACACCATCAATACCGACATAGCACCACCACGTAATCCCTCGCCTGAACACAATGCTCCATGCTTTGGGTTCTTATTAAAGCCCCGTATTAGCCTACAACACTACATAGTGCCAGGAGTAGAGCAGGCATGCTGTCAGTCCGTCATCAATCGCCATCCAAGACAGCGAGGGCTTCCATCTTGGCGCTGGGGAAAGACCGGGCCGGGCACTGTGGTATGCATCGTCGCTGACATGGTGATCGTCTGCCGCCGACGCCATCCAGCACATTGGTGCTATCCTTCTCGATGCTGGACAATGCTCGGGCTGAGCAACATCACCACTGCCATCGGCACCTTTCCGCACAGTTTTGGCAGTCCTTGGTGCTCCAGAAACACCGGATCGAGGTCCGAAGAATTCTGCACTGGTGTCACGAGACATCGAGCCGCTGCGACAAGGGTCGGGATTACGAGCTCATTAATCGGCTCCCCTATTCCCAGCGTGCCCCACCGTCATTGGTGTGGGATTGTGGCCCTCTGCTAATTACGGTGTAAGCGCCAGCCACGCCCAGCCTGTCTCCTTTATACCTGTGCCACCATACCAGGCATCAGAGTTGAGACAGATGTCTACGTCCACAGGCTACCCCTCGAGGACTCCTGAAATCGGACCAGCAATCTTCACCGGCTCGTCCTTCGGCGATCCACGTCAGATGGTAAGTGCCCGCTTCTGCGGCATTCCCATTGAGATGTGTTCTCTAATTTGGGCCACATGGTTCGAAAAGTTCTGGGTCGTGTACCTTCCAAGAACCGTATTAGTGTCACATATCGCTATACCAGCTATACCAGGAGAACCTCTATCATTTCTTTGGGATTGCATCAGGGCTTCCTCCCTTTTTTCAGCAACGAGGCTCTGTACTGATTAATGCTCTGACTTCTGGTTCCTGCTTCAAAACCAAAGTTCCAGGTGCATTCGCTGATCTGCTAAACACGAGATTCAGCAAATACTGCCTCAAGTGCAAGTCCACCTTGAAACCTGACGACAGGTCTCAGTGTCTCCTTGTACAGCACATAGAAATGCAGGTAAGACTTTACCGCTCACACTCCCGTGGGAGGTTACATGATATCCAGATTACATCAGCCCCTCCAATGGGACACCACCTGGCCTCCCATCTGGCCGGATATCAGAGCGGCCACCCCACCTTCTACCAAAGTTCCCGGTACACTCCCCCAGATGCTACAAAGCACAGAGGGGGGAGGGGGGGGGGTTCGGGAGTTTTAATTACACTATTCTTTCTTTCAACAGAAAGTAGTTACTCTGTCCATCCTGGACCTCAGAAATACCAACTTTCTTCAGAAGACACAGGTAAAATAGTATCTCTCGTTACCATGCTTCCATATTGCAGTAAATACATTACTCTAATCTTTCTATGTGCTTTATGGTGAGTCAACAATATTACAATCCCAAGCTCTGCCGCTTGCATCAGCTTCGGCAACTGGAGTATTTCATTGAATCACTATTGGTGAATGCTGTTTCTCTGCGGAGTGCAAATCACGCTTTTCCTTGCATGGACAGCTGCATAACCACAGTCAGTCCACGCAAGGAGCTCTATCTTCTTCATGACTCACTATACATTTCCTAACTGGGATTACTGTCACTGCCATAAATCCCTTATACAACACTTCTGGACACTACAGTCATAATGATCTTCCTGTCCAGCATACGCGCAGACATTCTAACAAATTCTTACATGTCCCTGCATGCATTTTCCATAACCTCAGCCCCTCAATTCTTAGGTCATGGGGTTTTTTCACTATGCACTTTCCTCATAGAAAATTGCTTTGAGTTAAATTCAGTGAAATTCCATTATCAGTGGGTCTAAGCTGTTCAACTGCTTTCATCCCTCATCCATTTTGCAGATCTAGAACCAAAACCTAGTCTGATTCTGCTCATGCTTGCATTTACTCAGGGTTGTAAAGTTTGACCTAAAAGCTTCTCAACCCAATATGTGTCTACTCCACTCCAGGCACAGTTTCACATGAACTTCCTGGAGCTTGTAGCCATGCGTTACACCCTTATGCCTTCCAATACTGCCTCTGCAACAAATCTTTGTGCATACAGACAGACAGCATAGGGACAATGTGCTTTTCCAACACACAAGCACGCATAACCTCTTAGCTGCTCTGCAAGGAAGCTGCGCAGCTCTACCCTTGGCCCTCGCTCACTCCATGTATCCTTGGGCCACTTATCTAAGAGATTACTGACCGCACTAGCAGACCTTCTCCATGTAGATTTCCATCCTCTCGAATGGTCTCAGACTACATGTGTAGCGGGAAAGATCTTCTAACACTGAGGTCAACCGAACTTGCCCTCTGCATCCGAATCGAACTATACGGTGCACAGATTCTACTCCCTACACATGTTTCCAATGCTTTCCCATAGATGCCTTTCTTCCATCAAGGGCCTCTTAAATGTGTCTCTTCTGCTGCCTCTCATAGCCAGCACTCTTCTAATGTTGAACCAGGACGGGGTTCACTATTCCTCAGACCCACGTCCTGGCCGATATGCTTCCCATACTTCTCAATCTATCACACCAGTAACCAATTGTCCTTCTCACAAGTCAGTCTCAAATCGTAGACTCACTGATGTTCTCAGGTACTGGTAGCGTCACAAAACATTCCATACCTAAATCCTGCCATTCAAAATGGCATGATTTACCACATGACGCATACAAAAGGGTATTCCCCTTTTTCTTTTTTCTACACCACTCTTTTCTCTTGCTCCCTAGGATTCTGCTCCCCAGCATCCTCCACATAAGTACACCTCTTTTCCAATTGGTGTATCGCTTGGGAGTGGGGATACCCGATTAACGGTAAACCCCTTCTGAGTCAGCTTACCATGGATTATCCATTGATCAAGCCGCCTCTATTTTCACTAGTCACGGAATGGAACCTATATCTTATCCTTATAAGTCTCATACATTCTCTGTTCGAGCCTTTCCATTCCTCTCATTTCACAGTTTGACGTGGGAAATACTTTCCCTTATAAATGTCATTTCTGCCAACAGGGTCAGTGAGTTACATACTTTGTTACATACTCATCCGACCCTGTGTTCCTCCGTCACCGAGTGGTTTTTACGCATTCAACTTCCTATCTTTCTTAAGGTAGACGTTGCATCTCACCTTACTCAGGATATACTCTGCCCATTTTTCCCAACACCTCTCTCTCAACAGAGCGAGAGGGTTCTTGCCACTTCTTGGACAGTAATAGGGCACTTGCATTCTATCTAGATCGCACTTCATTCCATAGGAATTCCACCTAACTCTTTCCTTCTCGGGCAAGAGTCAAGCTGCGAGTTCCAGTGGGCAAACAGACCTATTCCTCCTAATTGACGGTCTGTATCTCTTTTCTACCAACAAGCAGGCATTTCACTACAACACTGTGTGTAACCACACTCTTGCATCCGTCCCAGCCTTAATAGCTTCCCCTCAGCCGCTGCTGCTTGTACATATTTATCAGGCTGCAACCTGGAGTTCTCTCCATACCTTTGCAGCCCATTTAACTACCCAACATCCTTCCACCAACCCGTTTCGGGTTTCAGGATGCCCTCCGTTCCAAATTCCACCCCCATCATTGCGTGTGTCTTGGATGCATTTGGTGCACTCTCGGGCATCCTCAGCTCGGTACTCACCCATATGTGAGGACTACTATCCTGCTTGTCCTGTGAGAAAGCAAGTGTTGCTTACCTGTAACAGGTGTTCTCACAGGACAGCAGGATGTTAGTCCTCACGAAACCCACTTGCCACCCTGCGGAGTTGGGTCTGTATACGATTTTACTTTTATTTTAGTTTCGCTTGCGCTTTTAGCTATAAGATGAGACTGAGAGGAGACACCTGTGGCTCACAGGGATAATTGCAGGCTGAGCATGCTCAGTGCACTCAGTGTGCCAGTGTCAGTCAAAGCTTTGTAGAAACTTTGACAGAAAAGTTTTCCGTACAGGGCTGCATCCTGTGATGTCACCCATATGTGAGGACTAACATCCTGCTGTCCTGTGAGAACACCTGTTACAGGTAAGCAACACTTGCTAAATGCTAGGTCTCCCAGGAAAGCAAACAGCCTCTGCATCCCAATGGTAAATTCATGGCCAGTAAATTCCAGGGTTGGATTTCAATCCCCGCTGACTCTGACACTTCTACAAGATGAGCGGGATAAGGTACTTGAAAAATTATCCTCTTCATTCTGTCGAAGGACTGGAATTGCGCCCAGATCTGAAGGACACTTATGCCCACAGTCCCATTGATCTCACCCATAGTATGCATCCTCCACCATGAACCTGAGGAACCTCCTATCAGTTAAATATGCTTCTGTGTAGCCTCTTGGTGGCTCCCAGCGTGTTCATGAAATGTCTTGCAGTTGTGATTGCACAGCTACATAGGCAGGCAGTCTACTGGGTCCAATACTTAGGCAATTGGTTAGTAATAGTCCCATCTCTGACAGCACTACTCAAGTCTCTCTGCATGACAATCAAACTTATCAGTCCCTAGGATTCCTGGTCAGCTTCTCGAAGTCCAACATGTCCTCTCCAGATGACTTACCTACTGGGAGTCCAGATTGCACTAGCGGATCATCTTGGCAGAGTTCTGCAACCGCAGGAGTGGTCCTGGGGGCAGGCGTCAAGAACGACTTGTTCCATCATTTGGGGGGGGGGGGGGTGTCTTCAGTAATCGACATGCTAGTCTTAGTGTACAATTGGAAGGTTGAAGTTCTGCTCTATGCATCTGAATTACTACTGATTAGCTCCCATTTCTTTTGTGCTAAACTGGAGTGTTTGTGTACTCTTTCTACCTTCTAGTTCCTCTTATTGCCAGGATTTTCTGAAAGATCCTTCAGGTCAAGGCAAAAGTGATCTTAATAGCCCTGGCCTGGTCTGACCATTGTGGTATCCATACCTCCTAGGTCTCTCAGTTCAGTCTCCAAATCTTTAGAGGTGTTTCTGACCTTCATCACCCAGGATGGTGACATATTCTGTCATCATTGGCAGTAGCTCTCCTTATTCTTGATAATGCAGTAGCTCTCCTTATTCTTCCCTAAAGAGGTGGAGGGTATGCTGATTTCAGCTAGGAAGCCTTCAACCAGAAAATCCTACAGTTTGAAGTGGAAAAGGTTCTCTACATGATACTGGACCAATCATTTGGATACCTTCTTTTGTGGCCCGAGGGATTTACTTCAGTATCTCTTCTGATGCTCATCCTAAGTCCTTAGCAACTCTTTGGCTGAAGTACATCTCAGTGCCATTTCTGTGTATCATCAGCAAATAGATGGGGTTTCTGATTCCTTTCCACTCTTTTAGTATCAAAAATCATGAAATGAGTGTGGCATTCCAAGCATCTGGTCAGTAGACCTCAGTGCCTTGGGACTTCAACATAGTCTTGGCTCAACTCCTGAAACCTCCCCTCAAACCTTGAGTTGGCAGGCTTGAAGTTTCTCATCTGGAAATTTATTTTCTTGTATGAAGAATAAGCAAATTATAGGGTCTGATTTCTTATTCACCATTTCTGCTGTTCTTTCATAGCAAAGTTATTCTATGAACTCATCCTAAATTTCTTCAGAAAATAGTGTCTGCAATCTGCATTAACCAAATTATTGTGCTGCTGATGTTTTTTGCCATTCGTGCATGTGCACAAAGCAGAACACACTTTTCAATTCTTGAACTGCAAGTTTCTCAACTGTTTGTATCCTTTGATCCCAATAGATTGGGCAGGGCAGTTCCCATAACAGTTCTGTCTAGCTGGCTAGCAGACTGTACAGTGCACTGGTATGCTGGCTGTCTTACAAATTACAGACTGTCAAGGCTCATCAAATGAGAACCATGGCCTCTTCAGTGGCTCGTTTGAGGGCCAATTCTATTGAAGACATCTGCAAAGCCAGCTGCTTGGCAATCTATTCATACCTTTACATCCCACTGCTATCAGAACAGAATGCCCTGGTGAGACAGAAGCTTTTAGACCAGCAGTTCTGCGCAGAGCAGTTCTGCGCAGCTTGTTCACTCAGTAGTTCACTTGTGGGGTCTGGGTTGTCTGTTTTGGTAGTTACTCTGCAATGCAACCCTCGGCTTGGGACTCTCCACATGTTATGGCTGATTTTTGCCTGCTTGTTGACAAAGAAAGCAAGATTGCTTACCTGTAAAATAGGTTCTCCATAGACAATAGGATAAATCAGCCATACTTAATGGCTGCCCACCTCCCTAGACAGACGACTATCTCCCTTAGTCTCTGGAATAGATTTATGTGCCTACGAGTCAGTGTACCAGAACTCCTGAGTCTATGTCTATTCCATTGTATGTAGTCAACCACATGTTGTGTATTTATCTTGCTATCTATGGAGAATCCTGTTTACAGGTAAGCAGTCTTGCTGTCACATAAATGGTAGATGTGTGGAATACCCTCCCAAAGCAGGTGGTAGATGCTGAAAAGATAGCAAATTTCAAGAGGGTATGGGATAAGCCCAGTTACAAAAAAAGTGAAGGGATAACAGAAGCACAGAAGCAACATATGTTTTAAAGTGCCTTGCTTGAGTGGTTCAGCTATGAATGTTGGACTGCCAGAATTAATGAAATGTTAGGAGTCCTAGTAACTGGGTCTTTCTGGCAGTGTGTGATGATAGAAGTGACTGTTATCTGGGTATGTCTGGCAGGCTTTGAGAACAGTATTAAGCAGATGCCATAGCAGAAATGCAGGTGCTCATGTAAGTGAACCTGTCTACAGTGCTGTGTAGAGGACCCCAGAGGCTGAATGCTCAGGCAACAGCCTCTCTAGGATTGGTAGTTCGATAATTACAAAACCTTGCAGTAAGGCATGGAAAATGTGGGCTGTGCGCAAACTCACTGGGAATCTTATATGCCCATTTGCCCATGAAGGTTGAGTACAAAGGAGGAAGATGAAAAAAACTCTCCTGGATATCTTTTAAGCAGTTGTGCTTTATGGGTGGCAGCTGGGTTACATTAGTAGTGTGAGCATGAATAACTGGACAGACTGGAAGCACCAATTGTGGTTTTTTTTCCTGCTGTCGGTTACTATGTTTAACTACTATCAGATTTTTCTTTTTTTGAGAATATCAAATAGCCACTCTTGATTGTAGTTAATTGCTATCCAAAGTGTGTGTTTTTGTAGGATCATATGGGGGCCTATAGCACTAATAGTACAGTATACAGGTTGTCCATTAATTTGTAGCTGAAAGTTACAAGTAATTGCAGTGGTTTTGTTGCTTTTGCTGGAACTGCTTTGGACACTTGTATTTTGCTTGTTTCCCATTGAACGAACATTGCAATACTCAGGGAGAAACAGAATTTGTTTTCTGTTTTCACTCCTACCTATAGGTTTCGGATAAATTTGTTTCCCTTTAAATAATGTTGTTTCTTTCAGCAAAGGCTTAGAGGGAAGCATCTGCTTTATTGCAAATAATGGGGTAGCCATGGGTGTATCTGGAAGCACCATTGAGATCCTGAAGAAACAGCAAGACTACAGGGATGAAAAAATCCAGGAACTCTGATAAAGTTCAAAAGTATTAAGATTTAATATTCCTTATATGAATCCAATATTTTGGTTCCAAAATAGGGCTATCAGGCATAGCTTCCTTTATTGATGTCCATGAGACTCTTCCTATTTTATTTTATTTTTACAGCATCATGTACAAAAACATATTTAAAAATAATGTAAGGAGAAAACGCCTGAGAAGGAAGTAGGTGTACACCACTTTGTGAACAGCACGCTTTAGGCTCAAATTGATTTTGAGCTAGTTTAGCACGCATTGCTAATCCTTGTCAGCCTAGATTTTGAACTTAGCAGCAAAACAATCACTAATGTCGCAAATCATGCTTCTCACACAGGGCAAGGTCTTCTGATAGTACTCACTCTTGTTTGATTCATTTTCTGCCTACTGAAGCAAAGCAGTGGAGAACACTGTAGGTAGAGTAAGCTGGATCAGAATCTGTTTAGCGGTATCATTTGTTAGTCTGCTAGGGGGTGCAATTAGCAGCTTTAATTTTCAGCATTTAGATCCCCTTAATGCAAACTGTACTTCTCACAAGGAAAATTAAAATATGGCATTTTTTTTAAACAGCTGTGTAGAAAGTAAACCATGACATTAGCTGCACAGTTTTTTGAAAAACAATAACAGATGCATTGTTTTACAGTGTATTTTCTGCAAGGTGACTTGCAACAAGGTCATGGATACATTCTAAAAGGAAATTGTCCACAAATTATTCTGCTTGAATTGGAAAGTTATTTGATAAAGTTCTCATTTCCTTTACTTTTGAATGTAAAAGTGTAGATCATGAAACAAAGTCATGTGTTTGTCTTTTAAATTATGCTTGACAGAAACCAAGCCCTAGAAGATTGCTTTTATCTGGGTATGGTGTGGAGCTTGCAATTAAGAGTACGGAGTACAAAGCAGTAGATGATGCTCAAGTGGAAGGTACATAAATATACTCTAAAAGGCAAATTTTAAAGACCCTGTGCATGCTAAAACTGGGAGATATGCGCACAAGTTGGGCTGGCGCACGCCGAGTGGATTCTAAAAGACACCCGGGTATGTACGCATCTCCCTCTATGTGCACAAATGAAAAGTTTTGAAAGTGGGATGTGGGCGTGCTCTGGGCATGGGCATAGGGGAAGGTCAAGCGTAAATACTTGCACGTACACTGGGGTCCCTTGCCTCGAAATTTTACTACTGCTATGGATACTTGGATAGTGTATAAGTAATAAAGTAAAAAAATCTAGGCTAGTCAGCGTGGTTTTAAGGGTTGGTGCTAATAGGGGGAAAGGGAGACTATTAAACTTAGAGGGGTTTGGGAAGTCCTATCCCTTAATTGGGCGAACTGGGGAAACTACCTGTGGTGTCGGCAGACCTCCCTTATAAAATTCCTCCACTTATGCGGTAGACATGGCATTTTTGCGCACATATGCACGTCCGTTTAAAATTGTGTGCACATGTACGTGCGTCCAGGTTATTTTATGACATGCACACACATGTTATAAAATGGATGCGAGCCGGCAAAAGCATGCAAATATGCGTCTGTGCGCCAGCATTAAAGTTACCGTCTTTATGTTCCTAGCATGTTTCTGGAACTGCAAAGAACCGTTTTACTAGAAGTGTCTGGTATAACTGTGAACTTTGATGCCATAAATTATAAACATGACAGACTTTTTTCTGACAGCTTTTGGCAATATATTTTGTAAAGTATGTTTCACTTGTTCTCTATCGAGGGGAAAGTGCCCATGTAATCTTTGTCTTGGGTATTTCTTGTTTATCCAGGAGACTGCTGTGATATATTTTTTTTCATACTTTGTTACATTATTATCCACATTATCATTTTAGCTCCAAATGCAACATCGATGACAGAAGATGATGAACCTGATGAAGTCCAGGGATTTCTCTTTGACAGATTAAAGTAAGTTAATTTTTCACATAAATGTGTACAGTTTTGCTTTTTTTTTTAAGTGAGCCATGCCAAGCTGCTATGGTGCAGTTATTTTTCAGCATTTAGAAGTTGGATGTATGAAAGGTTTTCCAGTCTTGAAAGTAATTTTTTTCATGATAGTCAAAATGCAGCTATATTAATCATCTTGCTAAAAATATATTCTGCTAATGCTGCTATAGGCTTTAAAGACAAGTCACATTTTGAGAGTCAGTTACTTGCATTCTCTTGGGGCATTTGTGAAGAAAAGGCGCCCTTCAGCCTCAGATGCATGGTGGAGCTGGGTATGGCATTATGCAGGCAGGATTTAATCTGCTCTCTCAGCTTTCTAAAAGCTTAGTTGTGCTGTGATTCAAGCTGGCTTCTGGTGTCCTGTGCACTCTGCCGCTCTCCACGTGGACCAGAATAGGAAAGTATCACCATAGCGACGACGGGGGAAAAATTGTGTCTGTAGCATAGATATTCTAGTTAAGTCTTTTTAACGTCAGCATTTTTAAATATGTTGTAGGCTATCCACCCTTGACGCAGAGGTTGTGTGTGGTGTTGACCTTTTGCATTAAGAAGCCATTTTTCCATTTTTTTTTTCTGTTTGCTGTTGGAACTGTGTGAAAACCAGCGTAGAAAAAGAACTGAAACTGATTTTAAGGATCAGAGAGTGTGTGCAGAGACACTGCACATCGCTTTGCCTGCACACATCTTCTGCCAAGGGCTTTCATTTCCTGCAAAACTTGCTCAAAAAGTACTGCAGAACTTCTGCTGCCAAAGGCCAGATTTAACGATCAGAAAAAAGCTCTGCGGCAATCTTTGTGGAAAAGATTTTATATCACATTTATTCCTGTGGCATTTTCCCTTTACAGATGTAAAAAAAAAAGAAATTAAAGCTTAGGAGAAAAGAATTTCCTATTTCTAAATTACTCTAGCAAAACTGACTTACTTTTTGTTGACCTGCTTATTAAATCTATCTCTTTGTAGGCTTTGGTAACTATTTATCGGACCAACTTAAAAATAATCCAGATATATAATACAGGAGCTTCTGAGACCACATTTGCTCCTTCTGACACAGTATATGAAAAGAACCTGTGTGGATCCCATCTGCCTTACAAAAATAAATTTTATTACAAAACCAGCAAAGTAGTTGGGTCATGATACCCTTACACATTTGCTAACCTTACAGAATTATATTTTTTATTGATGTGCATTGTTGCCTGCTTACTTGGAAGCATATGATTGTAGGTCAGAATACTTGTCTTCCGGGTGGTTCGGTGGCAGTGCCATGTGGAAGTCACTGGTACAGCCCTGGGTGGGCTCTGATTAGGGATGCTGCAGAGGAGGAAGTCTGTCATTGTTAAGAGGGCACCCCGGAGGCAGGTTTCCTTGAAGGAGGGACCCTGGTGTGTAGCTCCCGGCTTCAGAACTGTTACTGTAATAACCAGATGAGGAAAAGTGGGAAGGAAAAATCCCCAGGTAGCTGTGAATGAGAGCTAGTGGCACCAGAATCTCAATACTGCTTCTCACTGAGCTGGAAGAGAAAGGTGTAACTACCGAGCTAAAGAAAAAAAATGTCCTTATTCTCTTATATTTTTCATTTACTCTCCTTTTTTGGGGGGAAGTTTTCAAACATGTTCCTGGGTATTTTGTACCTGTGGACATTTTTCTAATTTTGAAAGGGAAAGGATGCATATACTTTCCTTTTGAAAGTTGTTCATGAGTACTTGCATACTTTGCACCTGCTTTTTGTACAGGTAAAATTTCAAAGGAAAATAATGTGTAGATTTAGAAATGCAGTTTACGCATGTTACTTTTTCTTTCCCAATCTAAAATGCATCTGGAAAGGCTTTCTCACAGTTCAGCTAAAAGTATGTAGACAATAGAAGACCACATGTACCTTTAGCCAGATTGAGGGGAGACAGTTTTCAAATAGTTTATATAAGTAAATCATTTACCCAAACAAATGGCTTTGATATTTACGCTCCTTATGATTTCATTTGTCTCTTTACTGGCACAGACTTTGGAAAATAAATCAAATTGACTCATCTTTGAGGCATTCAGATTTTCTTATATTTCATCTTTATATTATGCTTCTCATTTTTATGCTTTCTCATTCCACCTTTGCTCCGTATTTGATCACTTATCCACCTAGATCACAGGATGGACTTCTAGTTGTTGCTGCCTTCTCTTGCTTGTTTTTTTTTTTAACTCGTTATTTATCAATTTCTGAATAATACGATACAAGCAATGCTTGGATAGGGAAAAAGAAAAGGACTATGAAACATATAACAAAGATATAAAACAGTTTGATTAATTCTACATAGTCCTGTCTTAGTCCAGAAAAAGGAGCTTAAAGAGGGCTCTAGAAGGACAACCTAATAAGAAATAGATATAAAGGAATACAAAGGGCCAGATTTTGTAACCTACGAGTGGGCGTAGATTTGTGCGTGCAGCTTATAAAATCCGGGGTCGGTGTGCGCAAGGGGGTGCACACTTGTGCACCTTGCGCGCGCCGAGCCCTAGGGGAGCCCCGATGGCTTTCCCCGTTCCCTCTGAGGCCACTCCGAAATCGGAATGGCCTCTGAGGGAACTTTCCTTCCGCATCCCCCCCTTACCTTTGTTTTATTATTTACGCCTGCCTCTGCGTCCCGGGGCTTGTGTGCGTTGCCGAGCCTCGGCGCGTGCAGGAGGGGTTTTAAAGGGTTACTTGCTTAACCCTTTGAAAATCCGCCCCGAAGCTTACATCTTGGGAAAAAAACATTCTTAACAAACCATACTTTACATTACTGGAGAAGAGTCCTGCTATCCAAAAGACTTCAATTTGAGATGGATTGAAAAATATATATCTATTGTTATCAATACTAATGAAACACTTTGCAGGATATTGTTATGAAAAATGATCCCCCAGTCCAATAACAGTTTCACAAAATGATAGGAATTCGTTCCTTCTCATCTATCTGCTACACACATCAGGAAAAATCCTAATCTTTTGACCAAAAAATTGAGCTTCCTTGTTACAAAAATATAAACGAAAAATGAGGTATTTAACAGCCTGGAATCCACAAGCAATTATCAAGGTAGCTCATTCAGAAATTATTTCTTCAGATTGCTCTAGAAAGCTGGTCAAATTAAGACTAGTAGAAGATACAGACTCTATTCCAGGAAAAGAATTCCCCCTTCTTTACAGACGGTATATAATATACATTAGTTAATACAGGAAGAGAATCCTCAGTGATACCCAAAATCTCTTTCAGATATCTATTAAGAAACTCGTTCCCCCCAATTAAAGGTGATTTAGGAAAATTTTTAAAAATGAAGTTTTAAGGATCGAGATTTATTCTCAAAATTTTCTAATTTACAGTTAATGGCACCAGTATCTTTAGCAATAGCTACTTCAGACCTCATCAGACCAACTACTATCTCCTCAGTTGCCACGGACAGCAAATATTAAAGCAACCCCAGCTTCAACTCACTCTGCCTTTATCATCCCAGCTCTCATCTAGCATTCAATTTGACCCAGCACTCATCCTGCAGTCATTCAGATCCAGCATTCATCCAGCATTCATCCAGCATTCAACTCGCATTCATCCGGGTCCTACGGAACTTAATCCCTGGCGAGGCCCTTTAGCTCTACAGGAACCCTATTCTTCAATGTGAGGCCGATCTTTTCAGGCACAGTCCGGATCGACCCCTGCTCTCACCGGCCATCGCCTGCTCCGCCCTCTCTTCTCACCAGCGCCTTCTGCCTGATCAACTCCTCTCACTTTCTCCAGGATGCGCTCCTTCGCCATCCCCATAATTCACAATCACTTGGCCAGATGGCCTAAATCAATTGCTCTTCCTTCCAGCAGACAACAGAGGCTCATTCCCATCATGATCTCACCAGTCACTCATATACTTGGCCTCTCACTTACTCTATTCAATGCCCAATCCATCACCAAGAAAACTCACATACTCAACGACTACCTGTTAGAAACCAAACCAGACATTTGTGCAATCACAGAAACTTGGTTGACACCCACAGACACAGTGTTAATAAATCAACTCCCCATTCAAACTTTCGACCTCCTCTCAATTCCCAGACTCAAAAAAAAGAAGAGGAGGGCTGCTCTTAGCTGCAAAAAAAAGGGCTAGGCCTAACCCTACATCTCTCAAATGCCACAAATAATCTGGAATTTGCCTTCTTTAAATCAAAGTTTCTTCAAATTGGTTTAATTTACGCTCCCCCAGGAATACTAGAGTCTGACCCTTCTCCTGTTATCGAACTCATCTCGAAACACTTCAATGCGGACAAACCAGCCATCCTGATGGGAGACTTTAATCTTCACGTGGACGCCACGCCACTTTCTACGAACTGCGAAACTCTACTTGCCACACTCAGCCATATGGGATTCAGACAAATTGTTAACAGTCTGACCCAAAAAGCGGGCCAAACTTTAGACCTCATTTTTATAAATGAGGGCATCTCCCTATCTGCCAACCCAATATGCTCTCCAGTCCCTTGGTCAGACTAGCATATCATCTCCACAGTCCTAGAGATTAAGGAACACCCTCCCCAGGCTTTCCCTAAAACCTCGGTAACATTCAGGAAACCCTGTTCCATAGAACTCCTCAGCACGCAGCTCTCCAATGAACTAGTTCAACTCGACCTTTCTGACGCCAACACCGCGACCTCATCCTGGATCAACATCACCAGCAAAGTAGGAGAACGAGTCTGCCCAACGATCACAAAAACACTACATCCTGATAACAGGGATAACAGGAAACCATGGTTCACACCTGAACTGAAGTCCCTCAAGCAAGATCTTCGAAGTAAAGAACATAGTTGGCATAAAAACTCCTCCACCACAACCCTAGCTGCCTATAAATCCTGTCTAAATGCCTACAGGAATGTCATCAACAGAACAAAGAAAGAATTATTCTCAAAAAAGATCCATCACTTCATCTTTGATTCCAAAGCTCTGTTCTTCTACGTATCAGCCCTCACCAAACCATCCACACCTCTCATTCCAGACGACCAAGCCACCAGTAAAGCTAAGGAATTGGCCGAATACTTTGAGAAAAAAATTGCAATCCTTATCGCGCCCTTCACGGCGCTCATTCCTCCGCCCCCTCCCACACACTCCATCTGTAATCAACGAAACACATCACTAGTCTCCTTTGAAGTCTACGTCTTCACTAGAAATAGAAAACATTCTCAAGAAACTTAAACCCTCTTCACATCCATCAGACCACATACCGTCCAACCTGCTCTTCACCATTCCGAATATCATTGCTAAGCCTATAGCAGACGTCATAAACTGCTCCCTCGCTCAAAGGCTTGTTCCAGACCAACTCAAGCTTGCAATGCTTAAACCTCTATTAAAAAAACCCAACTTATCACCAACTGACCCAGCCAACTTCCGCCCCATAGCGAATTTGCTGATGATCGCCAAACTCATGGAAAAAATCGTAAATAAACAACTATCTGAATACCTGGAAGAAAATGATATTCTCGCCCCAACACAATTTGGCTTCCGCAAGGCACTAAACACGGAATCACTACTATCTTCTCTCTTGGACACCATTCTCCTAAACCTGGAAAAAGAACAACCATATCTACTTACTCTTCTGGATCTATCCGCGGCCTTCGATACCGTGAACCACTCTATCTTATTACAGCGACTTGCAGACATTGGCATCAAGGGAACTGTACTCCATTGGTTCAAATCCTTCCGTTACTATGGCATTTACCAAAAGTTTATTTTGAATTGTCATCATGTATAGCCCTATGTTTCTTTATTTTATAGTATATTTCTATTGTGCCACATGTTTTTTTTTTAATCGGACCGCTGGACACAGAAGGAGGCAACACCGGAGACGCCGTAGGAGCTGGGAGAGAGGCCCGCGCAGCCGGCGCATGAGCCCATCGGGGTAAGGCCCTTAACTCTCGCCCTACCTCCGTGGGCCCCACGCCGGCCATGTGGGGATCTTCTTCTTCTTCTTCTACTCTGCCTTCCTCGTCCCTATGCACCACGCCGACCTGATCCAGCCCTCTTCTGGCCGACCGACGCCGCCTCAGCTCACCTAAGTCGCGCCGGTGACATCACCCGAGCGTGACTCCACTCGATTTAAAGCGCCAACCCGCTCCCGGGTGTTGCGCGCTGAAGGAGCGCAACAAAGGGGCCCGCCTCTTTGTGCGCCCCTTCATGCAGCCCTGAAGGGGACCACCGAGCCCATGAGCATACGTTCAAATTCCTCATAAATCTTATTCTCTCCCCTGGCTTCCACCAGAACGAGGTTTGCATCCTCTCACCCTCCCTGGCTACCGGCTCCACACACACCACTCCACGCACACCTCCAGTCATCCCAGCAGCTGCAGAATCAAGGTAGAAAGAATCGACTCCAGGAAGGAAGGGGAGGACACCCTCTGCGAGTTTGAACGTCTTCTACACCAACTCAACCAGCCAGCATCCACCTTTTACAACCAGCATTCAACCAAACATTCAACCATTAACCATTCAACCAGCCAGCATTCAACCAACCACGCAACCAGCCAGCACTAATCCAATTATAATCTATATCTCTTCAACTATCCAACCCTCAGCAATGCATTTCAACCAGCCTACATTCACCTTTTTCAGCAACAAACATCCAATCCCCTCCTCCAGCAACCTCCGATCACTCCGTATCCTACAGCGACCATCAAGCACTTGTCTCCTCAAACGAACATCTCCACCAGCAATCACTCCAGCACCCAACATCTCCTGTACTCTGCAACCTGTACTATGTACTCTGCAACTTGTACTCGGCAACCTCACATCACTCATCTCCTCTAGCAGCTTTACTCCCCTCCACAATCCGGACTGTCATCCATTTTCTTCCAAAAAAGACAACATGCAACAAACCTTCCACATACCAATTATCCCCCGCTCAATCCCCAACAGAGCTTACCCACCCATGCTCAATCTACGCTCAAAGAGATCCCTGATTCCAATCATGATCTCCCCGCTAACCCAACTCCTAGGTTTGTCTTTAATCACCTTAACCCTTCTCAACTCGCAGTCGCTTTCAAAAAAATCCCACATGCTCAACGACCACCTCCTGGACATCCAGCCGGACATTTGTGCCATTACCGAAACATGGCTGAAAAATACAGATACTCCCCTAATTAACCAACTACCAATTCAACAATATGACATCTTCTCCATCCCCAGACCTCATAAAAGAGGAGGTGGAATAATGTTAATTGCAAAAAAAGAACTGAGACTAGCCCAGCAAGCCTTCAAATCGACAACTAAACTAGAAATCGGACTATTCAAATCAACCCAGCTGCAAATCTGCCTTATTTATGCCCCACCGGGGTTCCTAGAAACCGACCCCTCTCCTCTCATCGAAACCATAGCCAAACACATCAACACCAACTCACCTGCTATCATTTTAGGAGACTTCAACATTCATGTAGACTCCCCCTCTCCATCATCCAATTGCGAAGCCCTTCTCTCCTCCCTCCAGACTATGGGCTTCAAACAAATCATAAACAGCCCCACACACAAGGCAGGCCACACGCTTGACCTGATATTCACGAATGAAAACATTTCGCCCACCTCCCCACCTTCCTGCACCCCCATCCCATGGTCAGATCATTCTCTGATAGTTACAGAATTATCTAAAAAACAAAAACAGACTCCCATTGTTACTAAATCCTCTATCCAGTTCAGGAAACCATGTTCCACGGACACCCTCAGCAACAGTCTTGCCAAAGACCTAACGAACCTGGACCTCTCTGATGCTGATTCCGCTATCAACTCCTGGCAAACTATCACACTCAGTAGCAAACATAATCTGCCCCATGTCCTTAAAGTTATCAACCCTGCCCACACGAACAAAAAACCCTGGTTCTCAACTGAATTAAGAAAATTCAAACAAGACCTTCAACATAAAGAACAACGCTGGCGAAAGGATCCCTCCCCTACCTCACTGGCTTCTTACAAAACCACAATGAATTTTTATAGGACCTCCATTATCCGCACGAAACGAGACTTCTACGCCAAAAAAATACACAGCTTCCTGTATGACCCAAAAACTCTTTTCTCATATGTTGCAGCCCTTACCACCCCGGTTTCCCCTTCCTTCCCAGAAGAAGAAGCCCAAAACAAATCTACAGAGCTGGCAATCTTCTTTGACAACAAAATCAAAAAGCTACTCACCCCTCTGGCAACATCTAACACTTCATCAAATCCCTCGACTCCACCGAGCCAAAATCCCTCACTAACTATCCACAAACAGACGCTAGAATCTCTTGAACCCACATCATCCCTGGAAATTGAATCGATAATCAAGAAAATGAAACCTTCATCACACCCATTGGACCAAATACCGACAAAATTCCTTCTCACCATTGCTAAACCTCTGGCTGACATCATAAATTTCTCCCTCAATCAAGGATCTGTCCCTGACTCGTTAAAAATGGCTTCCCTGAAACCCTTACTAAAAAAACCCAATTTGGACCCAGCCAACCCTGTAAACTTCCGCCCCATTGCAAACTTACCTTTTATAGCCAAACTAATGGAAAGGCTGGTCAACATCTGATTTACAGACTACCTAGACTCTCACAACATTCTCTACCCTTCTCAATTCGGATTCAGGAAACGCCTAAACACAGAATCCCTCCTTCTTTCTTTAACAGACAACATCCTGATGGGCCTTGACAAGGGACACCGCTTGTCACTTGTCAAGGCCCATCTATTGTTTTTGTAATTACTATGAAACAGATTGGGTCAGTTACTACTTGTGGCAGAATTTTCTCTATTGTTTTTGTAATTACTATGAAACAGATTGGGTCAGTTACTACTTGTGGCAGAATTTTCTTATAATAACTCAAAACATTCAGCCACCAGGATCTCTCCTTTTCTTTCTAATTTTGGGATTCACCCCTATTTCCGTTTGAGGAAAACCCAACAGTTGAAAGTTCCGCAGCCATACAATGGGTGAAAGAATTAACAGAACTGCATACACAAGTCCAACGTAACCTAGAAAGTGCTAAGAATTCTGAGAAGAAATTTGTGGATTGCCGTCATCAAGAAGTCCCTCAGTTTGCTGTGGGAGACAAAGTCTGGGACTACACAAGACATATCAAGGGTAAAAGAACATCCAACAAACTTGAACCAGTCCATGAGACCCTTTCTGATTCAGGAGCAGATAAATCTAGTAAAATTTCATTTACAGTTTCTACATAACCTACACATTAACTCTGTATTTCATGTAGTTCTTGTGAAATCGTACAACCCTTTCCCTGGCAGGCGACCCCCCCCCCCCCCCCCTCTGCTAGCACCAGTTATGATAAAAGGATACCAAGAATTTATCATCTGCCAGATTTTGGATGCAGGATTTATTCAGGGATGGTTACACTACCTAGCTGAAATATAGAAACATGATGGCAGAAAAAGACCAACCAGTCTGCCCATCCATCCAATTAATTTAGCATGACTTCCTTAGAGATCCCCTGTATTTATCCCATGTTTTCTTGAATTCAGATACTGTTTTTGTCTCCACCACCTCCACTGGGAGGCTGTTCCATGCATCCATCACCATCTCTGTAAAGAAACATTTCCTAAGATTACTCCTGAATCTATCCCCTTTCACCCTTTTCTCATGACCCCTTGTTCCAGAGCCTCCTTTCCATTGAAAAAGGCTCACCTCTTGTGCATGGAAACCTTTGTAATATTTGAATGTCTCTATCATATATCCCATATCTCGTCTTTCCTCTAAGGTGTACATGTTTAGATCTTTAAGTCTATCTCCATATGCTTTGGAATGAAGACCACTGACCATTTTAGTAGCCATCCACTGGACCGACTCCATTCTGCTTATATCCTTTTGAATGTGAGGTCTCACCAGGGACCTATACAGGGGCAATATCACTTCCCTTTTTCTGCTTACCATTCCTCTCCCTGTGCAGCCAAACATCTTTCTGATTATTGTTGCTTTATCACCTGTTTGGCAGCTTAAAATCATCACATACAATTACTCCCAGATCCTGCTCTTCCTTTGTACTTAGAAACATTTTACTTCCAATACTGTACCATTTCCTTGGGGTTTTGCATCCTAAATGCGTTACTCTGCATTTTTTAGCATTAAATCTTAACTGTTATACCTTAGATCATTCCTCAAGCTTTTGCTAGATCCCTCTTCATGTTTTCCACTCCTTCCTGGCTGTCCACCCTTCTACTGATTTTGGTATCATGGGCAAAAAGACAAACTTTTCGTGACAACCCTTTCGTTGCTCATAAGAATTTTGAAAAGAATTGGTCCAAGAACCAATCCCTGAGCTACACTGCTAATAACAACCCTTTCCCCAGAGAAAACTCCATTTCCTAGCGTGTAGCAGATGGACTCAGGACCAATGGGTATAGTATGCTCCTGATAGCAGTTGGAGACGGAGCCAGATTTCAATCTGACGTCAGCACTACATATACCCCTGCAGGAAGCTCTGTTCTTCAGTATTTCTCCGTCTGCTTAGCTGTTTGGGACTCTACACACGCTTGCTCAGCGTTAGGAAATCCAAACCAAAGAAGAAAGAAAATTCCAAAATCTTACCTCTACAAGACGAGCCCCGCTCTCCTGTGGTGATATCTAAGGGTCCCTCCCCCAGTCGAGAATTCCTGAAGTGATTTCCGAGATCCCTCAGAGGTAAGCCTCGGTCCGGCAGCTGGTTCCCGGCGTGGACAGACCCCAGGAGGGAGCAGCTGAGAGGCAGTGGGTGCAAGACTGAGCGCGGCGGTGAAGGTTCCCCCCCCCCCCCCCCCCCCCCGGAGACCGCCCAGCACGAGACCGGGAAGCGCACAGAGACAAGGTAAGGTAGAACACATCCCCATAAGTGCACATAGCGGCCTGCATGCATGTCTTCGCAGCCTGCACGCATACCCTTGGCGCACCCGGAGCACATATCTAAGCCTCCCGGCACGCACATATAAACGCACAGACCGGGTTTAAACACCCCTACGCGCACAAACAATGGCACTCCGGCCAAGAAAGCCAAAGCACAAGCCCTCTATCCAGCCTGCCACATAAGAGCTGCGCAGCATGAAGAGGCTACTGCCATGTGCCTACAGTGTGAGAAGGCTCTGGGAGAACCAGGGCAAGGGCCCCCCAGCCAGTACAGGAATCTGGATCCACCAATAGTACCCCGGACCTCTCTATCCCCAGCTCAGCCCTCCAGACGGGGAACGCCGCTGGGTTCAATATAGACCTAGGTACCTTTTCCTGGGTGGAATTCTTTAAAGGTCTGCAAACCTTCATCCAGGCGCCACCGGTGACTCAGCCACAGCCTCCACTAGAGGACCCAAACCTCCCAGGCCCTTCCCGACCTCCCAGAGACATCATCCCCTGAACAAAAGCCTAACCTTAGGGGACACGGTCATCTCGGAGGAAGACCAAGACTCCCTGGAGGAAGGGGAAATCCCTCCAGGAATGGAACCATACCGAACCATGATGCGTTTCTTCTCCAAAGACGAATTACCATCCCTGGCACAAGCGCCACAGCGGAGCCAAAAACGAACCCTCTTCTGGTCGGGCTATGTCAGGCCTCACGCCATTTCCTACATCAATCGACAGGGAGGAACCAGAAGCCAACAGGTGTCCCTAGAAATAGACCCCCTAATGGCGTGGGTGGAAGCAAACCTACAAGGGATCTCAGCCGCCCACATCGTGGGAAAAGACAACGTCGCTGCGGACTACCTCAGCAGGGAAAGTCTAAACCCAGGGGAGTAGAGGCTGTCAACCACAGCCTTCCAGTTAATAATAGACTGCTGGGGAACTTCAGCCATGGATCTTCTGGCAACCCGGTCCAATGCCCAAGTTCCCAAGTTCTTCAGCCGCAGACGAGAACCACAGTCCCAGGGGATCAATGCCCTCATCCAGACCTGGCCACAGGAAGGCCTGCTGTGTATGCCTTTCCTCCATGGCCACTACTGGGCGGGATAATCCGCAAGATAGAATACCACGGGGGGGGGGCTAGTACTTCTAGTGGCCCTGGACTGGCCAAGAAGACCATGGTATGCAGACATGCGAAGACTTCTGGAGGGGAACCCTCTGTTTCTACCTCCACACAGGGACCTGCTCCACGAAGACCCAACTTGATTCTTGCTTACGGTCTGGCCATTGAGAGGCTCGCCTGAAGAAGAGTGGATACTCGGGGGCAGTGATTGACACCTTGCTCCGAACACGCAAGTTTTCCACATCTTTAACTTACATATGAATATGGAGAATATTCGAAGCCTGGTGTGAAGATCGCGACATCCTTCCGCGGCAGTCAAAATTCCCATGATCCTGGAATTTCTGTAGGACGGTTTGAAGAAGGAGTTGTCTCTCAACTCCATCAAGGTTCAACTGGCCGCGCTGGCCTGCTTCAGAGCCAAAGTGGACGGCATCAGCCTATCTTCCCATCCAGACATTTCCCGCTTCCTGAAAGAGGTCAAGCAAATCCGACCACCACTAAAGTGGCCGGTACCCCTATGTAACCTCAATCTAGTACTCGACTTCCTAGCAGGAGCTTCTGTCCCTATGGCTCGGCTCCTGACCTTGAAGACTGCATTCCTAGTGGCAATATGTCCAGCCCGTCGCAGCACTATCCTGTCTGGAACCGTTCCTCAGATTCACACCGGGATCCATACAGCTACGCACTGTCCCCTCCTTCCTTCCAAAGGTGGTTTCTCATTTCCACCTAAACCAAATCATCTCGCTATCATCTCCAGCCGAGCATAAGGACTCTGAAGACTCAAGCCTCCTTCGCCATCTTAATGTCGGCAGACTCCTAGTCCAAAATCTGGAAAGATCGGAATCCGTACGAAAGACGGACCACCTATTCGTCCTTCACAGCGGGAAAAAACAAGGGGAAACGGCCTCGCGGGCAACCATAGCCCGCTGGATCAAAGAAGTAATCAAAGTGGCCTACGTAGAGGCAGGCAAGCCTCCACCCCTACAAGTCAAGGCCCATTCCACAGAGCCCAGGCAGTGTCCTGGGCAGAAACCAAGATGCTGTCACCTGCCGAGATCTGTAGAGCAGCGACATGGATGTTCAGGCCCAGGAGGACACAGCATTTGCAAGGGCAGTACTAAGTGGGCCACGGGCAGCCTCCCACCTGGTTCGGGAGTAGCTTTTGTACATCCAATTGGTCCTGAGACCATCTGCTACACTCTAGGAAATGGAGAAATTACTGACCTAATTTCGTTTTCCTTAGTGTAGACAGATGGACTCAGTATCCCGCCCACGGCTGCCTCAGAATACGGAAACCTCGGGTGACAATCCCAGAGAGCAAGACAAGCATGGGTAAGCCATGCTTTACCTCTAGTTAGGACACCCATAGTTACCGGGTGTTGGCGTTTCTCGGTTGAGTGCACTGGCGGTCTCCAGCTAAAATTCACGTCAGCCATTTCAAGTTTATCAAGTTAATCAAGTTAACCAAGTTATTTAAACACACATATATCCACAATTGCTTTTCAAGGAGAATACTGAAGAGCAGAGCTTCCTGCAGGGGTATATGTAGTGCTGACGTCAGATTGAAATCTGACTCCGTCTCCAACTGCTATCAGGCGCACACTTTACCCATTGGTCCTGAGTCCATCTGTCTACACTAAGGAAAATGAAATTATCAGGTAAGTAATTTCTCCATTTACCACTACCCTTTGTTGTCTCCCATTCAGCTAGTTGCTAAGCCAGTCAGATTGGAAAGGATACAGCCCCAAAGATTGCAGCTGGGAACCTGCCCACAGTGATCATACAACGGATCTATTGGCCGAGTTCCATAAAGAACACCCAGAAAAACCAAGATTAAAAGCCCCAGGAGGAACAACTGGGGAGGTATTCTGTCAGGGGCAGGGAAATTCGAACCTGCAGCTCTGGGAGTTCAGAGCCAGGAGATTTAACAACAGAGCCAAAGTGTCTCTGAAACAACAGAGTCCTCCTGGTAGAAATCCCTTGTGTGTCAGGGAAGACTACAGTGATAGGAGTATACTACCGTCCACCTGGTCAAGATGGTGAGATGGACAGTGAAATGCTAAGAGAAATTAGGGAAGCTAACCAAATTGGTAGTGCAGTAATAATGGGAGACTTCAATTACCCCAATATAGACTGGGTAAATGTATCATCGGGTCACACTAGAGAGATAACGTTCCTGGATGGAATAAATGATAGCTTTATGGAGCAATTGGTTCAGGAACCGACGAGAGAGGGAGCAATTTTAGATCTAATTCTCAGTGGAGCACAGGACTTGGTGAGAGAGGTAACGGTGGTGGGGCCGCTTGGCAATAGTGATCATAATATGATCAAATTTGATTTAATGACTGGAAAAGGAACAGTGTGCAAATCCAAGGCTCTCGTGCTAAACTTTCAAAAGGGAAACTTTGATAAAATGAGAAAAATTGTTAGAAAAAAACTGAAAGGAGCAGCTACAAAAGTAAAAAATGTCCAAGAGGCGTGGTCATTGTTAAAAAATACCATTCTAGAAGCACAGTCCAGATGTATTCCACACATTAAGAAAGGTGGAAAGAAGGCAAAACGATTACCGGCATGGTTAAAAGGGGAGGTGAAAGAAGCTATTTTAGCCAAAAGATCTTCATTCAAAAATTGGAAGAAGGATCCAACAGAAGAAAATAGGATAAAGCATAAACATTGGCAAGTTAAATGTAAGACATTGATAAGACAGGCTAAGAGAGAATTTGAAAAGAAGTTGGCTGTAGAGGCAAAAACTCACAGTAAAAACTTTTTTAAATATATCCGAAGCAGAAAGCCTGTGAGGGAGTCAGTTGGACCGTTAGATGATCGAGGGGTTAAAGGGGCACTTAGAGAAGATAAGGCCATCGCGGAAAGATTAAATGATTTCTTTGCTTCGGTGTTTACTGAAGAGGATGTTGGGGAGGTACCCGTAATGGAGAAGGTTTTCATGAGTAATGATTCAGATGGACTGAATCAAATCACGGTGAACCTAGAAGATGTGGTAGGCCTGATTGAAAAACTGAAGAGTAGTAAATCACCTGGACCGGATGGTATACACCCCAGAGTTCTGAAGGAACTAAAAAATGAAATTTCAGACCTATTAGTAAAAATTTGTAACTTATCATTAAAATCATCCATTGTACCTGAAGACTGGAGGATAGCAAATGTAACCCCAATATTTAAAAAGGGCTCCAGGGGCAATCCGGGAAACTACAGACCGGTTAGCCTGACTACAGTGCCAGGAAAAATAGTGGAAAGTGTTCTAAACATCAAAATCACAGAACATATAGAAAGAGATGGTTTAATGGAACAAAGTCAGCATGGCTTTACCCAGGGCAAGTCTTGCCTCACAAATCTGGTTCACTTTTTTGAAGGGGTTAATAAACATGTGGATAAAGGTGAACCGGTAGATATAGTATACTTGGATTTTCAGAAGGCGTTTGACAAAGTTCCTCATGAGAGGCTTCTAGGAAAAGTAAAAAGTCATGGGATAGGTGGCGATGTCCTTTCGTGGATTGCAAACTGGCTAAAAGACAGGAAACAGAGAGTAGGATTGAATGGGCAATTTTCTCAGTGGAAGGGAGTGGACACTGGAGTGCCTCAGGGATCTGTATTGGGACCCTTACTGTTCAATATATTTATAAATGATCTGGAAAGAAATACGACGAGTGAGATAATCAAATTTGCAGATGACACAAAATTGTTCAGAGTAGTTAAATCACAAGCAGATTGTGATAAATTGCAGGAAGACCTTGTGAGACTGGAAAATTGGGCATCCAAATGGCAGATGAAATTTAATGTGGATAAGTGCAAGGTGATGCATATAGGGAAAAATAACCCATGCTATAATTACACAACGTTGGGTTCCATATTAGGTGGTACAACCCAAGAAAGAGATCTAGGTGTCATAGTGGATAACACATTGAAATCGTCGGTGCAGTGTGCTGCGGCAGTCAAAAAAGCAAACAGAATGTTGGGAATTATTAGAAAAGGAATGATGAATAAAACGGAAAATGTCATAATGCCTCTGTATCGCTCCATGGTGAGACCGCACCTTGAATACTGTGTACAATTCTGGTCGCCGCATCTCAAAAAAGATATAATTGCGATGGAGAAGGTACAGAGAAGGGCTACCAAAATGATAAGGGGAATGGAACAACTCCCCTATGAGGAAAGACTAAAGAGGTTAGGACTTTTCAGCTTGGAGAAGAGACGACTGAGGGGGGGATATGATAGAGGTGTTTAAAATCATGAGAGGTCTAGAACGGGTAGATGTGAATCGGTTATTTACTCTTTCGGATAGTAGAAAGACTAGAGGGCATTCCATGAAGTTAGCATGGGGCACATTTAAAACTAATCGGATAAAGTTCTTTTTTACTCAACGCTCAATTAAACTCTGGAATTTGTTGCCAGAGAATGTGGTTCGTGCAGTTAGTATAGCTGTGTTTAAAAAAGGATTGGATAAGTTCTTGGAGGAGAAGTCCATTACCTGCTATTAAGTTCACTTAGAGAATAGCCACTGCCATTAGCAATGGTTACATGGAATAGACTTAGTTTTTGGGTACTTGCCAGGTTCTTATGGCCTGGATTGGCCACTGTTGGAAACAGGATGCTGGGCTTGATGGACCCTTGGTCTGACCCAGTATGGCATTTTCTTATGTTCTTATGTAAAGTTCAGGAGAAGAAAGGATAGGGAGTCCTGCCCACAGAGGCTTCCCTAGTGGACCAGCAGGAGGTGTGGCCCCAATAGACTGCAGTATATAAGGAAGTCTTGTCTGCCACACCTTTGCTGGTTCAACGGCTCAGCTAGCATCCAACCCACAAAAGTGCTATTGGTTCAGCATTTGATTCTCTGGCCATCTTCGTGCTTCCTTGCTTAGCCATGTTGCAGTTCTTACCTCCTGGTTTCGGATCTTGCTTTTGCCCATTTCTGCTTTCAGCTATCTGCCTGTTCCAGATTCCAGTTCCGAACTCAGTCCAGTCTAGTTCCTCCAAACATCTGAAGTCCTGGCAGCTGCCTGAACTCATGGGGGAATGGCAGCTGTCGTAAGGTGAAGATCTTCAACCACCAGCCAGCTGTCATAAGGACAGCGTGGACCATGAAATCTCTGTATGCTGTTTATTTAAATGTACATGGGCTACTTCTGCCTTTATCACAGCCTCAATATTAGGATGTTCTAACTTTATGCCAGTATCTTTTTGAAGATACCTCACTCTGAACCATGCTCTTTTGAGCAACGCTCTCTTCTTTCCCCCATGATCTAGTTTAAAAGCTAACCCACCCAGGGGGGCGCTGTTGCGCATCGGATGGAAGCAGTCGCCTGAAGTCAGTGCTTCGCTCCCCGCAAGCAATTAAACCCCAGTAGCGGCTGATTTTGCAGGTTTTTTTTGCTCGCAATCGCTAACAGCAGAGGCGATAAGAGGCCAGGCACTCCAGGAAATGGCATCGAAAAGTAAGACTGCCAACTTGCGGCAATTTTCTTATGAAAAGGCAGCGCTCGATTCGGGCCTAGAAGATGGCGGCCACGTGGCACCCGCGCTGGACTCCGATCACGCGGTCACAGCTCAGGAGGCTGTTATGGATGATAGAGCAGACTCATCCCCAGTCCCGGTGCCACTCTCCCGAGACGAAATACGTGAATGGTTTGTAACGCTCAGGGCTGATATGAAACGAGACAAAGCAGACATAATGGCTGCAGTTGCAGATATTAAGGAAGATATTGCAGCGCTGGGATCCCAGGTGGATGAAATTGATATCAGGGTGGAGGGACACGGCGAGGCCATAAATACCCTGAACTCCCAGCAATTAAATTTAAATATTGAAATTGGGGCCCTTCAAGATAAAGTCGAGGATCTCGAGAACCGCAGTCGAAGATGTAATCTGCGCATTCGGGGTGTACCTGACACAGGAGAGTATGAAGATGTTTTTACCACGGCACAGCAGATTTGCTCTCATATTCTGACTCTCCCTAATTCGGATGCATCAGACTTGGCCCCACAGCCTTTGGAGATCCGCTTAGAGCGCATCGGGCATTGGGTCCTAGGAGAGACCAGCGGCCTAGGGACCTTGTTATCTGTTTTCACAGCTTTTCCCAGAGATCTCAGGTCGCTGAGGCGGCGCGAAAATTAAAAGAAATCCGCTGGAACAACCATGCCATCTCTATCTATCAAGATCTAGCCCCAGCAACTCTCAAAAGACGCTATGACCTCCGCGAAGTAACTGCCAGCCTAAGATCCACTTCGATTCGATACAGGTGGACATTTCCTTTTGGATTGCAGTTCCAAGTGCAGGGCACCACGTACTGAATTAAAAGTGTTGCAGAGGCGGTGGAGGCCTTCAAGCAAGCACAACCTTCGGTCACCTTTCAAGCACCAAAGATGGCGCCACTGCCAGCTAAAATGGATGCTGCGCCACGTTGGCAACGTGCTGCTAAGGGAGGCAGAAGACTTCGGCGGCAAGCAGGAGATAAATCCTCGGCCTCTTCTGACATGGGTTGAGGAGTGCCTTCGTGTTCTGCTCTAGATTGTTGACATTATCTCTGCCTACTCGCCACTGGCGACGTTATGGTACCAAAGTTCAGAGAGTTTTTGATTCTCTGCAAATACATCTGTTAGCTGTATTTCGCTTTACTGCTTTATTTCATAATAATTCGGGTTGATTAACTGGGTGTGGTTTAGCATTATTCATTGCTATGTTCATTTTGGGCTTGTGGGGAGGGGAGGGAGGCGGGAGACTGCCAGAGATCTGATGATAGCACCCCGCAGGAGTGTGGTATCCCACCGGGTTTGGGTGACACACAATTGGACTAATGGGGAAGACAACTGGTCTCTTTGTTATTTTACTGATGGTGTTAATGGTAACAATCTTCTCTTCTTGTATTGGTATGTGACTTTATCTCCTCTGACTAGCTGGCTATGGCGGGAAATCGAGGGGAAGCTTTTTATTTTAACCTACTATGGCGCATAAAATTGTCTCTATCAATGTAAAGGGCATCAATACTCCGAGAAAATGCCTGCTGTTAAAGAGGGAAATGCAGAGTCAGGGGGCCGCCATTGTTTATGTTCAGGAAACGCATGTGCACAAGCACCACGAAAGGCTACTGGTTTTTCCATCCTACTCCCAGTCTTACTGGGCTGCCAGTACAAAATCCTCACGCTATGCCGGAGTGGGAATTCTTGTTTCCAATTCCCTAATCCATGAAGTATTAGATAAACATTTTGATTCCCGTGGCAGATATCTCTTCCTTAAACTACGGGTGGGATCCTGCATAATTACCCTATTGAATGTCTATTTCCCTAATACATCACAAATTACCTTTCTCCATGAAATAGATCAGTTGCTTTTAACTTATGGGGAGGGAGACCTGGTGTTGGGAGGTGACTTTAATGCGGTATGTGACCCATCTCTAGATAGCTCCTCACGGACTGTGGCGCCACCTGGGATGCGGAAGGAATGGCGATCCTTCCTAGATAGATGGAGTTTGGTGGATATATGGAGGCAACGATATCCGCACTCCAGATCCTATACTTTTTTCTCCCCTCCGCATGGTACATACTCCCGCATTGACTATTTATTTGTTTCCTCGCATTTGCAAAATAATGTTTCCAAGGCTGGTTTAGAACCCATAACGTGGTCCGATCATGGTCCTGTATGGATTACTGTTCGCTTAGGAGACAGGGGGTTCAAACCGTGGCGTCTTAATGATAGTTTGTTAAAAGACAAGGATTTTCTGCATTCCACTACTACTCATCTCCAAGAGTATTTCTGTAACAATACCCAGGATGAGATTAGTCCTACCACAGTGTGGGATTGCTCCAAAGCAGTGATTAGAGGGTGGTTTATTGCTAGGGCAGCACACTGCATTAAGGAGCGGGAGAAGGAACGTTCTTCTCTTAAGTTGGAGGTTACTAAACTAACTCAACAACATATAACCGATGGTTCCAACATTACTTATAATAAACTTCTTAGGGCAAAAGATGCTTTTAGATCTCTTGAGGATACTGCAATTAGTCACCATCTCCTCATGTTGAAACAACAATTCTTTGAGGGCGGCAATAAAGCCGGGAGATATTTGGCTCAGAAGCTTAAAGCAGCTAGGGCTCAAACCCTTGTGGCAAAGATTTGCAACTCGCAGGGCTCTCTGGTTACAACATCTGAGGAGATTCGTGACTCTTTCTCAGCTTTTTATGCTCAGCTCTATAAGGGTAACCAGGGTATTGGGGAGGAAGATATATCTTTGTATTTGGACACCCTACCCTTGTCCACCCTCACTTCTGAGCAACAGGCATTTTTGGATAGGCCTATAGAAATTTCAGAAGTCTTAGAGGCAATTAAGGGTCTAAAGCCAGGCAAGGCCCCGGGACTTGATGGGTTCACTGGCTCTTATTATCGCAATTTTGCGTCTGTCCTTGCTGAACCCCTTACCAATATGTTTAACTCCTTATGTCAGGGGGGACATATAGCCCAGGACAGCAATACTGCAGGAATATCGGTCATAGCCAAACCGGGTCGTGACCATGCGCAACGCAGGTCCTATCGCCCCATTTCCCTGATAAATATTGATTTAAAATTACTGGCGAGGGTGCTGGCGGCTCGACTTAATGGGGTCTTGCCCAAGCTTGTCCACTCCGATCAAGTTGGCTTTGTACCTGGCAGACTCGCTGCTGATAATGTCAGAAGAATTGTTGACATTGTCGATTATGTTCATCACTCCCAAGTGCCCGCCATACTCCTCTCGTTGGCCGCCGAAAAGGCATTTGATCTTGTTCACTGGCCCTTTTTGCTGAGCACCCTCTCCCGTATGAGTTTTGGCGGCAACTTTATCAACTGGATTGAGAAACTTTATGATCACCCACAGGCACGGGTCAAAGTAAATGGGACGTACGGGAAACCTTTTGACATAGGTCGAGGCACCAGACAGGGGTGCCCGCTTTCCCCATTACCTTTTTGCGTTATTTCTGGAACCCTTTACTACTAGAGTCAGGCTTGCCAGCTCTGTTACAGGAGTACGTGCGGGTGGTCACCACTTCAAAATCTTGCTATTTGCGGACGACGTGATGCTCATTCTCACCGATCCGTTTACCTCCCTCCCGGGTATTATGCAGGAGCTCGCTCAGTTCACTGCGGTTTCCGGGCTTAAGGTAAACTATGAAAAATCAGAGATACTCAATCTCACGTTACTAGAGGAGGACGTGAATCGCCTCCAGGGTCAATTTCCTTTCAAGTGGGCCAAAGGAGCGTTAAAATATTTAGGAGTGCGTATTGGGCCTAGATCTGACTTATTGTATCAACTAAATTATACTCCGCTTGTTCAGAAAGTAAAAAGGGATCTGGATCAGTGGAGTCGTCACACCCACTCGTGGATGGGCCGAATTGCTATTGTAAAAATGAATGTCTTACCCCGTTTTCTCTATTTTTTCACCACCATTCCTATTTCTATAAAGTCCGATGTCATTAATCATTGGCAACAAATCATCTTTGGGTTTATCTGGCGCAAGCGACCACCAAGAGTAGCGCGCACTACCTTATACTTACCTAAAAACAGAGGAGGATTGAGTGTCCCCAACCTCAACTGGTACTATAGTGCAGCTCAGCTGAGGGCCTTAGTAGTTCTGCATAGAACACAGGAGATACCTCAATGGGCTTTTTTGGAACAAGCTATGGTAGGGGGTATGCCCTTATCTGCCATACCATGGCAGCCCCGAGACACTTGGGACCCATTTTTGTATTTTCCTACAGCCCTGCGGACCACGGTCCAGGTGTGGTTACAATGGAAACCAATCTTGGTCGGCAAGGAGGCCTATATGCTCCTTACACACCTTTTTACTAACTCCCTATTGCCTCATATGGCCCTCTCGAAAGAGGTACTTGAGTGGCGCACGGCAGGCATTGTACGTATAGACCACGTACAGGTGCAGGGGGCACTACTGTCCAGGGAGGATCTGGGACGTCTTTATAATAATTTTCCCAATGACTTCTTTCTTTATGCTAAGGTCTATCACTCCCTCCATCGTGCGCTTTGCATGGGCACCCTTAAATTGACCGGTTCTCTTTTCGAAACCTATTGTATGAATGCTCAGAATATGAAGGGGGTGATATCCAAGATATATGCGTTATTGAATGGGAGACAGACCAGCCCATTTCCGCAACAGAAGGCGTGGGTCTCTGACTTTCAACGGGACCTAACTGATATAGAATGGGATGATATCTTTACTAATGCCCACAAGTGTTCTATATTGGCAGTCATACAGGAAAATTGTTACAAGATGCTGTATCGTTGGCATTATTCCCCTGTCCGTTTACATAGATTCCACTCGGCTTTTTCCGAGTTATGCTGGCGAGGCTGCGGGGACCCTGGCACTTACTATCATGTATGGTGGAGCTGCCCACGCATAGTTCAGTATTGGAGCAATGTGGTTGCATGGGTATCGACTGTTCTGGGAGTGTCGATTGGGGCTACCCCTTGGCATGCTCTCCTTCCCCTGTATATCGACGATTTAAACAAAGACCACCAACGAATTGCGCAACTGGTCTTTATTGCAGCACGTACAGAAATTGCGTTGCACTGGAAGCAGAGCGCTGCCCCCAGCTTAGCCAGAGTGCAAGCTAGGTTACATAATTATTACCAGTTGAGCAGGCTTACAGCTGTCCATCATAATCGTATAGCAGCTTTTACAAAAACATGGGAACCATATCAACAATGGTTTGCTTCCTGCCAATAAATGGACTGCTTTCCCCCAATCACAGGCAGTCTTGAGCATATCTGAGACACATGGAGTCTTGCAGCCCACTCACTCGCTATGCTGTGGCCCAATTACTATCTAGCTGGGTATGATGGTTTTCGGACCCCATCTTCTAGTTCCGTTAGTTTCTGTTTTCCTTGCTTCCTATAAAAAAGAGGGAGAGCTTTTACCATGTTATTATCTACTTCTAGCATTGTTACTAGAAACATAGAAACATAGAAATGACGGCAGAAGAAGACCGAATGGCCCATCCAGTCTGCCCAGCAAGCTTCACACATTTTTTCTCTCATACTTATCTGTTTCTCTTAGCTCTTTGTTCTATTCCCCTTCCACCCCCACCATTAATGTAGAGAGCAGTGATGGAGCTGCATCCAAGTGAAATATCTAGCTTGATTAGTTAGGGGTAGTAGGGGTAGTAACCGCCGCGATAAGCAAGCTACACCCATGCTTATTTGTTTTACCTAGACTATGTTGTACAGCCCTTGTTGGTTGTTTTTTCTTCTCCCCTGCCGTTGAAGCAGGGAGCTATGCTGGATATGCGTGAAGTATCAGTTATTTTCTCCCCTGCCGTTGAAGCAGAGAGCCATGCTGGATATGCATTGAAAGTGAAGTATCAGGCACATTTGGTTTGGGGTAGTAACCGCCGTAACAAGCCAGCTACTCCTCGCTTTGTGATTGCGAATCCTTTTTTTCTTCACCCCTGTCGTTGAAGCTATGCAGGATATGCATGAAGCATCAGTTATTTTTTTTTTTTTCCCCTGCTGTTGAAGCAGAGAGCTATGCTGGAAATGCGTGATGTATCAGTCTTTCTCCCATGCCGTTGAAGCAGAGAGCCATACTAATATTAATATACACCATACTGGATATTGTTTTGGAACACTATCGTTGCTTCAATATTATTCTGTATCATCATATGCCATACCAGTTGTTTGGGGGGAGGGGGGATGATTCGAAACTGAAACTGATATTAGATTCTTAAATCTGCAAAATAGATTTTGAGGTTGTTTATGTGTTATGTTATATATTTGACATACATGTCCGACATTTGGCCTCTATGTATTTTGTCTCTTTTGGATTTGTATGTTATGCTCCTCATTCCAATAAAAACTGTTTAAAAAAAAAAAAAGCTAACCCACCCTGTCCCTCTGAAGGTTTAACATGTTTGCTATCTGTCATGTGTCTCTCTTGTATAAACTTGTGCTTTCATTCATTTGAACATTGCCAACAATTTCTTTCATTTCAGTTGTGAATGTAAGCCATCGACATTTAAAAATGACAATGTTTATATTAACACTGATTCCAGATCCCCTTGCTTAATTCACATAAGACGACCAGTTCACATCCAAAGTGCCTCTTAGCATGAGTATTTGGATTTATATTGTTTACCCAAAAATTTCTTTTTTTCTCTGAAAGAATCCTTTGTGTTGCTTTTTTCACCCTTCCCGGTCCATCTCTTATTGAAAAGCATTGGTCCAAACACGGATCCTTGAAACACTCCATTATTTAAATTTTTCCACTGAGAAAACTGACCATTTAATCCTACTCTGTTTCCTGTCTTTTAACCAGTTTGCAATCCACAAAAGGACATAGTCTCCTACTTCCCCATGACTTTTTAGTTTTCGTGTTATGATCACTATTGCGAAGTGGCCCCACCAGAGTTACCTCTCTCACCAAATCCTGCATTCCACTAAGAATTAGATCTAAAATAGCTCCCTCGCTCATTGGTTCCTAAACCTATTATTCCATGAAGCAGTCATTTAATACATCCAAGAACTTTGTCTCTACCATGTCCCGATGTTACATTAACATAGTCAATACTAATTAAATTTTAACTTCAAAATGAAAACCAGCAATAACAGCCATAAGGTAATTATCCTTGTTCTGTGGGTTTCCACAACATCTGTGGGCTCTGCCCAGTTTCATGTTACCTGTGCTTCTAGGGACATACTGACTGAAAAAATCTTAAATTTTCTGAAACACATATGCTGTTCCCTCTGGTTCTGGTATCCCCAGAATTCTAATATTACAGGGTTGTTTTATGTTTTCTAAGTTACACTGCTTATTTCTAGTTTCCTTAAATATAACTTCAATGTATTTAATTTTGATTTGGAAAAAGGCCACCTGTTCAATTTGCTCACCAATATATATTTTTGTTCTGGCTGGCCCATCCATCCAATGCTTTAAGCTCATTTTTAAACTCGCATACTACTGTAGACAGTCTTTTCATTAGTGCAGGCATGTCTGACTTCATTAGCAGTAAGTCACCTCCCTGATTGCCACCATGCAGGAGGGCTGCTTTGTTGTCAGCCATATTGCCTTTTTTTCTCTGGTCAGATCTCTAGAAGTTCTGCTGAATATCTCTCTTCATTTTCAGTGCTGAGGTTTTGGCACTGAATGAACTAGCTTGTGATAAGAGGACTTTTTACTTCTCTGTCCTCTGTTTCTCTAGACTCTGATGCTACTAGGATTAATGGGAAAAAATATACAAAACTGTGTTTCTGAGCAATTATCAGTCTTGTCACCAGAAATCAGCTAGGCATTGTCACTCAGGTCCCAGGTACTACAGTGCCACTCTCACTCTTTAGATGAGGAGGAAAAGATTCACATCATAATTATTTATCTTCTTCCAGGTAATCCTACTTGAATCATTAGCACCCAGCAGGAACAGACTTTAAAATTCATTGTCCAGTTCAGTTTTGCGCATTCACTGTAGTGTTCCTGATTCCTTCCTCCTCAGTGGCTAATTAAACAGCATGTTTATTCTGCCACCTAACTTTGCATTGTTTGCATTATGCCGCCTCTACATTCTCCTCAGGTCTTGGGCACCTTCTTTACTGAAGCAGGTCTCCTGGGCGCGTTAAGCTGCAATCCACATAACCTTTTGTGCTTCCCTGGCAGGTCCTGGCCAGCTAAACTGCCTCTCTCAGCATCTCTTGTAGTGCCTGTAGTATGCCAGCCATGGAGCTGCCTGTGTCACTCCTCATTGCATACCTTGCACCTGACCTGCTGTAATTCCATTCCAGCTCAAAGAGCACCTTTTGGTACACAAATGGATTGGGTGAGCATTTTTATGCAGCTGTTCACAGCATTTACAGTCCCTTTTGTTGTAATCGTCTTATCTTTTCTAGAAGTAGAGGGGAGGAGAGCAAAGGAATTAAGCAGCCATCTTTGTCAAAGCTCACCAGCACCATCTCCCCTTTTCAAATATTTTGTTTTGTTTCCAGTCTGCCAGCTTCATTGATGCTCAGCTTTTGGGCTTTCCAGATCAGGCACCATGAGCTTTTATTATCAACTGTCAGGGCTTTTTTTTTTTCATCATTTCTTTTCCCCTCCAGCCTGGCCATCACAGTAACAATCCTAAATTAGGAAGCACAAATCACAATTCCCTGTGGAGCCCAGCACAAGGATGTTTAGTGATATTTAGTGGAGTAGCCTAGTGGTTAGAGCAGCGACCTATGAACCAGAGAAGCCAGGGCTCAAATCCCACTGCTGCTCCTTATGACCTTAGGCAAGTTACTTCTGCTACACTTTTTTGAAGGAATAAATAAACATGTGGATAAAAGCAAACTGGTAGATGAAGTATACTTCAATTTTCAGAAGGCATTTGATATGATATGATAACTAAAATGTTATGGAATAGGAGGTGATGTCCTTTTCTATTTTGCAAACTGGTTAAAAGACAGAAAACAGAGAGTAGGATTAAACGGTCAGTGTTCTTAGTGGAAAAAAGGCAAAACAATGGAGTACCTCAAGGATCTGTACTTGGACTGGTGCTTTTCAATATATTTATAAATGATCTGGAAAGGGATACAATGAGAGAGGTGATGAAATTTGCAGCTGACACAAAATTATTCAGAGTAGTTAAATCACATTGGATTGTGACAAACTGCTGGAGGACCTTGCAAGACTGGAAGATTAGGTGTACAAATAGCAGCTGAAATTTAATGTGGACAAGTGCAAGATGATACATATAGGGAAAAATAATCTATGCTGTATTACATGAGGTTAGGTTCCATATTAGGAATTACCACCCAGGAAAAAGATCTAGGCATCATAGTAGATAATAGATTGAAATCATCAGCTCAGTGTACTGCAGCAGTCAAAAAAGCAAACAGAATGTTAGGAATTATTAGGAAGGAAATGGTGAATAAAACAGAGAATGTCATAATGCCTCTACATTGTTCCATGGTGAGACCGCATCTTGAGTACTGTGTACAATTTTGGTAGCCACAACTCAAAAAACATATAGTTACACTGGAAAAGGTACAGAGAAGGGCAATCAAAATGATAAAGGGGATGGAAAGGCTTCCCTATGAGGAAAGGCTAAAGAGGTTAGGGCTGTTCAGCTTTGAGATGGCTGAGGTGGGATATGATACAGATCTATAAAGTCTTGAGAGGACAAGAACAGGTAAATATGAATTGGTTATTTGCTCTTTCAGATAATAGAAGTACTAAGAGTGCTGCATGAAGTTAGCAAGTAGCACATTTGAAACAAATCAGAGAATATCCTTTTTCACTTAACACACAATTAAGCTCTAGAATTTGTTGCCAGAGGATGTAGTTAGGACAGTTAAAATAGCTGGGTTTAAAAAAAGGTTTTGATAAGTTCCTGAAGGAGAAGTCCATAAACTGCTATTAATTAAATTGACTTAGGGAATAGCCATTGCTAGTACTGGCATCAGTAGCATAGGATCTACTTAGTGTTTGGGTACTTGCCAGATTCTTGTAATCTGGATTGGCCAATGTTGGAAACAGGATGCTGGGCTTGATAGATCCTCTGTCTGATCCAGTATGGCAACTTTTTATGTTCTTTACTTTTCATTGCCTCAGGTACAAATTGTGAGCCAGATGGGGACAGGGAAATACCTACAGAACATGAATGTAATCTGTTTTGAAGTGACTGAATGGAGGAATATAAATCAAATAAAAATAAACATCCTGTAGGTGTTATTCCTGCGTGATATTTAGGAGCTCCCTGATTTCAGGGACTGTGATTGCTGCTTCTGTAGCATTTCCAGCTCCAGCATGCCTAAGGATCAGGAGTCTGGGATCTGATGTTCAGCTGGGTCTTTCACTCAGCAACACACACTGCTGTTGTCAGGCAACTGGGCCAGTTCTCCCCCCCACCTTCTTTATGATTTCTGAGAGAGTTATATTGCCCTTTAAACTCAAATCTAAACCTTCACCTCCTTGCAGTCTTAAATATATTAAAGCAATAATAGCGTTGCTGGTATGACACAAAAATGTGTGAACAGTGTAGATATCTTGTACGTGGATGATAAATTATACAAATAGTTCCTATTGTTCATATTCAAAGAAACAGCATAACATTTGAAAAATGTTCAGTCTTTTACATTTTCTAAAACTATTTGTAAATCATAATGTGATCACTCTAATTATTTTTTCTGCTAACTCTCTTTGAACTGCAGTATAATTGTAATGCTGATGCTGCATGATGAATTTTAAGTTATCTGATGTGACAGAAGTCACCTTTCCAGTTAGAGTGCAAAGCTGGGTGCATTAATACTGATTATTTCTTTGCAAGTCTCCTGGAAAAATCAAGGTTTTAATAATGACTTCAGATGAATGATGGGGGAAATTTGCAAACAGCTGCAAAGTATCCAGGTATGCCTATCGCATGCGTGGCCAGCTAATGATCAAAGAGGAGATCGCAGTGTGGTTTTGCTTTGAAAATTATCTAACATTTGTGTACTACAGGTACCCATGTACTTTGTTCTTGCTAACTGTGAGGCCAAATCTACAAGATGTGACTTAAAAGGGCGCCCATTGAGGGCCCATTTTCCTAACTCGTGCACAGCCACATCTTCTGGGCACTTGTGCAATATTTAAACGAGTTGCTGTGGTAAAAAGGAAGTGCTAGGGAGGAATCATACGTTCCTAGTGCTCAAATACATCGGGCGCCCACAATTGCAACAGGTGCTCAGTACAAGTGTCCATTTTACCCTGGTCAAAAACAGCCTGGAGCTTGTATATTGTGCGTCTAGAATTTCTTTTTTTTTACATCAAGCCATTACATTATATCTTTATTCTTAAACACTGCATGCAGTAGATTTAAGGATTGCAACGATACTAAGTAGGAGGATCAACAGAGGACAGTATTTTTAAAATTTCTCCTGTGCCTTTAACTCATGAATTGACTTAACACCAGCTCTGGGGCTGTAATTAAATTGCGGTGTTAAAAAGTGTGCGTTGGGTGCCCAGCGATTTTCTGCATCGGTGGTAATAGCTAATAGCCTCATTTACATGGATTTTACATGTGATGAGTGCTATCGGCTATGTGTTTGTTTTGGCGTGCGTTTTGGACTTTCTAATCTCCTTATTGCATCGGGTGCTAGTCTAGTGTGTCCAACAGTGCATAAAACTGTGTGCTAGGCTGGATGCACTTTATTGCATCAACCCCTGTGTGAGCAAAGGCGCCGGGGGGATTCATAAAATAGTACTGTTTTTCTTCCCACACTTCTGGGGATGCCTGTTTGTAATCCAGCTAAAACTACATATGCCTTTGAATCCTAATCATACTTTTAGCGGTACATTTTTTTGGTGGGCCAGTTCATCGTAAACCACTTTGAAATTTGCTCTGTGCACTTTTATGGCAATTTACAGCAAATAAAGAAAGAAATTGAAGAACATCTGGATAGACAAAGACTAATGGCACAGAGCCTATTTAGATTTAGCAAAAGGAAATCTTGCCTTGCATATTTAGATTGCTTGACATGTGGCCAGAGATGAGTCTGATATAATGTATCTGGATTTTCAGAAAGCATTTGACAAAGTCCCTTATGAGAGACGTATCAGGAAATTTTAAAAGTTAGGAGGTTGTTGGGGCTTCTGGTATGGCGCGCTCCGACTCTGAGTCGGCTGCCGGCATGGCCCCCACACAGCCCTGGACGCCGCCGATCCTCCTGCTGCAGGCCTCTCCCTAGGTGCGTGCGGCTCAGCTGGCCTCTTAAAGGGGCCGCGGCGGGTAAACTCGGCCCGGCCCCTACTGATGACGTCAGGGCTGAGGGGTATTTAAACCCTGTCTCAGTCCTCTGTTCTTTGCCTTGGCAACAGGTCCATCTCCTCGGAGTGCTAGTACTGATCCTGATCCCGGTGACTTCAGTTCCTGACTTCAGATCCTGATCCTGATTCCTGTTCCGGTGGTTCCAGTTCCTGTGTTCCTGACTCCGTGCCTCTCCTCGCCCTCGGTTCCTGCGTTCCCTTCCTTGGCTTGATCTCCTGGTTCTGACTTCGGCTTGCTTCCTTGTCTCTGCTTGTCTGCTGCCCGTCTTGACCCTTGGCCTAGTAGCTTGTCTCGCCCGTCTGCTGCCTGCCCTGGACCTTCGGATTAGATCTTTGTTTTGCACCTTTGCTGCCAGCCACGATCCGGACTCCTGACTTCACCTCTGTCTGCCGCTGCACCTGTCTTCGTCAAGGCGACCCGCACCTAAGCCCTGCTGGCCCCAGGTGAAGCTCCAGCCGGGTCATCTTCACCTGCACCGCCTTCCGGTGATGAGGACCATTGGGGGCCACCCCTCAGAGGTAGCACCAACATCCTAACAGTTTGCCAAGGCCATAGACCTGGCAGACCTGTCTGACCTTCAGGCCATTCAAGGCCTGGCTCAGCGTCTGCAGCAGCAACAGCAGTGCCTGGACATCTTGACTGCCACAATCGAACGCTTGGCCAACCGAATGGATTCCCCTTCCATGCCTGGGGCCTCTTCTCTGCCTCCAGGGGCCTCACCGCAACCTTCCACATCATTGCATCTTCCAGCACCTCCTCACTACTCTGGGGATCCGAAGCAGTGTCGTGTGTTTCTGAACCACTGCTTCATGAGGTTCTCTCTCCAGCCCATGCAATTCCCAGTGATCAGGTCAAGACAACATTCACCCTCTTATTGTTGTACGGCAAGGCCCTGGCCTGGGCTTCCCCACTGTGGGAGCACGGGGACTCCATACTCGGGGATCTTCCCCGTTTTGTCCGGACTTTCAGACAAGTATTTGATGAACCAGGGCGTCAGTCTACTGCGGCTTCCAAGCTTCTTCACCTCCGCCAGGGGTCCCGTACTCTGGCAGAGGATGCAGTGGAATTCTGCACCCTGGCCTCTGAATTGGGCTGGTGCGAGGGCAGCCTGTGGAGCGTTTTCCTCGAGGGCCTGGCCTCCAGAATAAAAGATGAGTTGGCTGCTCAGGAGTTACCTGAGGATCTGGAGGTGCTCATTGACCTGACAGGCCGAATTGATCGGTGTCTTCAGCAGCAGATGAGGGAGCTGAAGCCTGAGCGCTGGGTGGTTCCTTTGGCACCCTCCTTCTCTCGACCCTTGGTCACCCCAACAATCTCAGTCTATGCCTGCTCACAACGAGGAGCCCATGCAACTCGGCCAAAGTCACCTGGCAACTGAGGAAAAGTAGCGATGTAGATCCCTCAGTCTTTGCCTTTATTGTGCCGGCAAGGGACACCTACTGGCTCAATGCCCTGAGCGTCCGGGAAACTCTCGAGCCTAGGCGTCACAGGGGAGCTGACCCTAGGCTGCATCAGCCCTGCGCCCCAATGTACAGTTCCCGTGACACTCCAGTACTCTGGTGAGTCCTTTACAACATTGGCCTTTGTCGACTCCGGGGCCGGAGGGAACTTTGTCCTAGCCTAACTAGTGAAACAGCTACAGCTCCCGTGGTTCATTGCCCTCCTCCGCTGCTAATCTGTTCCATCCAGGGAGATCCTCTGCCAGGTCGAGTTACCTCTTGCACTGCTCCCGTGATTCTCCGTACCGGGGTGCTTCATGAGGAAGAGATCTCCTTCTTCATACTTGAAAAAGCTGTCCATCTGGTGGTATTAGGACTCCCATGGCTGCAGAAACACTCTCCTCACATCAACTGGGAGACCCTGCAAGTAGCTTCCTAGGGTCCCAACTGTTTCTCTTCCTGTCTTCGGGACTTACCCTCGCCCCAACTCCTGCTAGCTACCACCACCTTGTCTTTGCCAGCACAGTATGCAGATTATGCCGATTTCTTTTCGAAGGAGAAGGCTGAGACTCTCCCGGAGCACCGCTCTTTTGACTGTGCGATTGATCTTCTGCCCGACACGGTGCCACCACGTGGCCGGGTTTATCCACTGTTGCTACCTGAAACCCAGGCGATGACCCAATACATTCGTGAAAACTTAAAGAGAGGATTCATCCGTCCTTCCACTTCCCCGGCTGGAACAGGTTTCTTTTATGTAGCCAAAAATGACAGTTCATTAAGGCCATGCATTGACTACCATGGGCTCAATGCAATCACTCGCCGGGACAAGTACCCGCTCCCGCTCATCCCAGAGCCTTTGGACCGTCTCCAAGGGGTTAAGATCTTCATGAGCTGGATCTCTGCAGGGCCTACAACCTGGTCCGCATTAAGCTTGTGGATGAATGGAAGACCATCTTTAACACACATAACGGCCATTACGAATACCTAGTAATGCCTTTTGACCTGTGTAATGCGCTGGCGGTCTTTCAGAATTTTATGAATGAGGTCTTCAAGGACATGCTTCATGCCAACGTCTTTGTCTATCTAGACGATGTTCTAATCTACTCGAGAGATTTGACATCCCATCGTTCGGAGGTCCGCCATGTTCCCCAGTGTCTAAGAGACAATCATCTGTATTCCAAGTTAGAAAAATGCCTCTTCGAGCGGGAGCCCCTTCCCTTCCTGGGGTTCACCGTTTCCACATCAGGATTTCGTATGGACCTGGAGAAACTGGCCAGCATTAGGGATTGGCTTCGACCCGTAGGGTTTCGCTAACTTACAGGAAATTCATCCCGCAGTATTCCCACATTGTGGCACCTCTCACCGCCCTCACAAAGAAGGGCTATGATGCCAGACACTGGCCTCCAGAGGCCATTCAGGCCTTTGAGGAGCTGAAGCAGGCTTTCCTGTGTGAACCCGCCTCTGTCACCCGGATCCGTCACGCCCATTCATTGTGGAAGTTGACGCTTCGGATATCGCAGTGGGAGCAGTTCTCAGCCAGTACTCCAATCAAGGAGCTCTCTTACCATGCTCATTCTTCTCCCGCAAATTCTCCTCGGCTGAGAGAAATTACGGAATCGGAGATAAAGAACTCCTGGCCATTAAGATGGCATTCGAAGAGTGGAGACAATGGCTGGAGGGGGCGCAACATCCCATCACAGTATACACTGTCCACAAAAACTTGGAATATATTAGCAAGGCACAACGTTTGAACCCTAGCCAGGCCCGCTGGTCCCTTTTCTTCAGTCGGTTTGACTTTGTGCTATATGCTACCGACCAGCATCGAAGAACGCGAAGGCGGATGCCCTATCCAGACTTCACGAGATGGAAGATGTACCCGATTCACCTCAGTATATCCTAGATCCTGCCAGGATCCTCCTTGATGCCAACCAGCACGGTACCTCTGGGAAAGACTGTAGTCCCTCTCCACCTTTGGCAGAAGGTTTTATCCTGGGGCCACGATTCTCTCACCGCCAGACACCCAGGCAGAGTCCGTACCCTGGAACTCCCGTCTCACTTCCATTGGTGGCCTCGGATGACCCAGGACGTTCGGGCTTACGTCATCTCCTGCCCAACCTGTGCCCAGCAGAAGCCACTGCTGGGTCGCCCGTGGGGGCTCCTGCAGCCTCTCCCAGCGCCTCAAGAACCTTGGCAAACATCTCCACAGACTTTGCGGTGGACTTGCCTTTGTCCAATGGGAACCAGGTGATCTGGGTGGTGGTTCTCCAAAATGGCACACTTCATTCCTCTGCCCAAGTTGCTCTCAGCGCCCGAGTTAGCTCAGCTTTTTACCCGACACATCTTCCGCCTCCACAGTCTTCCACAACACATCATGTCTGACCGTGGTCCCCAGTTCCAGCAAAATGCTGGCGGTCTTTATGCAAGAAATTTGGAGTACAACTAGATTTCACATCTGCTTTCCATCCTCAGGGAAACAGCCAAGCTGAACAGGTCAATCGGGGCTTGAAAACCTTCATCCGCTCTTTCGTTGGGAGCCGTCAAGATGACTGGGCATGTTTGTTATCTTGGGCAGAATTCTCGCACAACATGCATGTTCACTCTGCCACGGGGACGTCTCCTTTCCAGGTAGCCTTCAGTAAGCAGCCAAGACCTCCACTGCCTCTGCCTCTGACTGTGCCCTCCCTGGCGGCCCAACTCATGGCTCAGCAACTCCATGCCCTGTGGAATACCACCCAGGCCAACCTCCAAAGAGCTGCCAACGCTGCCAAGCAGACGACAGACAAATAAAGTCGTCTGGCTCCTCTCTTCAGACCTGGAGACCGGGTATGGTTAAGCTCTCAACATATACACTATCGGGTGCCCTCCATGAGACTTGCCCCTAAATATATTGGACCGTTTTCCATCAGCGAGCGAATGGGACAAGTTTCTTATTGCCTACACCTGCCAGCCAGCTTAAAGATACATAACTCCTTCCATGTGTCCCTGTTAAAACTGTTGGTGCTCTCCACTTTCCACTCTCTACCTCCCAAGACCCTGGATGTCTCCTCTGAAGAAGATCCAGTCTATCAAGTTAGTGAGATTCTGGATGTAAGACGTAATCACAGGTGTTGGGAGTATATGATATCCTTGGAAGGATTTGGTCCGGAGGAAAACTCCTAGGAGCCGGCCTCAAACATCTCGGACAAGTCCTTGCTTCAGCATTTCCATCACACTCACCCCAACAAGCTTGGTCCTTCTGTGAGGGGGCATAAAGGGGGGTTACTGTTGGGGCTCCTGGCTGCGGCAACCCGCAGCCGGTCCCCCCCTACCTGTTCCAGTGCTTCGCAGACCTACTGGCTGCCAGCACGGTGCGCTCCGACTCCGAGTTGGCCGCCGGCATGGCCCCCACACAGCCCTGGACGCCGCCGATCCTCCTGCTGCAGGCCTCCCCCTTTGTGTGCGCGGTTCAGCCGGCCTCTTAAAAGGGCCGTGACGGGAAACCTCGGCCCGGCCCCTACTGATGACATCAGGACTGAGGGGTATTTAAACCCTGTTTCAGTCCTCAGTTCTTCGCCTTGGCAACAGATCCATCTCCTCGGAGTGCTAGTTGCTGATCCTGATCCCAGTGACTTCAGTTCCTGACTTCAGATCCTGATTCCTGTTCCAGTGGTTCCAGTTCCTGTGTTCCTGTCTGCTTCTGTGTTCCTGACTCCGTGCCTCTCCTCGCCCTCGGTTCCTGCGTTCCCTTCCTCAGCTTGGTCTTCTGGTTCTGACTTCGGCTTGCTTCTTCGTCTCTGCTTGTCTGCTGCCCATCTTGACCCTTGGCCTGATACCTCGTCTCACCCGTCTGCTGCCTGCTCCGCACCTTCGGATTGGATCTTCGTTTTGCACCTTCGCTGTCAGCCACAACCCGGACTCCTGACTTCGCCTCTGTCTGCCGCTGCACCTGTCTTCGTCGAGGCGACCCGCACCTAAGCCCTGCCGGCCCTGGTACCCAAGGGCTCAACCTGAGGGGAACGAGGGCTGGTATAAGTGAAGCTCCAGCCGGGTCGTCCTCCCCTGCATCACCTCCGGCGAAGAGCACCATTGGGGGCCGCCCCTCGTGGTAGCACCAACTTTCGTCCTGGTCCAAGGGTCCACAATCCTAACAGGTAGGCGGTAATGTCTTATTGTGGCTTGGTAACTGGCTAAAGCTGTGGTGGGCACACCACGGGCCCCATTTGGCCTGTAACAGGTTGTCCTCTAGCCCTTGATGGTTTGATGTGTCCCAGCCCACAACGGTGACAGGATGTCACTTCCAGGTGGAAGTGTCATGGGCAGGCTGGACTTGATCTCACTTCCAACCGTTGGGCCTGCCTGAGCATTCCTTCATCCTTCCTCATTCCTCAGCTGAACCTCTGGGGTGAGGAGGTTGAAACACCCACCTGTTCTTTGGAATTCACTTCTGTAGTGTAGTGCTGTTCATCATCACAAAATCTAACTTGATGTTGCCCCCAACATGTTGCTGTTGATTTGACCTACCAAATAATTATTTGGTTTACAGTTAGCTATAGAATTGTGATCTTTGAGAAATTTCCACAGTGCAGAAAATCGGTTGTAAAGAAAAATGCCCCTTGCAACCTACTAAACAGCTAAAGGCTTCTGCGAGAATCTATGAACAATCTTTGCCATCCTCTTGTAAAGCAGTGACATTTTTATGGGTGTCTGCAGACTGTCTACAGGGATTTTCTGCTTCCTCGCCATCTGTGCTGGAAGATACAAGGTTTCAGAGAGACCATAAAATATTCAGACTTTGAAAAAACCCCATAAAAGTTCTTCAAAATATTTATTTATTTATTTAAATTCTTTTAATATACCGATGCTCAAGACCAGGTCTTATCGTACCGGTTTACAATAAACTAGGGGGAAACCAGTTAACAGAGAAAGCAAAAAGTTACATTATAACAGGGAAAGTGGAACTAGGCTGTTAGAGAAAAGAAAGGTTAAAACAAATTCTAACTGGAGAGAAGGGCATAAGCAGGAGGGGGTGCTTACAATGTAAGAATTATGTACAAAATTTACATAGTGTATATGAATTAAACAAGTTATAAGATAGTGCAATTAGTCGAGAAACAGTTCCTTTGCCAATATAATTCCAAATGGAGGTGAGTCAAGAAACTCATAATGCTTTCAAGTTACTATAGAGAAATAACATTTTTGCTAGGCAGCTGTTAGAGGAAACCATATCGTTTTCATTTACTTGGGCGTTCGCCCGCTGTCCTGCGGACTTTACTGTATCGGCCCGATTGTGTAACTATTGCATGAGTTATTTTTCCCTATTTGCATCACCTTGCACTTGTCCACATTAAATTTCATCTGCCATTTTGATGCCCAATTTTCTAGCCTCACAAGATCTTCCTGAAATTTATCACCATCTGCTTGTGATTTAACTACTCTGAACAATTTTGTATTATCTGAAAATTTGATTTCCTAGCGTGTAGCAGATGGACTCATTACAAATGTGTATAGCGTGCGCGTGCTAGCAGTTGGAGACGGATCTGACGTCAGCACGGGTACATATACCCCCGCAGGAAGTGCAGCAACTCAGTAATTTCCGTCTCCAAAGAAGTTTGGAGCTACCTTACGCTCGCTGAGCGTTTTTCCAAATTATAACGACTAAATTCTTAGAAGAATCCTACCTGAAGACAAGCCCCGCACTCCTGCGGTGATACCCTCGGGTCCCTCCTCCAGTTGAGTTTCCCGAGGTGATTTCCGTGGTCCCTCGGAGGTGAGTGCCTCGGTCCGGTGGCCGGATCGCGGCAGGGACCTAGCCCCCGAGTGAGAAGGCTCGGGCATGGCATAAAGGCAGCCTCGGTCCTGGTGAGGACTTGGCCCCCGAGCGAGACGACGTTCGGGCGCGGCTTAGAGGCAGCGGGTGCACTTCCTCGAGCGTGGCGGTGACGGTAATCACCCTCTCCCCCCGCAGCCGGAGACCACCCGGGTTGCATCCGGGAAGCGCCGAAGATCAGGTAAGGTGTACATCTTTACTTTACTGGTCTCCGAAGAGCGAGGATTAGCAGGGTCTGCCTACGTGGCAGCCCACCAAGGAGGTCGCCATTTTGCCTGCTCGCCAGCCCTGGTTCGCCGCCTCGATCTAAGTGGGACGACGGGCGCGTATGTTAGGCGCCCGAAACGATTTGGGCGTCCATTGCTGGTGATACGCGCACGTTGATAGGCGCACGTTCATAGGCGCATATCGATACGTGCACTTTGATAGGCGCACGTTCACATGCACACATTAATACGTGTAGGCGCACGTTGATAGGCGAACACTCATAGGCGCTCAGACGCGATGGAGCGTAAGAGAGCCCACGCGGCAGCAGAGCCGGTACCTCCAGACTCAGGCATAAGAGCTCTAGGCCTCTGCTCAGCATGCCACCTCAGAGCGAGGAAACAGACTCCCTATGTGCCCAATGTGAGGAGGCCCTGGGAGTTCCAGGCCAGGGCCGGTCTCAGCCCAGTTTGACTGCCAGTTCCTCAGGGAACACCCCGAACCTAGCAGGCCGCGGTGAGCAGCCAGGGAACCCCACAGACCTGGTGCCCCTACGGCTGGAACCTGCTTCCCTCTCCTGGGTGGAATTATTCAAGGGGATTCACGCCTTCGTCAAGATGCAGTCTGATCCCCGACCGGACCCATACATACCGGATGACCCTGCCCCGGGACCCTCAAGACCTATTCATGGCCACCCGCCACCCGGAAGCCCCACTTATGGGGACTCTGATTATTCTGAGGAAGATGGTGAGCCCCCCGAGGAGGGAGAACTCCCCTCGGGGATAGAACTATATCGAACCATGAGACGCTTCTTTCCTAAGGAGGATCTTCCAGACCTGGTCTCTCAATGCCTGTCGGAGCTGGCTATCCCGGGTCAGGGCACCCCAGGGGAACCTAGAATGAACCCCTTGCTAGAGGGCCTGCGTCCAACGGCTCACCATTTTCCCCTCCTACAAGCAGCACAGCAGTTAATCGATTTGGAGTGGAATGCGCCAGACGCTTCCTTCAAAGGGGTCGGGCTTTGTCTAGCATGTACCCCCTAGACCTGGCAACCAAGGAGCTGCTGGCGTGCCCGATGGTAGATGCCATAGTTAGCGCAATTGTGAAGCGCACCACCATTCCGGTGGAGGGAGGGGCGGCCCTCAAGGATGCACATGACCGGCGCATGGATGCCATTCTGAAACAAGCCTTTGAGGTGGCAGCCATGTCCCTACGAATTGCGACCTGCTGCACCGTGGTGATGCATTCCTGCTTATCACAAGCCAGGAACAACACCCCGGGAGAAGAAATGGAATCAGCCCTCTCGTTCCTCACTGACGCTGCCTCCGACCTAGTTCGTACAGCAGCCAAAGGAGTATCATCCTCAGTGGCAGCCAGAAGACACCTCTGGCTACGTAATTGGTCGGCCGACTCCTCCTCCAAGACTCGCCTCACGAGAATGCCCTTTAAGGGATCCCTCCTGTTCGGTAGCGACCTCAAGAAATTGGCTAATAAATGGGGCGCATCTCCATTACCCCGTCTACCGGAAGACAGGTCAAGGAGGACCCAGCGCCCTTTTCCTAGACCATCCAGAGGTAGAAGCTCTCAACGCTTCAATCCTTACAGGACTCGCTACCAAGCACCTTGTCCTCAGATCAGGCACAACAAGAGGGGAACCGGCTCGGGGTCGGGTCCCGGCCGCACCCCACAATGAGAATCAGCCGACCCACCTGGGGGAAGAAGCCATAGGGGGCAGGCTAACCCTATTTTACCGCAGGTGGGTCGAGATTACTTCGGACCAGTGGGTCCTCGCCATTGTCCGGGAAGGGTATTACCTAGACTTCCTTCATCTCCCTCCGGACAAGTTTGTGCAATCGCCTTGTCCGCCCCTCAAGAGGGCAGCGCTGGCAGCTACCTTGGAGAGACTCCTGTCCCTAAAAGCCATAATCCCAGTGCCTGCATGGGACATAAATTCTGGGCATTACTCCATTTATTTCATTGTCCCCAAGAAGGGGGGCACCTTCAGACCCGTCCTGGACCTCAAGTCAGTCAACCGGCACTTAAGGGTCCCAGGATTTCGCATGGAAACTCTGCGGTCAGTCCGAAGTGCAATACAGCCAGGGGAGTATCTCACATCCCTGGATCTCTCAGAGGCCTAATTGCATATCCCAATTCATCGGGATCACCAGTGTTACTTATGCTTCAAAGTCCTGGATCGGCACTTTCAGTTCCGGGCTCTACCCTTCGGGTTAGCCACCGCGCCACGGACCTTTACCAAGGTAATAGTAGTGGTGGCGGCGTCACTCAGGAAGGAAGGCATTCTTGTCCATCCCTACCTAGACGATTGGCTGATCAGGGCAAAGTCACCGGAGGAGAGCCACCGGGCAACCAACAGAGTTATATCTCTTATGGAAAGCCTAGGATGGGTAGTCAACATAAACAAGAGTTCCCTACAGCCTTCGCAGTCGCTGGAATACCTAGGTGTCCGATTCCACACCCAGGAAGACAAGATCAGCCTGACCTCCAAGAGGAAATCAAAACTCCGGGATTGCTTGCAGAATCTGCTGAGCACCAATCGGCCCACAGCTTGGGATTAACTACAGGTCCTCGGCCTAATGGCCTCTACTCTGGAAGTGATACCATGGGCACGGGCTCATATGAGACCGTTACAGCGCGCCCTCCTATCTCTGTGGCGCCCACGATTACAGAACTACACCGTGCATCTACCTCTACCGGCCAGAGTACAGTATCAGTTACGGTGGTGGCTGCAGCCCGGCCACATGAGCTGGGGGTCAAGGATGTCCTCCCCAACCTGGACCCTGCTCACTACAGATGCCAGCCTGAGCGGCTGGGGAGCACACTGCGAAGAGCTAACCGCCCAGGGGCGGTGGAACAGAGAAGAGTCGGGGTGGAACATCAACCGACTAGAGGCACGGGCAGTCAGGTTAGCCTGCCTGCGATTTGCCCACAGACTCCGAAACAGAGCAGTCAGAGTGATGTCGGACAACGCCACCACGGTGGCATACATCAACCGTCAGGGCGGAACCAGAAGCCGACAGGTATCCTTAGAAATAGCCCCCCTGATGGCTTGGGCGGAAGTAAATCTCCAGGACATCTCCGCCATCCACATTGCCGGAAAGGACAACGCCACGGCAGACTTCCTCAGCAGAGAAAGCCTAAACCCGGGGGAATGGCAGCTGTCACCCACTGCCTTTCAGATGATTGTGGATCAGTGGGGGACCCCGGGCATGGACCTATTAGCTGACAGGTCCAATGCTCAAGTACCCAGATACTTCAGTCGCAGGCGAGATCCTCTATCCCACGGGATCGACGCCCTGGTGCAGCCATTGCCTCCGGGGATCCTGCTATATGCCCTCCCCCCATGGCCCCTGCTGGGTGCCATTATACACAAGATTCAGCGGCACAGAGGCCTAGTTCTTCTGGTGGCCCCGGATTGGCCAAGAAGATCCTGGTACGCAGACATGAGAAGACTACTGGCGGGGGATCCTCTACCCCTGCCCCCTCACAGAGACCTGCTGCGACAAGGTCCCATCCTCCACGAGAATCCAGCTCAATTCTCTCTTACGGTCTGGCCATTGAGAGGGCTAGACTGAAGAAAAGGGGATACTCGGGGCCGGTAATAGACACACTCCTCCGAGCACACAAGTTCTCCACATCACTAACTTATATAAGGATCTGGAGAGTATTTGAAGCCTGGTGCGAAACTCGCAGCACCAATCCGCATGCCGCCAAAATCCCCATCATTCTGGATTTCCTGCAAGATGGACTTCAGAAGGGTCTGTCCCTCAGTTCAATCAAGGTTCAGGTGGCAGCGCTATCCTGCTACGGCCCCAGGAGCGCCAGCAATAGCATTGCCACACACCCAGACGTTTCACGTTTCTTGAAAGGAGTCAAACACATTCGCCCGCCACTGAAGTGGCCAGTGCCCCTGTGGAACCTCAACCTAGTCTTGGAATTTCTAGCGGAACCCGCCTTCAGACCCCTTCGGGGCCTGTCCCTCCGTTTCTTAACCTTGAAGATGGTGTTCTTGCTGGCCGTATGCTCGGCACGCCGCATCTCCGAGCTGCAGGCGCTGTCCTGCCGCGATCCGTTTCTCAGAATCACTCCAGGGGCTATCCATCTTCGCACGGTTCCTTCCTTCTTACCCAAAGTAGTCTCACACTTCCACCTCAACCAAACCATATCCTTGCCAACCACGGAAGGTTTGAAGAAGTCAGAAGAAGGTCGAAGACTGCGCCATCTCGACATCGGCAGGTTGCTGTCCAGATACCTGGAAATGTCGGAAGCAGTACGAAAGACGGGACCACCTGTTCGTCCTTCACAGTGGGAAGAAGCAAGGAGAAGCGGCCTCACGGGCGACTATTGCTCGCTGGATCAAGGAAGTTATCAAGGCGGCCTACGTAGAAGCGGGAAAACCACCACCTCTACGGGTCAAGGCTCACTCTACCAGAGCGCAGGCGGCCTCCTGGGCAGAAACTAGGATGCTGTCGCCGGCAGAGATATGTAAAGCGGCAACGTGGTCCTCCCTCCATACCTTCTCCAGATTCTACCGTCTGGACATCCAGGCCAGAGAGGACACAGCATTTGCGAGGGCAATCCTAAACAGACCTCGGGCAGCCTCCCCCCCCAGTCCAGGAGTAGCTTTTGTACATCCCATTTGTAATGAGTCCATCTGCTACACGCTAGGAAATGTAGAGATTACTTACCTGGTAATCTCGTTTTCCTTAGTGTATGCAGATGGACTCAGCATCCCACCCGGCTGCCGGTATACATGGGGATTCACCGACTCACGGTAAGCCATGTTTTCCTATATAGGGCATCCACCCTGCCGGGCGTTGACGCCTTCCGGTTGAGAACACTGGCGGTCTCCAGCTACTATCAATCGGTCAGGGTAATCATGTTCATTTAATCGATCGGTCAGTCACACATATAGCCATAAAGCTTTTGCAAGGAAGATTACTGAGTTGCTGCACTTCCTGCGGGGGTATATGTACCCGTGCTGACGTCAGATCCGTCTCCAACTGCTAGCACGAGCACGCTATACCCATTTGTAATGAGTCCATCTGCATACACTAAGGAAAACGAGATTATCAGGTAAGTAATCTCTACATTACCTCACTTGTCGTATTTCTTTCCAGATCATTTATAAATATATTGAAAAGTAAGGGTCCCAATACAGATCCCTGAGGCACTCCACTGCCCACACCCTTCCACTGAGAAAATTGTCCATTTAATCCTACTCTCTGTTTCCTGTCTTTTAACCAGTTTGTAATCCACGAAAGGTCATCGCCACCTATCCCATGACTTTTTTTATTTTTCCTAGAGGCCTCTCATGAGGAACTTTGTCAAATGCCTTCTGAAAATCCAAGTACACTACATCTACAGATTCACCTTTATCCACATGTTTATTAACTCCTTCAAAAAAGTGAAGCAGATTTGTGAGGCAAGACTTGCCCTGGGTAAAGCCATGCTGACTTTGTTCCATTAAACCATGTCTTTCTATATGTTCTGTGATTTTGATGTTTAGAATACTTTCCACTATTTTTCCTGTCACTGAAGTCAGGCTAACCGGTGTGTAGTTTCCCGGATCACCCCTGGAGCCCTTTTTAAATATGGGGGTTACATTAGCTATCCTCCAGTCTTCAGGTACAATGGATGATTTTAATAACAGGTTACAAATTTTTACTAATAGGTCTGAAATTTCATTTTTTAGTTCCTTCAGAACTCTGGGGTGTATACCATCCGGTCCAGGTGACTTACTACTCTTCACTCTTCAGTTTGTGAATCAGGTCTACCACATCTTCTAGGTTCACCGTGATTTGGTTCAGTCCATCTGAATTATTACCCATGAAAACCTTCTCCAGTACGGGTTCCATGTCCAAGCATCTCTTTTCCAGTGTTTGATAAAGCGTTGTCACATAGGTGATGTAGCAAAATTTTACATATTTTAGATATTAAGGCTTTAGAATGTGAGTCATACAACCTTAGTTTTACAAAACTTTTCATGTCTTGCGAGGAGTAAAATCTATTTCTATTATAAAATAATCCTTTCAGTAGGAAGTAGTTAATGATAAATAGTTTACTCAGTTTACATTTCTTCTTTATCTCCTGCATATCTATAAACTTTCTGAACTAAATTTTCAAAGGCATTTACATGCGTAAAATGTTGTTTAACACATTTATATAAGTCTTTTGAAAATTACCCCAGGGGTTGTACATGTAAAAGTACTTGCAGAAGCAATTTCGTAAATGCTTCTACACATACTTGAAAGAGGTGTTCCTGGGGCCAGAGTTATGGTGGGAAAACCATTTGCATGCATACTTTCTAAAATGTATTTGCCTGTGTGTAAATGTATTAGTGAACATTTACACCCTCTCCCATGCAGGCTTCCATGTGCATGTACGTGTCGCACAAGGTTGGAGTGTCTGCTAATTTTCACAACAGACTTGCACGTTTAAGTCTGTTTTGAAAATTCTGGCTGAAGTTTACTTGTACTATGTACTCGCAGACTTCAGCCCAAAGCACTATGTTATAAAATCGGTCTGTCTGTAAAGAGATGTTTTCCTCTACAAATACCTGTTGTAACCAATCGGAGAAAATTACCTTTTTAAAAATTCCAGTAAAATCAGGATTGTTTCATCGAGAAGGGAACACATTTGAGGATGTATCTGTGACTTTATGCTAGGCTCTTAGCCATTATTGGGTAGGAGGAGGTGACAATTTCTCATGCAGAAAGCAAAGTATTTTCCTTGCTTTATTTCTTGGCAGCATTGCTCTTTCCACAGCAGTCCAATGCTACTCAAGTGGGTTAAGGCACCATTTCGATTCAGCTCTCATTTGTGGCACAAAAGTGTGACCCAGTCTGTCAAAGCCATTTCCCATTTAGCTTTGTTCCTATTTAGAATTAGTTTGGCAAACATTTTTTTTTTTTTTTTTTTAAGTGACAAAAAGGAATCAACTATCTTATCTCCTTAGATAATCCATCTGGTATTGAGTAGGATAGGGTAGAAAACAAATTTATCCTGGGCAGCATGCTCAAATTAATAGAAGCAACTTTTCCTAACCTAGATAAACAATCTCTAAAATCTTGAGAGCATTTTTGTATTTTTAAATCAAAGGTGAATCGTGTAATTCACATAAAAGGATTAAATTGTTAGGAATAATAAGCAGTAAATATTTGCAAATGGCTTATGGAAGGATCTTTTGGTTTAGAGAAATTCAGTTTATGTTCAAAAAACATCTCCAAATCCCCCAACATATTCAGCACTGCAGACAGTTAATTCCTCCTGTATCTTTTCCCACCCCTTATCAGCAAAGAGTGCTGTTCTATGTTTTGTTTCCACCTGGAAATTTTTCGTTTGTTACCAGATTTTTTTTTCCTGGGAAGGGGCTCCAGGTTTTTTTTTTTTGGTAATAAAAATAGTGCCAGGTATGCCTAGTTTTCCTGTTTAGTTGAAAAGGCTGTGACATGACTCATGAACTTTATCATTGCCTTTGGATTAGCATGCAGGTGGAATGCTACCTACCTTAATATTAGAGAGGACCTTTTCCAAATTAATAAATTACTGATGTGATGGTTTATTATAGGTTTCCCTTCATATTACTACTCCTAGCCTATATGTAACAACAATTTCTTTTATAAGTAACAATACTACCACTTGTATGAACTTTGCTATGATAGTAGATTATTAATATGTAATAATTATTGTATATGTTTTCAACTAACAATCAAACCCCAAAACATTCCTTCCTGATGACATTCTGCTGCTTTGATATTTGTATCAATGATTATTTCACGAGCACCATAAACCGTTCTGATGGCAAAACTGAATGACTGTATACAAAACACGCAAAATAAATAAATAAATATTGTACTGCTGACTTAAACTGAATGCTTCTACATTAGATAATCATATTATAAAGCTGAACCCTTTCTTCCATGGACTGTTACCCACTTTCAAAGAATTAGCAGCCTCACTCAGTCCTATTGAGATTGGAGATTTCAAAATTTCATTAGTGTCACCATCAGTTTTTAAAAATAATTCTTCTAACTAGGGCCTCGATTCATCATTCTGTTATATTCATATATATATATATATATATATATATATATATACACATCCTGGCTGCTGCAAAACGCAGCAGCCAGGATCTTTACAAACACACGGCGTAAGGACCACATCACACCTATCCTAAAAATCCTACACTGGCTACCCATCCAATACAGAATACACTTCAAGGCTCTCACCATCATCCACAAATCCGTCTACCAACAATCCACACTACAACTCGCCATCCCTCTAGAACTACATACTTCCGCAAGGCCGACCAGAACCGCCTACAAAGGTTCGCTCAAGGCCCCCCCAAAAAAATCCTCGGTCCACAACTCTATTCAAGAGCGAGCACTTTCAACAGCAGGTCCGCTCCATTGGAATTCGCTTCCCCCGGATATATGCCTAGAACAATGCCATCTCTCCTTCAGAAAGAAACTGAAAACCTGGTTGTTCACACAAACTTACCATTGAAGGAACCTCTATTAAACAACATTGACTCTCACCCCTCGATTCCTTCCCTAATCCCTTCCCCCCTCCCTGTTTCCAGTCCCAGACCTGACACCACCCCCCCTGCTCACCTCTCCCTGTCTCCTCCTCCCACTGGATATACTATGTTAATAATCGCCTAGGATTAATCTCTGTTGAAGTCTCGCTACTCTATGGTTTTTAGTTGATTATTTTATCACTCTCCAGTTGTTATCGTTTTTAAATCTTTCCTGTCTTCCATCGCCCATGTTTTTGCTCCCTGTTTAATGTAACTTTACCTTCTACTTAGTTGTTAATTGGTTTCCCCTATTCTAATGTAAACCGGTACGATAAGAATTTAAATTAAAAAAAAAAATAAAATAAATAAATAAATAAATAAATATATATATATATATATATATATATATATATATATATATATATATATATATATATAACAGAATGATGGGCAGGGGCGAAATTGTGCAGGCGGCTGCATTGCGGTGATGAGGTTTTGCCTGCGTTTTGTGGCTGGGCCGCACAGTTTCGCCCCCATAGCACCATGGGAAATCGTGTAGTTATTTCCTGCGGTGCTGCCGGACATAATATAGAAAACATTATCATCCGCAGCAATGCTGGGACATAAATCCGCCCAAACCCCGCCCACACTCCTCCCCCTCCCCATATTTGCATTGTACTGCCGCGATGTGACCGGTATCGCGTGCGGTAGGGTCTTATTGTCCAGATATTGTCCAGATAGCTGATAGATTTCCTTAGGTTGTGTTTTTATTTCCCCTTGATTATTTACTTTCCTCTTAATATAACTTATTATCTGTTCTTAATTTAAGCTAACAATTTGTCAGCCTTATTTCCTTGGTCATAAAACTGTTTAATATGTTAAAACTTTTTAAAATTTTTGGTTGTGATAATCTTTTAGTTCCCCCATATTGTTTGGTATTCCATTTTCAATGGTTTTGATTTTTATATCATTTAAACTTTCAAGTGCTACCAGTTTTCTGACTTTTAATTCTGCTCTCCTCTTCATTACGATTTGCATGCGATTGACAGAGAGAGAAATTCCTTGCCCCATCATTAAACTGAAAAAATTCTATAACTTCCTCACTGAATGATCAATTACAGCATATTTAAAAGAAGCTTATTGTAAAATCACTGTTTCTGCATGTCGTTCCTCAGTTAAAAGGTGAAAGTTGTGAAACTGGGACGTGCTCTGATTTGATTTTTCCTTCCCCCGCCCCACCCTGCCCTTTCCCAATCAGCAGATAGTCATGTTGAAAGCTTATTTACATTATCATGTCTGTTCATGTCTGTTCTAGAACTGGAATTGTATGGATCAGAATAAGAAAAATACCTACTGACTAGATATATGTATCCACAAAATTAGGCTTTTTGAGCCTTGTTCTAAACAAGAACACTTGGAATACTGTGTACAGTTCTGGAGGCTGCACTTTCAAAAGGATATAAATAGGATGGAGTCGGTCCAGAGGGTGGCTACTAAAATGGTCAGTGGTCTTTGTTCTAAAACATATGGGGATACACTTAAAGATCTAAACATATGTACCCTAGAGGAAAGACGAGATAGGGGAGATATGATAGAGACATTCAAATATCTCAAAGGTTTCCATGCACAGTAGGTGAGCCTTTTTCAGTGGAAAGGAGGCTCATGAGATGTTTTCAACCTCATCTCATGTGTAACAGAAGGGAAAGCTAGGAGAGCGATCCCAACTTGAGGGGATTGTGTGCCCTTGGGCCTCGGCATGATCCCAGAAGAGTCCAAGACCGCATCGAGGGTTGGCGAGACGTGTCCAAGCATGAATGAAGACAAAGTCTAACCCGCTGCCAGACCTGCATGCTTCTGGAAGCCAACAACATTATGTTGGTTAGTGAACAGTCCTCCGACCGTTCCCAGCCCTTTCGGACCTGCCACTGGGTATCGGCAAGAAGCAGCAGGCCAGACTGAGGATGAGGGCAGAGGCCTTGTGATACAGAAGACTCAAGACATGGACATTGGCACTGTCTCTCAGGGCGGCCTATGCTGCCCACCTACACGGGCGGACCCAATGGGCTGGTCGGGGACCACTCTGTCCCACTGTGCGCCCTACACAACCTAAAGAGGTTGGTCATGGATCATGCGGAGAGCGGGACAAGCGCAGGAAGGGAATCCAGCTGAGACTAGACTCCAATGATGAGGCAAGATGTCATCTGGAGAACCAGAGAAGCTGGAAGGTTAGGAGGACTTGAAACGAGCGAAGGAGGGCGGAACCTCAGAAACATCAGGAAGACTGGAATATCAGGAAGCCTGGAATAAGAACCTCAGGACATGAAGACATGGAACATCAGGAAGCAGACGAGACATGGAGCTCCAACAAAGAACGAAGACCTGACGGAGCGCTGGAAGATGAGACTTCCAGGAGCAAGTAACTCCAATGCAAGGCAAAGCTGAAGTGGAGAAGAAGCCCTTAAATAGGGCTGGCACAGGAAACCAGCTGGAGTCAACTTCCAGTGGGGCCAGGTGGACCCCACCTACGCTGCCCCTTTAAGAAGGGGTAGAAGACGCAGGCTTGCCCCTTAGGAAGGGGGCAGGACCTTGGAGAGCGGCCATGCGGCCGCAGAGATGCTGAAGGAGCTGGAGAAACTGGGCCTGCATGCCGCTGCTGGAAGAATGAAAGGCGTTTCCAGCCACCAGGAGAGACTGGGGAATGCGGCCTCCGGGCTGTGAAGATGGAGAACTGAAGACCGCGGCTTCCTGCTGCTGAAGACGACGCCTCGCGGCTCCCTGCCGCAAATGAGGACAGGGCTGGAAGCGGCCTCCTGACCGCATAGGATGTCGGGGGTGCAGCGGGTCAGTGGCAGGTCCTCACTGCCGCGAAATGGCTCCAGCATCAGCGGCCTCTGTGCTGCATTGGAAACGGCAGCACAGGAAGTGAGAAGCTTGCTCACGGGGGAAACTCCGCTGGCAGGAATCACATCATGTTTCTTTTTAAATGGAACATGAGATGAGGTTGAAAGGGGGTAGACCCAGGAGTAATCTTAGGAAATATTTCTTTACAGAGAGGGTTGAGGATGTGTGGAACAGCCTCCTAATGGAAGTGGGGAGATGAAACCAATATCTGAATTCAAGAAAGCATAAAATACAGGGGATCTATAAGGAAGTAATAAGGATTATAATGCTAAATTAATTAGAGCAGCGCAGCCTGCCTCCGTTCGGAGCGGCCTCGGAGGGAGCTTTCCTTCCGCGTCCCCCCACCTTCCCCTCCCTTCCCCTATCTACTCCATCCCCCAGCCCTACCTAAATCCTCTCCCTTACCTTTGTTAGGCAAGTTACGCCTGCCGCCCCGGCATCCCCCGGCACAGGCCGCAGTGCCAGGGGACTCGGGACCGCCCTCCCGGCCTGCCCCCGAACCGTCGCCACGCCCCCGGACCGCCCCCTGCTCCGGACACACCCCGGACATGCCTCCTCCTGCCCCTTTTATGAAGCCCCGGGACTTATGCGCGTCCCGGGGCTTTGTGTGCGCCGGCGGCCTATGCAAAATAGGTGCGCCGGCGCGCAAGTGCCCTGCGCGCATTAATCCGGGAGGATTTACGCGCGCAGGGTTTTTAAAATCTATCCCACAGTGTTTATCGCATGCCCCTTTGAAATCTTTCACAGTTTATGTCTTTACCACCTCCTCCGGAAGGGCTTTCCAGGCATCCACTACCCTCTGTGAAGAAATATTTCTTGATGGTTCTGAGTTGTCCTCCCTGGAGTTTCATTTCATGATCCCTAGTTCTACTGATTTATTTCCAACGGAGAAGGTTTGTGGATTGTGCATTATTAAAACCTTTCAGGTATCTGAAGGGTCTGTACCATATCTCCCCTGCATCTCCTCTCCTCCAGGGTATACATATTTAGGTCCTTCAACCTCTCCTCATAAATCATTTGATGGAGACCCCCCCCCTCCATTTTTGTCGCCCTTCTCTGGTCTGCCTCCATCCTGTCTCTGTCTGTTATGAGATGCGGCCTCTAGAACTGAACACAATACTCCAGGTGAGGCCTCACTAAAGACCTTTACAAAGGATTATCACCTCCTTTTTCTTACTGGTTATTCTTCTCTTACTCCTGGGGGAGTTCTGCGCACAAAAACTGAAAATTCTGCAAACGTTATATTGGTCAAAATAACACAATTTACGTAACAATCTTTAAGTAATTACATTTTAAATTATTACAGAAAAAAGTTATTACTTAAAGTTGCAGAATTTTAAATATTTTGAACAGAATTTCCCTAGAAATTCACTGTAAGAGTGTCCTTTCCACATATGCACACCCTCATACAGGCTTCCTCACTCTCTCGCACACACACATACAGGGCCCTCTCTCTTGCATACACACCCACACAATCTCCCTTTCTCTCTCACACATACATCCTCATACAGGCTATCTATGTCTCTCTCTCATGCAGCCCTTCACACAGGCTCTGGCTCACACATACACAATCCTTTCACACAGACTAGCACCCTCACATACACAAGACCCCTTTTTCATACATATGAGCTCCCAATCTCTCACACACATACACACTCTTTCACAATCTCCTCATATAGGCTCCCTCTCTCTGAAACCCACACTCAAGCATCCCCCCTCCCACCCTCTCTTACCTCCCATGCTCTCTCTCACACCCTCCTGTTCTCTGTCACCCTCCCCTCATATAGGCTCCCTCTCTGAAACCCACACTCAAGCATCCCCCCCACTCCCTCTCTTACCAACCAAGCTATCTCTCACCCTCCCCACCCCCCTCTTACCAACCATGTTCTCTGTCACCCTCCCCTCTCTCACACACACACACCTTCTCTCTCACCGGTATCCCCCCATGCTCTCTCTCACACCCTCCTGCTCTCTCTCACCCTCCCTTCCCCGACACACATTCTCTGTTCGCGGCGAAGACGATGGCCTGGCGCGCCGTTTGCGGCGAAAAGGGAAGGCCCCCGTGTGCTGCGAACAGCACGCCCGGGCCTTCATCTTCGCAACGAACGGAGCACGATACATGGGGCCTTCTCTTCTCGCTGCGAACGTTGCGCCGGGCCTTCATCTTCACTGCGAATGGAGCGTGTGCCGCGGGATGTGCTCCGTTCTCGGCATGCCGGGGTCTCTTTTGCTATTTTCTGCGCAGAATTGCAATTCTGCGCAAATTCTGCATTCCGCAGTAGCGCAGAATTCCCCCAGGAGTATTCTCTCTAGGCAGCCCAACATTCTTCTGGCTTTAGCTATTGCCTTGTCACATTGATTCGCCATCTTCAGATCACTAGACACTATCACCCCCAAGTCCCTCTCTTTCTCCGTGCATAACTGCCCTTCACCCCCAATCACATACAGCTGTTTTGGATTACTACACCCCAAATGCATGATTCTGCACTTCTTGGTATTGAATCCCAGCTGCCATATCTTCGATCGCTGTTCAAGCTTCCTTAAATCATGTCTCATTCTCTCTACTCCTTCCGTCATGTCCGCTGTGTTGCAGATCTTACTATCATCTGCAAATAGACAAACTTTATCTTCTATTCCTTCCACAATGTCACTCACAAAGATATTGAACAGGACCGGTCCCAACACCAATCCTTGTGCCACTCCACTTAACACAGTTCTCTCTTCAGAGTAGGTTCCATTTACCATTACACGCTGTCTTCTAATATAGTAGATGACAGAAAGACCAACTGGCACATCAGGTCTGCCCACTTCTTCCAGTCTACACTGATAAGAAAATATTTCAGTTCCCTGGCATGGAGTACGACTGCTTGTGAGACATTGCTCCTTATCTAAGACAGTTTTTGTTACCTTCCTGTTTTGTAGTCTGTCATCTTGATTAGATGAGGATCTAAGATCTCCTATTTACTTTACATCCAACACCTCTCTTCTCCCTTGTCTAACCATAAACTTTGTAATAATAAAAATAGTCGTCTGTTGCAGTTGGGTGCTGCAGGCAGGATAGTGGACCCTTGGGCCGGTCTACCCAGGGTGACCGGGTAGGCCGGGAGGCGGAGCCACAGGCTAGCGGTGTTCACCCGGGAACCAGGAGCCCCCCAGGAGGAGCCCGTAGGGTCCTGGAACCTTGGGACTTGGGATATCAGCTCAGAGTCAATTAGCAGATAAAGCCTGGGCAGGGAGTGTAGTGAGAAAAGTCCAAAGGGTGAAGGAAAGTCTCTAGGCCGGCAGTGCAGGTCGAGGGCCAGCTGATGACAGGACAGCGGGCGGCGGCGATACCTGTAGTAAGCCGGACCGTGAGGCAGGGTTCGTAGAATACTGGACCGGGAACAGGCTGAAGGCTGAGGTAGAATCGATAGCAGACTGTGGACTGGACCAGGCTGTAGACTGGAACGGAGTCTGTAGCTGGCTGAGAACTGGAGCAGGCTGTAGCCTGGAATGGAGTCTGTAGCTGGCTGTGGATTGAAGCAGGCTGTAGACTGGAACGGAGTCTGTAGCTGGCTGTGAACTGGAGCTGGCTGTAGACTGGAATGGAGTCTGTAGCTGGCTGTGAACTGAAGCAGGCTGTAGCGGAATCAGGAACGGACCAAAGTCAGAGGCAGGCGGCAGGCTGAAGCGAAGTCAGGAACGGACCAAGGTCGGAGGCAGGCGGCAGGCTGAAGCGAAGTCAAGGCAATCCAAAGGTCAGTCAGGAACGAGGAACAGACGAAGCGCAACACAGAACTACTAGGCAGTAGTGAACCTCGTTGCAAGGCAAAGAGAAGGTGTCCGGACACCGGTTATATCAGGCTTCGGGCGTGGCGTAATTAGCACAGGCGGGGCCAGACTTCCGGGAACTGTGCGTACATAGTGTGCGTCCTCACGCGCGCGAGGCAGCGTGGAGACGGGCAAGCAATGGCGGCCACCACGAGAAACCAGCAGAGCCGTAGGCGTCCCGGGCATGTGGAACGCGGCGTTTCCAGCAGCGGAGGTGAGCCCTGTTCAGAGCTAAAGAAGGGGAAGCGGTGGAGACCGCAACAGTCGTCAGTATTAGAGTGACTGCTGCCCAAACATCTAGCTATAGATTACTGTGGCCTTTCCAGATGGTATCCTACCACCAACTACCTGTTTCGCTGATCTGGCTAATCTTTGGGGTGTTGCAGTTTATTTACATGGTTGGAAATTAACAATTGTCAATAATGGTATCATGTTACTATTGTAGTACATTTCTATATAAGATGAGCAGGAAGTTTCTAGATATCATAAACAACTGCTTCGTGGACTGGTTCTAGAATCAACAAAGGGAATGGGAGAGAGGCCTACATTAGATCTAGTTTTCACTGGAATGCAGGATCTGGTGCAATAGGTATAGTTGTGGAACTCCTTGACAATAGGGATCATGCAATCAAATTTAAGATAATAGTCATTGGAGAAAAAAAATACAAAACTACTGCAATAATATATAATTTTAAAAGGGGAGATTGACAAGATTGAGAAACTAGTAGAAAAACTAAAAGAAGTTACAAAGGTAAAAAATCTGTATGAAGCATGGAGACTTTTGAAAACTCCATTTTGGAAGCCCAGGTAAAATGTATTTTACAAATTTAAAAAAGGTCAAGGCATGCTAGCATTGTTAAATGGTGCTGTGAAAGTGGCAATCAAAGCCAAAAAGGCATCTTTTAAAAAATGGAAAGTAGGGCTTAATCTGGAAAATAGTAAGGAGCTTAAGCACTGCCAAATTAAGTGTAAAACACTGATAAAACAGGCCAAGAGAGGCAAAAGCAAATAGAAACTTTTTCAAGTATATTAGAAACAAAAAAACTTGCAAACAACCTGGGCCACTAGATGACCATGGGGTAAAAGGGGCACTCAGGGAGGATAAAACCATAATAGAAAAATTAAATGAATTTCTCACTTCAGTATTTACAGGCTATGACTTGGAGAAAATGAATCAAATCAGTGTGAATCTGGAAGAAGTGCTTAGGAATTTGACAAATTAAATAATAGCAAATCACTGGGACCTGATGATATTCGTCTCAAAGACCTACTATTGGTAATATGTAACCTATCCTTCAAATCTGCCTCTATTTGAATAATGGGGTATAGCATTTGTCACGATCACGCCCCTCCGCTCAGCACGCTGTAGGGCTTTGCTGGGCTTCAGGCCTCCGGCTCGGCTTATATACCAGGTCCCGTCCACTTGTACAGCTCATGCACAGCATTTCTAGGGACTCCTCCAACATCTAGTCAGAGTGCCAGGCCTAGTCCTGGCACTCCCAAACAGTACACAGGAAAAAAGGGCTTTATCACAAAAAGGGTTTAATGTAGTCCTGCAGCCCCACCGGCTGCAGCCCTGCAACAATGCCTGGTTGACCTTACAAACCCCAAGCCTAACTGCTTAGAGTCTCTTTAGCAAGCTCAGAGTTAAACAGCATTCAAACCATAATTTCCTTCCAACCTCTCTTAAACATCCTTGTATAAGCCCAGGATTTACCATCCCCCAACCTCCTGGTTATTCCACCTCCATAGAGGAACAGCTGGAGCTTTCCTCTCCCCAGCTTATCTCCATCTCCTCCTCCATTGACTCTGAGGAGCCGGGCTTTTGTGGCCAGCTCCACCACGGTGGCACGCCCTCTTCCTCAGCTTCCATAGACTCTGCTGAGTCATAGGGATCAGTCCCAATTTCCTCCACCTGTTCCTGCTCACTCTCCAGCCAGGGGTCAGGTGTCGGTTCGGGGAACCTGGGAAGTGTAGTCTTTGCTACCTTCCTCAGCGCCCTCCGGTGGCTAGGTTTGGTACTGCCAGCTTCTGCTTTTCTGTGTCCCGGCTGTTTCTGCCCCTGGCCAGGTCGTACTGCATCACACAATTGTAACACCAATTTTCAAAAAGAGCTCCAGGAGGGACCCTAGCAACTACAGACCAGTGAGCCCAGCTATCTGTGCCTGGCAAAATAATGGAAGCTATCATTAAGAACAAAATTACTGGTCACATGGATAAACACATTAAGTAAGAGCTAGTATGGATTTAGCAAAGTGAAGTTGTGCCTTTCTAACCTGTAAGAATTCTTTGAGGGAGTAAAGCAAATGGATAAAGGTGAGCCGATTGATTATAGTATATTTGGATTTTCAAAAAACATTTGATAAAGTCCCTCATGAAAGAGCTCTGAAAACTAAAAGGTCATGAGATTGGAGGCGATGTCTTACACTGGAATGGTAACTGATTAAAAAATAGGAAAAAAAGAGTAGGGCTAAATGGTCAGTTCTCCTAGTAGAGAAACATGAATAGTTGAATGCCCCAGAAATCTGTCCTGGGACCTGTGTTCAAATTATTTATTTATGATCTGGCAAAGGGAGTGCTAAGTTAAAGTGATCAAATATGCAGATGAGACAAAAATATTCAAAGTAGTTAAAACACAGACATTCATTGAGGAACTGTAGAAAGACTTTGAGAAACTGGAGAACTAGGCAACTAAATGACAGATGAAATTTAATGTGGACAATTGAAAAATTATGCAAATAAGGAAAAAAAACCTGTTTTAGATGTATAGTGTTGGGTTCCACATGAAGCGTAACCACCCTGGTAAAAGATCTTGGAGTCATTGTGAGCCATATGTTGAAATCTTCAGCTGAATATGTGGCCATGGTCAAAAAAGCAAACTGAATGCTAGGTGTTATTCAGAAAAGGAATGGCAGATAAAATGGAGAACATCATGATGCCTCTGTATAGGTCTGTAGTGTGGCCATGGGATGGGATGTATGCCCTGAATGACCTGGTGGAAATAAGGCACAAACACAGAGAAATTGGCAGAAGAATATATGTGAACTTTATTCCTACACAAGAACTAGGAGTAATATAACTCACAACAGACACAGCTACTACAAACTGTTAACCTTCAAAAGCTAAAGCCTTTTCTTGTATATGAAGACTTTAGGTCCGTTTTGCAAGCCCTTATCTTTACGAATATTGATTGCTGTAACTCTTTACTCCTTGGCTTACCGGCCTCCAGTATCCAGCCTCTTCAGGTTTTACAGAATGCAGCAGCCCAAGTGTTGACTGGCCAGTGTAAATATGACCATATTACTTCCATATTGATTAAATTGCATTGGCTTCCGGTTTATTATCGCATTCAATTCAAAATTGCATGGGTAGTCCATAATGTCATATATGGCGATCAATTTGAATGGCTTAATACCTCTCTGCATCTTCAAGTACCGCAGAGGGACTTGCGATCTGCAAATAAGGGGCTATTATCAATCCCTACAATCAAATCAGCTAGACTCAGCAATGAAAGAGAATGTGCCATTTCTATTGCGGATTCAAAAGTCTGGAACACTTTACCAACATATCTGAGACTTTTAGCAGAAAGAAAGCAATTTAAATCTGATTTGAAGACCTGGCTATTCAAATGTGCTTTTGCTGAGTATGAGACTTCTTTACAGAGCATGAAACCTAGATAGCAGCTATAGAACATTGATTAACATCAAGTGCTAAACTCTTAGGAATTTATTTATTTTTAGTCTTTTATTTTAGTATATAAGCTTTTATTTGTGATTATTTTGTTCTTAATAGTTTTTAGTTGACTTTTACTGTAACAGCTAATTTATTTATCCTTTCTCTTTTGTAGTATTTTTTTAGCTGTTCCTATTTTATAATTATTGTATTTCAAATCTTAATTGTAAACTGTTGTGAAGGCATGTCTGATGTAACGGTATAGAAATGCTAATAAACTAAACTAAACACGCCCCCAAAAGTACAAGCAATGAAATAAGCAATGTAGCAGCAAAGCATTTAGATTAGCCTAGTAAATAACTGAGTATATAAAAGCAATACCATATGAAAGCATATATACAAGACCATATAAGAGAATAGTCTAAAAGAATATTTGCCTTCATAACTGATAAAGATAACATTATGAAATTCTTTTTCCGTAACAGAACTAAAACATTTTATGGACAAAGAATTTGGATCTTTCCCGATCAAGTAAGAAATACCCAGCTTTGCAGGAAAAACTTTTTAGCTTTAAAGAAGGATGTAATAGACAAAGGGGGGGTTTCTTTTTATTAAAATACCCGTGTAGATGTGTAGTCAAATTGGGGGGAAAAGATTACTCTTTTATGGACCCTGAACAGTTGAAAAGTCTTCTTGGGAATTAAGATAACCAGTATGTAGAATAAGATAGGGGTATCATTGTACCTTTTCTAAGTGATTAATTACTTTATAGAATTTATGCTCATTTTCATCTTTTTCAGATAAGAAAGGATTTTCTTAATTTTCCTGTTTAGACAGAACAATGGTATAAATGAATGTCTATCTTGTTTCCTTGATTTGATTTTTGAGATTAGTATTATCTATACTGGATCTGTAATTACAAATAACAAGTTATACTTGTAATAGTATTGTGAAAATTAATAAATAAAAAAAATAAAAGAATATTTACAGCAGGCACTTCCCTGAGCGATGACTCCCCTATTTCATCCTCAGCAATGTCTACGAAGAAGGATCTTTGGTGTGAGAGATGGCGGTGTACCAGATACTGTTTGTCATTGTCGACAGTCTTGGGTCAGTTGTCTATTCAGTGCAAAGAACTGCTTCCAAACCTCCCTCTTATATACGCCTAATTGCAAAACTAGCACTGGATTACCACCCACATGGGTCGACAGCCAAGTCTGGGCTACACTCCAAGACTCTCTGACTGTGTGAATATAGTTTGGTTCCTTGTTCTTGCCATCATGTTTTGTGGGATCAGCAAGTGGTATGTTAGCTATCCCGCGCACAAATGTGTCTTCGCTTTTACAGAAAAATACTTCCTTAGTCCTGAGTTATCTGAACTTGCTGTAGTTACTTCCTCTTTTACATACTGCAATACTATTGTATTTTCTTACTTTCTCTTCTAAATGTAAAGGAAATATTCTAGTATTTTCTTATTGTAAGGGAAACATTTCCCTCCTGTTAAACACTTGAAAGAAATGCATTTAAAGTATAAAGTATGATTACAGAATGATTTCTGTCTAATAAATACAAATATTACAAACCAGTATATTTTAAGCTACAGAAAGTCTCTTCCTGCCTATCTGGACATGAGTTGAACAAATCATATTAGCATAACCATACACCCAACAACCCATAGATGAGCCCCTAAACTTCCCACACCTCCGTAATATAATATATATATGCGAAGACAATTAATAGGGAAACATAAAAAATGTATACAGACCAACAATATGGTGAAGATTGTACAAGCTAGTGTAACACTTGAGAGAAAGAAAAGAGAAAATAAACAAGAGAACAAAACAAAACACCTATTACCTGCACAACCACTGTACATAGGGGCTCCACATTTTTTCAGACTTATGCAGATCATTATGTTTATAAGCAGTGAGCTTCCCCATGTAGTGAACTCTCTCAATACGGGAGAGTTAGAGAAGGAACAGATGCTTTCTGCCACCAGGACGCCAATTCACATCTACTGGCTATATCAATCTGCAAAAGGAAATATTGGAATGGGGCTGCCTCATGGGGAACTGGAAGGTTTAATAGAAAAAATGTTTGGATCCATATAATGAGAGATTCCCATTATTTCAAAAATTAGATTATTTATCTTGTTCCAGTATCTACTAACTTCTGGGCAGCCCACCGTATATGAAAGAAGAAACCTACTGTCCCCACATCCCCTCCACATTTATCAACCACCAAAGGGAAAATCCTATGAAATCTCATCGGGATAGTTACCAGTGATAGTGTAGTCTGTAGCCATTTTTAGTTATAAGAGAAGAGACAGAGCTCTTACCAGTAATCAAAAAGCAGTGCTCCAGGAAATCTCATCTAGAACTTACCCCAGATCTCTCTCCTAGGCTACAATATGGGTAGGCTTAGCTTTCAATTTTGCATTCAGTATAGCATAAACCATAGAGATGGATCTTGTTATCTTGTCAGGTTGCTCACAATAACCCTCATGTCTCCTTTTGCAAGGGCACTTATAATCTCCTTCTGCCTGATAAAGTGTTCCAATTGAATATATGGGAATCTATCACAAGTGCCAATTAATATCTTTGCAGGATGTCAAAAAGTACTACTCCCTTCCCATCCCAGACCTGTTCTAGCCTAGTCAGGCCCAGAAACTTCCAGCTTACAAAGGCAGTCAAGGTGTTTCCTGGTGGGAAATCCTTATTATAAAGGAAAGTAAACGAAAGTTGTAGCCCTATCATCCAGCAGCATATGCCTCCATTTACTCCATTGGCTTTCCCTTTGAGGTAGCCAAACCCTTGACTCTAATGGGTTGTCACCCACAACATCCTGCTCAAGTTGTACCCAAGGTTTAAACTCAGAAACTCTTGTCACTCAAGCAATGCCTGCAGTTGTGATGCCATATAATACACAGTCCCCCCCTCCCCCCACCACAACCAAAGTTTAGGATAAAATAGTACATTTTTTGCAGCCCAAGGTGGTCTCTGCTTCCAAATGAAGCTCTAAATACTTTTCTGCCATGATTTAGTTATTCTGTCCAACATGAAGAACAGTAAAGTTTGAAAAAAGTAGTATAGATGGGGCGAAAGATTAATTTTAACAACTGCGACCCTTCCTAGCCATGAAAAATTTAATCATTCTCCAAGGACAAACAGGATGGTAGTCCTCACAAATGGGTGACATCATCAGAAGGAGACCTGCATGGAATTTTGATCTCAAAGATTCTAGAACTTTCAAACATGCCGTACTGAGCATGTGCAGTTGTAGTCATCACCTTGCCCCCTAGGCAGAATCCCTCAGTCTCTTTTTTTTCCTGCAGAGTCGTGTGGTCTTGGTAGCTGTGTCTCACAGTATTAAGCTTTGCTCTCTCCTCACAGTTTTTGTAAGTGATTTTTTTCTAGAGCTGTAGCTATTTTCTTCCTTTTACCTTATGGTAGTTTTATTTCTTTTTTTTTTTTCCTTTCCTCTGTCTGCCAGCTATATGGCAGGCCTGACTCGCTGTGCAGTCTGGCAGGGTCTATTTCTATCCCTTGGAAAAAAAAAAAATATTGTACTGGCAGTTTAGTATCTGTGTCCTCTCCTTACTCTGTCTGTATCTTTGTCAGATACTGGCAGGACTGATTGAATGCAGTCTATGGGTGAGAACTCCTGCCTGGGTAGAACTCAGGCAAATTCCCGCTGAGCCTGGGGATTCGCCTGAGTTCTACCCAGGCAGGAGTTCTATGTTGGATTGATCGGCATTGATAGAGGACTATCAGAGAATTGGATTGATCGGCAGAGAACGAGGACTATGCTGTTCCTGTTAGGGGGGGAGAGCTCATCCTCCCCACATACAAAGGAATTAGTCTCCACGGGCAGGAGCCCTGGATGATATAGCCTCCCCTCCTGCCTGCTGGTATGGCAGTGCAGTCTCCTTGTGAGAGAGCGTGAGCCTGGGCAAAGGGCTTGCTACCGAGCCTTTTGTGCAGCCCAGTAACAGTTAGCCGTGTACATCTCTGACCAGTTTACTGTTACTCTGATGCATCGATGTCAGGATCGCATCGGGGACCAGGACTGCCATTGTGTATCATGGTCACCCTTGATGCCATCGAGGTGCTGGGGCGCTCTCTATGCCATTGGGGGTGCTGTAGGCATTGTGTACTCGAGGTACCAGAGTCATCAAGCGCCTTGGGCTTTGAGGTGGCGGAGTAGTTCATTCCATGGGGTCCCATCCATTCCATGGATGCCTCGATCCACTCCATGCCATGGATGCCTCTGTTCCATTAAGCAAATCTGCTTTCCCATCTTTCTAAATCTTGGTAGATATCTGTAAGAAGGGGCCCATAGTTCAACCTGAATAGCTGATCTGGTTGGGTCCCAATACAGCTTCTCAGATACTTCAACCACTCTTTGGCCCACGTAGAGGGAAACTGACCCTTCATTTGATCAATCAAGCCTGAGGGCACAGAGATGTGCAAAACTTCAGATTTGCCTTCACAGAATGTGGAAACAGCCGTAGTAAATCAGACACTAAAGGAATTGGGGCAGAATTTGAAGAGGGATACCAGTGCTAGAGGGGGAAACACTTCCTCGTGCCTCCCTTGGTTTTTCAACTTTGATGAGCATGACAAGGAGAGAGCTCTCAACCACTGATTCTTAAGTTTTAGTGCTGCCTCCTAGATTCAAGGACTGTGTTGAAGTAGTTGGAGTTTTGATGGAAACTTTAATAGGCAAATTTGTGTTGGATCTTATTACATTTGCATTAACGGTGAAAATCATGAAACTGCATTGCCATGTATTGCTGGAGAATAGTACTATTTTAGCATTCAACAGAACTGGTATTTCTTGTTGTGTGTGTGTTTTTTTTCTGTCAATGTGTATTCTCTTGGTACTGTGATGCTAAAATTAAAACTTTGCTGTTCATAAAACAGTGTAATGATTTCTGATAATATAAAGCAGCAGAATAATGAAAACTGTACAGGCATAGAATACAGTAAATTTATGTTCATTAAATGGTGATTTGGCTTATTTAGTCTAGAATTAAATGAATGTCTTGCTATATTAACTTCTCAAGATTGCATAGCTTGACAGCATTGTTTTGTTTGTTACATCCTTAGTAAAATCAGTATCAATTATGAAAGCTTGTACCCTTTTTCTGGTATTTGATTTTTTGATATTTTATTATTTTCAAAATGTCTATATGAATTTAAAATTGTTGAGACAATCAGTTAAAAACATATTAATATAGTAGATTATGGTAGATAAGGAGCCATTGGCCTATCTAATCTACCTAATTGTCTTTCTCTTTCTTTTTCTACCACTTTGGTTAGACATGCATATAAATTCCTATACTTAACATCAACAGTTCCAAACGTTCAACACTATTCCAACCACTGCCTTCTGTGTGTGTCCCAAGCATATTCAAATTTCATTAAAGTACTGTAAGCGATTCCAGGCTTTGTCTTCCTCTGTTTCCTACAAGTTTTATACGAAGTCCTACAGCCAGGTTCCTTCCCAAGTCTTACCACCAAGCTTTTAAATAATCCAAACAGCCACCAAAATTGAGGCAGCTGTTCAAAACACCCGGCCACTCCTGGTTTTTGTTTTTTTTTTTGTTGATGGTAGGATTTCTGATCAGTGCACCCAGGCTTCCATGATTCTGCGGACACAGGAGAAACCCAGAAATTAGCTTGTTGCAGATTTAACAAACTTGAAGCACCCCCATGCTAATTCAGTCATCTAAGAGGAAGCTGCAATCCTTGCAGGGCTAAAGCAACTGCCTTCTGTCTCAGTGCCTTGCAATTAATCTCTTTACTTAATTCTCCAGCCCCTCCTCTCCCTGGCATCTTGCAGGGAATAGGAGGGAAGGGATGAGGCTGAGACTGGAGCAGTCAAAACCAAGCCATAATGCTTCCTAATCCAGTCCCTCCCATCCTGTTGTTCCCTGCTTCTTTCAAATTGACCCATGATATGAGCTAATTTTCAGGCTGATACAGAAAAACACGCGGGAGAGCTGGCGCGTGCTTGCTCTCCCGGCGCGCGCACAGGCCACTCTCCTGGGCGAGCAATTCAGGAGGGTGGCCTATGCAAATTAGGGCCCGCGGTAAAAGGAGGCGCTAGGGACACTAGAGCGTCTCTAGCGCTTCCTTTTTGACAGAAGCGGCGGCTGTCAGCGGGTTTGACAGCCGACGCTCAATTTTGCTGGCGTCGGTTCTCAAACCCGCTGCCAGCCTTTGGGTAGGCGTTAATTTCTGAAAGTAAAATGTGCGGCTTGGCCCCTTACTGTATAAGGGATGTAAAGCTAGCTCGTCAAACGCGCGTCCAAACCTGGGCTAACAGTGCCATTGCATTAATAGTGTTGATAAGCCCCTCTTTTTTTATATAGTATATTTAATTTACTTTTTGGAAAATGAAATGAAATAATAAATTTAATATAGTATGTCAACCTATAGTAAATTACATGTCTGCTGATAAAAAGATTAGAATATTGTATCTGAAATGTTTAAACTAGATCTTCAAAGTTTGGAACTGCCAAGGTCAGTAATGTTTTTTACAATATATGTTTTTCTTTTGACTAGACAAATGTATCCGGATCTGAAAGATAATCTAAAGGAGTTTAGGAAGCACCTTATTGAAAGTACTAATGACATGGTACCCTTGAAAGTATGGGAACTACAAGGTATGTTTGCTTTGTGCATGATACTTTTTGTAACAGAGCGGACATTTTCAAAATCTATAATGTACTGAACTGTTGGGTCAGAGGCCTCTGTAGTGATAAAGGCATACTCAGCAGTAGTGTTTCAAGTAAGGATATATTTACAATTATATGCAAAAGTTTAAGAACATAAGAAATTGCCATGCTGGGTCAAACCAAGGGTCCATCAAGCTCAGCATCCTGTTTCCAACAGAGGACAAACCAGGCCACAATAACCTGGCAATTGCCAAACACTAAGAAGATCCCATGCCACTGATGCAATTAATAGCAGTGGCTGTTCCCTAAGTAAATTTGAATAATAGCCGTTAAAGGACTTCTCCTCCAAGAACTTCTCCAAACTTTTTTTGAACCCAGCTACACTAACTGCACTAACCACATCCTCTGGAGACAAATTCCAGAGCTTTATTGTGCATTGAATGAAAAAGAACTTTCTCAGATTAGTCTTAACTTCATGGAATGCCCCCTAGTCCTTCTATTATTCGAAAGTGTAAATAACTGATTCACATCTACCCGTTCAAGACCTCTCATGATCTTAAAGACCTCTATCATATCCCCCCTCAGCCATCTCTTCTCCAAGCTGAACAGCCCTAACCTCTTCAGCCTTTCCTCAGAGGGGAGCTGTTCCATCCCCTTTATCATTTTGGTTGCCCTTCTCTGTACCTTCTTCATCGCAACTATATCTTTTTTGAGATGCAGCGACCAGAATTGTACACAGTATTCCAGGTGCGGTCTCACCATGGAGCGATTATAGAGGAATTATGACATTTTCCGTTTTATTAACCATTCCCTTCCTAATAATTCCTAACATCCTGTTTGCTTTTTTGACTGCTGCAGCGCACTGAGCCGACGATTTTAAAGTATTATCCACTATGATGCCTAGATCTTTTTCCTGGGTGGTAGCTCCTAATATGGAACCTAACATCGTGTAACTACAGCAACAGTTATTTTTCCCTATATGCAACACCTTGCACTTGTCCACATTAAATTTCATCTGCCATTTGGATGCCCAATCTTCCAGTCTTGCAAGGTCCTCCTGTAATGTATCACAATCCGCTTGTGATTTAACTACTCTGAACAATTTTGTATAATCCGCAAATTTGATAACCTCACTCGTCGTATGCCTTTCCAGATCGTTTATATATATATTGAAAAGCACCGGTCCAAGTACAGATCCCTGAGGCACTCCACTGTTTACCCTTTTCCACTGAGAAAATTGACCATTTAATCCTACTCTCTGTTTCCTGTCTTTTAACCAGTTTGTAATCCACGAAAGGACATCGCCTCCTATCCCATGACTTTTTAGTTTTCGTAGAAGCCTCTCATGAGGGACTTTGTCAAACGCCTTCTGAAAATCCAAATACAGTACATCTACTGGTTCACCTTTATCCACATGTTTATTAACCCCTTCAAAAAAATGAAGCAGATTTGTTAGGCAAGACTTCCCTTGGGTAAATCTATGTTGACTGTGTTCCATTAAACCATGTCTTTCTATATGCTCTACGGTTTTGATCTTGAGAATAGTTTCCACTATTTTTCCTGGCACTGAAGTCAGGCTCACTGGTCTATAGTTACCCGGATCGCCCCTGGAGCCTTTTTTAAATATTGGGGTTACATTGGCCACCCTCCAGTCTTCAGGTACAATGGATGATTTCAATGATAGGTTACAAATTTTAACTAATAGATCAGAAATTTCATTTTTGAGTTCCTTCAGTACCCTAGGATGCATACCATCCGGTCCAGGTGATTTGCTACTCTTTAGTTTGTCAATCTGGCCTACTACATCTTCCAGGTTCACAGTGATTCGTTCAGTTCATCTGACTCATCACCCCTGAAAACCATCTCCGGAACTGGTATCTCCCCAACATCCTCATTAGTAAACACAGAAGCAAAGAATTCATTTAGTCTTTCTGCAATGGCCTTATCTTCCCTATGAGCCCCTTTAACCGCTCTGTCATCTAATGGTCCAACTGACTCCCTCACGGGTTTCTTGCTTCGGATATATTTTAAAAAGTTTTTATTATGAGTTTTTGCCTCTATGGCCAGCTTCAATTCAAATTCTCCCTTCGCTTGTCTTATCTATGTTTTACACTTAACCTGACTGCTTATGTTTTATCCTATTTTCTTCAGATGGATCCTTCTTTCAATTTTTGAAGGATGTTTTTTTGGCTAAAATAGCCTCTTTCACCTCACCTTTTAACCATGACAGTAATCGTTTTGCCTTCCTTCCACCTTTCTTAATGTGTGGAATATATATGGACTGCGCCTCTAGGATTGTATTTTTAAACAATGTCCATGCCTGTTGAACACTTTTAACCTTTGCAGCTGCACCTTTCAGTTTTTTTTTTAACTATTTTCCTCATTTTATCAAAGTTTCCCTTTTGAAAGTTTAGTGTTTGAGCTGCAGATTTACTTATTGTCCCCCTTCCAGTTATTAGTTTAAATTTGATCATGTTATGATCATTGTTGCCAAGTGGCCTCACCACTGTTAACTCTCTCACCAAATCCTGTGTTCCACTAAGAATTAAATCTAAAATAGCTCCCTCTCTTGTTGGTTCCTGAACCAATTGCTCCATGAAGCAGTCATTTATTACATCCAGGAACTTTGTCTCTAGCAAGTCCTCATGTTACATTTACCTAGTCAATATTGGGGTAATTGAAATCTCCCATTATTATTGCACTGCCAAATTGGTTAGCTTCCCTGATTTCTCTAAGCATTTCATCATCTGTCTGACCATTTTGTCCAGGTGGACGATAGTATACTATCATTATACTCTTACCTAACACACATGGGATTTCTACCCATATAGATTCTACTGAGCATTTAGTCTCTTGTATGATCTTTATCCTGTTTGGACTCTATACCCTCCCGGACATAAGTGCCACACCCCCACCAAGTTGATCCTCCCTATCATCGCGATATAATTTGTACTCTGATATAGCACTGTCCCATTGGTTATCCTCCTTCCACCAAGTCTTTGTGATGCCAATTATGTCAATATCATCATTTACTGCTATACACTCTAACTCTTCCATCTTGTTCTTAGACTTCTGGCATTGGCATACAGACATTTCAAAGTGTGTTTTTTGTTTGTATTAACAACCTTCTTTTCAGTTGCTAGGGATAATTCGGAAATCATTAGCTTCGGTGATTTTTTACATATAGACACATTTATTTATTTATTTATTTATTTATTTCGGATTTTTATATACCGACATTCTCAATACAAGTATCGAATCAGGTCGGTTTACATATAACAAAACTTTCGCACAAATGGCGTTACATGGAACAGCGTTTCTTAACATATAACGTATAACATATAGCATTTAGCATATAACCTATAACATATAGATATTAATAATAAATTAAATTAAATATTACATAGATAATAATAATAGTAACTCGTCAACAGGACGTAGGTAAATATTCGGCATGTTTATAGCGAGAATAAATATCTAGAAAAAAATTAAAGGGTAGACTAAATTGAGATTTGAGGACTACGTTTGCTTTTAATGGAACCTCTCTGTTGGGATGCCCTAACTCTCCTGTTTCATTAGTATCCTTCAAGGATACATTTCTCCGAACCATGCACTGCTGAGTGATTGTCGACTTTCCCCCTTGTTCTAGTTTAAAAGCTGCTCTATCTCCTTTTTGAAAGTTAGTACCAGCAGCTTGGTTCCACTCTGGTTAAGGTGGAGCCCATCCTTTCGGAAAAGTTTCCCCTTTCCCCAAAAGTTTCCCCAGTTGCTAATAAAGCTGAATCCCTCTTCCCTGAACCATCGTCTCATCCATGCATTGAAACTCTGGAGCTCTGCCTGCCTCTGGGGACCTGCATGTGGAACAGGAAGCATTTCAGAGAATGCCATCCTAGAGGTTCTGGATTTCAGCTTCCTACCTAAAATCCTAAATTTGGCTTCCAGAACCTCTCTCCCACATTTTCCTATGTCGTTGGTGCCCACATGTACCACGACAGCTGGCTCCTCCCCAGCACTGTCTATAATCCTATCTAGGCGACGCGTGAGGTCTGCCACCTTCACACCAGACAGGCAAGTTACCAGGCAGTCCTCACATCCACCAGCCACCCTGCTATCTACATTTCTAATAATCGAATCACCAACTATGATGGCTGACCTAACCCTTCCCTCCTGGGCAGTAGCCCTGGGAGTACGAGAGGACAATACATCACCTGGAGAGCAGGTCCTTGCTACAGATTCACTTCCAGCTACACCAGGATGATGATCTCCTACTGGGAGACCTTTCTGATCCAAGGCAGCATTGGGGCTGCCAGACTGGATTTGGGACTTGGCTACTATGTCCCTGAAGGTCTCATCAATGTACCTCTCTGTCTGCCTCAGCTCCTCCAAGTCTGCTAGTCTAGCTTTCAGAAATTGGACTCGTTTTCTGAGAGCCAGGAGCTCTTTGCACCGAGTGCACACATACAATCTCTCACTGGTGGGTAAAAAATCATACATGTGACACTCAATGGAAAAGACAGGAAAGCCCCCCTCTTGCTGCTGGACTGCTACCTTCATCTTAGTTTTATTGAGTTACTAGTTAAGTTTAGCATACTAAGGGAGTTTTCTTTGCTTCGGTGTTTACTGAAGAGGATGTTGGGGAGGTACCCGTAATAGAGAAGGTTTTCATGGGTAATGATTCAGATGGACCGAATCAAATCACGGTGAACCTAGAAGATGTGGTAGGCCTGATTGACAAACTGAAGAGTAGTAAAATCACCTGGACCGGATGGTATACACCCCAGAGTTCTGAAGGAACTAAAAAATGAAATTTCAGACCTATTAGTAAAAATTTGTAACCTATCATTAAACTCATCCATTGTACCTGAAGACTGGAGGATAGCAAATGTAACCCCAATATTTAAAAAGGGCTCCCAGGGTAATCCGGGAAACTACAGACCGGTTAGCCTGACTTCAGTGCCAGGCAAATAGTGGAAAAGTGTTCTAAACATCAAATCACAGAACATATAGAAAGACATGGTTAATGAACAAAGTCAGCATGGCTTTACCCAGGGCAAGTCTTGCCTCATAAATCTGCTTCACTTTTTTGAAGGAGTTAATAAACATGTGGATAAAGGTGAACCTGTAGATGTAGTATACTTGGATTTTCAGAAGGCGTTTGACAAAGTTCCTCATGAGAGGCTTCTAGGAAAAGTAAAAAGTCATGGGATAGGTGGCGATGACCTTTCGTGGATTGCAAACTGGCTAAAAGACAGGAAACAGAGAGTAGGATTAAATGGACAATTTTCTCAGTGGAAGGGAGTGGACAGTGGAGTGCCTCAGGGATCTGTATTGGGACCCTTACTTTTCAATATATTTATAAATGATCTGGAAAGAAATACGACGAGTGAGATAATCAAATTTGCAGATGACACAAAATTGTTCAGAGTAGTTAAATCACAAGCAGATTGTGATAAATTGCAGGAAGACCTTGTGAGACTGGAAAATTGGGTATCCAAATGGCAGATGAAATTTAATGTGGATAAGTTCAAGGTGATGCATATAGGGAAAAATAACCCATGCTATAATTACACAATATTGGGTTCCATATTAGGTGCTACAACCCAAGAAAGAGATCTAGACGTCATAGTGGAGAACACATTGAAATTGTCGGTTCAGTGTGCTGCGGCAGTCAAAAAAGCAAACAGAATGTTGGGAATTATTAGAAAGGGAATGGGTGAATAAAACGGAAAATGTCATAATGCCTCTGTATCGCTCCATGGTGAGACCGCACCTTGAATACTGTGTACAATTCTGGTCGCCGCATCTCAAAAAAGATATAATTGCGATGGAGAAGGTACAGAGAAGGGCTACCAAAATGATAAGGGGAATGGAACAGCACCCGTATGAGGAAAGACTAAAGAGGTTAGGACTTTTCAGCTTGGAGAAGAGACGGCTGAGGGGGGGATATGATAGAGATGTTTAAAATTATGAGAGGTCTAGAACGGGTAGAATGTGAATCGGTTATTTACTCTTTCGGATAATAGAAAGACTAGGGGGCACTCCATGAAGTTAGCATGGGGCACATTTAAAACTAATCGAAAAAAGTTCTTTTTTACTCAACGCACAATTAAACTCTGGAATTTGTTGCCAGAGGATGTGGTTAGTGCAGTTAGTATAGCTGTGTTTAAAAAAGGATTGGATAGGTTCTTGGAGGAGAAGTCCTTTACCTGCTATTAAGGTCACTTAGAGAATAGCCACTGCCATTAGCAATGGTAACATGGAATAGACTTAGTTTTTGGGTACTTGCCAGGTTCTTATGGCCTGGATTGGCCACTGTTGGAAACATGATGCTGGGCTTGATGGACCCTTGGTCTGACCCAGTATGGCATTTTCTTATGTTCTTAAATGTACAGGTGAATTTACTAATTAATCAGCTAGTGTCCTACAAGGGCATGATTAAACTTTCAATAATGGCTAGTACAATAGTATGATTTAGATAAGACCCTGATTGATTTTTAATCAGTGTCTCATGCCTAAAAATCAAGGGTTGAGTGGTTGGGAAAGAAAGACCCTAGAATTAACTATCTCTGGCTTGCTTATTACCTCAGACACACACAAACGCTAAAGAATATATCCCTTAATTTCACCTTTCACCAAACTTTTATAAGCCCAAACATTTCTGAAAACTATACTTACCAATCTTCTTTTACCACCTATAAATTAATCTTCCCTCAGTTAATGGAAGGGTTCGAGATTCGGTGCGCGCTTCCTGTCCTACTCCACTGCAAAGGGGGTGGGGCTTCTGGAAGCTGGGGCTGTGGACGACAATCCCTGGATCGCTTGCGGTGACTTCCGGACTCCTCTCCTGGGGGATGCTGGGAGCAGTATGCAGATGAGCCTTCCGGTCCTCCTCTACTGCAAAGGGGGCGGGGCCTCTGGAAGCTGGGGCTGTAGACGTCAATCCCTGGATCGCTTGCGGTGACTTCCGGACTCCTCTCCCGGGGGATGCTGGGAGTAGTATGCAGATGAGCCTTCCGGTGGTCCTCTAATATCAAATTTCTGTAAGTGAAAGAAGAACTGAGAGGTTAGAAGAGTCAGACTATTTGTTTAACTGTAGAAGTGTCTTCACCTGATTAACTGAAGGCCTAATGAGTCAATCATCTCTTTGGGACAACTTTCTAAACGTGTAGTAATGAATCAACTGGAAGGGTGTTCAAACTTTGCACATACCATATTTTCTCTCTTTATTATTTTCAATTTATTAAAATCAGCAAATAGAAATTTTGTATTAAAATTGGTTGTGTACATTTGTACCATGTAAAGGTTGTATCATCTTCTGTTCACTTAGAGATTCACTGAAACTTACAGTTTGTCATGAATCGCGCTGCCCACTGGTCTCCCTGCGAGCAGGCACTCACTTCATGCTGCTTCTGTTTCACCGACGCGGCAGGACGCCGCCGTCGGCCCTCCGATGCGGCTGGAGCCGTGGACTCTGTTACTCTCTGCGGCTCGGAGGCCGCTCATCGAACCGCGGCTGGAGCCGCGGACTTCCTGCCATCCCTGGCACGGCCGGGACCGCAGCCGATGTCATCTGATCTTCGTGGCACGAAGGCCGCAAGCCCCGGTCTCATCTGGCTGCTGGAGCCGCCCCCGGGACCTCCTGCAGCGGCTGGAGCCGCTGCCGTCATCGGGCCTGCTCCTCAGGCCCAGTCCTGCGTCTCTACGCACAGACGCTGTGCAGGCCGCTGTCCACGGTCCTGCACAGCCCTGCTTCCTGCTCCTTAGGCGCCGGTGCGCGCCTCTCTGCTGGATTTAAAGGGCCAGGCACAGGAAGTGTGCTGGCCCCACCTAGGGAGTGGACTTCCTGCTTCAGCCCTATAAAAGGGCTGCTCTGTCATTCAGTCTTCGCCTTGCATCGGAGTTGCTTCACTCTGGAGGCTCCTGCCTGCCAGAGCTCCGTCAGGTCTTCTTTGTCTTCTCCATGGAGTTCTTGTTGCCTCGTCTCGTCATGCCAAGTCATGTTCGTGCCTGAGGTCCCTGTCCTGGTGTTTCATCTTGATCTTCTGTTCCTGATGTTCCAGGTTCCTTGATGTCCTGCTCCTGTGTCTTTGTCTTCAGCGCTCTTGAGCCTTCTGGTACCTGTTAGGCCGGGGGTCCCTCGGATGATGTGTGCCCGAGTGTGGACTAGCCTACAGGTTGACTGGTGTCCTGTGCTCCTGAGCCGTCATGTCCTGCCAGCCGTAGGTGGAGCTTCGGACAACATCGGCTCCGTCGTTGGAGTTCTGCTTCGACTGGATCCTTCCCTGCGCTCATCCTGCTCCCAGCATGGTCCGTGACCAGCCTCCTCGGGCTGTGTAGGGTATGCAGTGGGACAGGGTGGTCCGTGACTCAGTCCCGCGGGTGGCCTGAGTAGGGTGCCCTGAGAGACAGTGCCAATGTCTTTCCGCCCAGTTCCTTGTCTCGTCCTGGATGTCATTGCATCACTCATGGTATCATGTCTTGTTCCTGATGTCGTCGCATCGACCACTGGTCCGTGATGTCTTCGCATCAGCGTTGGTGTCATGTCTTCGTCCGCGATGCCGTTGCATCGATCCTGCTGTCATGTCTTCGTCCGCGATGCCGTTGTATGGATCCTGCTATCATGTCTTCGTGTCAAGGCCCGTCTGCCCTCGACCTCAGGCCAGGCCTGCTGCTCCATGCTGATCCAAGCGGCAGGTCCGAAAGGGCTCGGAATGGTCGGAGGACCATTCACATTCCAACATCATCTGTTGTTGGCCATGGGAGTTTGCCGGCCTGGCAGAGGGTAGATCGTCAGCCATGGTGGAACACGCCATCAACCCTTGGTTCGGTCCTGGATCCGTCTGGGGTCGGGCTGAGGTCCAAGGGCACACTAAAACACCCGAGTCTAACACAGTTTGACCATGGGTGCTTAAACATTTGTGTACAACTATACATATATACAAATTCATTGTTACACTTGGGTTGTCTGTGAAGAAATGTTTATGCAACCAACTTCAAAGGACAGTGGCATTACTGTTGCACATAGAAACAGTCATAATCATAAAATGTATCAGATTCCAACATAACATACAATTAAAACCACTGCCAGGCACATCTTCAGAAAGAATGGAAACCAGAGTCCATGAATATTACATCTACTCCTTGTGACCTTGGGCAAGTTACTTCACCCTCAATTGCCTCAGATACAGATTTAAGTGTGTAAGCCCTCTGGGATCAGGTAAATGTAACTTGTCTTGAGCTACCAATGAAAAGGCATTAGCTAAATACAAAATAATTATAACTGTAACAGCAAGCAGGACTTGACTCATACACAGCATGCTAGATAGGATTACAACTTAGACTGAAGTTACTTAACTCACAGTTTGGGGGGCAAGGCTTTAACTATTCCATTCTGTTAATACCTTTGTATGTTGAGAATCAAGCAGAGTTCCAATGAACTACAAAAGGTTGGATTTAAATTGGATTTGGGATAGTTTCTAATGACCTTCTGAAGCTCTAGAAACTGTACTACGGAATATAACATTTCTAACTCTTGTGGAGCATGAATGGCTCTTGCTAAGATAATTGTGTAGGTATCGAAACAAGTGTATCTTTGTAGGTGTGCTGCCGTTACTGTTAGGCACTCTGAATACTCAAGGGACTGATGACAGGCCAAAAAAGCAGTATCCTGAATTGAAGATAGCCCACTTCTGGCCCAGACAAGCATGGTTTCTTCTTTTACTTCAATTGTTGTGAACCAATTTGCTGAAGCCTTGTCCAACCCTTGTGTAACAGTAAGAAGATATTTTGCTGCACCACTCCTTAGCTCTAAAAGCATGGATATTGCAGGGAGATGTCTTCTTTCAACTGTTCAGACACTATTTCTCATGTGTTACTTGCATCAAGAAAATCTTCAGCCAGAACTTCTTATGCTTTCAAATGCAATAGGTTTACCATATCGTGCATAGACAAGAGTATAAATTTTAATCCTGGGGGAATTCTGCAAACTTTATATTTCCTAGCATTTAGACAGATGGACTCAGGACCATTGAGTTATGCTCCCCTGCCAGCAGATGGAGACGGAGGAAGCTGATGTCACAGTATATATACTCCTGCAGTGACACCAGCCTGCCAGTATTCTCTGTCTCCAGCAGATGGTGGAAGTGCATCTCCCTATGGGGTTTGCTTCAGATTTTGGAAGCAGAATTTAACATAGAAAAAGAAAAGCCCCGCTTTCCTGCGGTGATACCAAATGGTCCCTTCCCCAGTTGAGAATTCCTGAGGTGATTTCTATGGTCCTTCAGATGTGTGCCTTGGTCCAGTAGCTGGGTTTTCCAGCATGGACTTAGCTGATTGTACAGCTTAAAGGCAGCGGCTGCAGGAGGCCGAGCGCGGCGGTGATGGTAGATGTCCTCTCCTCCCGCAGCCGGAGACTGTCTCTGTACTCAGCTGGTAAGAGCTGAGCTTGGATAAGTTTAAAAAAAATATTGTAAAGACAGACAGTATAGAGGGGTTTGCAGAACTTCCATCGGTCTCTGTGCTTGGCATGCTGTTCTGATGTTCGTTCCTGCTCCTGTGGAGGTTAGGGGAACTGGGCAGTCTGGAGGGTTGAGCGGCCCCGGTGGGCTAGGCCCCGCAGTTAGGCTTTTTGCCTGCATATCGCATGGTAGGCCGCGGTGGCATTTTCGCTCTTCTGTGCATGCCTTACTGCCCTCTACAGGATGTCTGTATATGCAGTGTGTCAGCTCTCCGCACGCATTGTGCACTCAGTTTTAGGCGCGCCTTTTGTGTGCACAAATTTCTAAGTGCTGGTAGTGCGCCCAGGCCTTGATGCACAGTTTGTGCATGTGTTTTTGGGGCTCATAAATTTTGTGTGCTTGAAATTTTTTCAACGCGAGCTGGGTGACGCACATTCTCCGCGCCTGTGCACTGATGGCGCTGGTGAGCTAGAAACCTAAGTGCCTTTCTCTCTGTGTTGCCTGTCATATTCGGGCATCTCAGCCTGTAGTGTCCTCTAACCTGTGTCAGTGCTGTTTAGAAACTCAGGGAGAGTTGTCTTCCTCTGATTTTGCTAAGCCTAGATCCTCCTAGCCTGATGATGGTCTGGTTAAGGATCTGTCTGGAGGTACGCCTGATCTTGGAACTTCCTTGACTGGTTCATCCGCAGGGGATGGCAGTTCAGTGGGCCCACTCCAGTCCCTTCTGGGTTTGGCCTGGATCCGGCTGCTTTTTCTTGGGAAGAGTTTTTACAAGGTTTGTAATCCTTTCTTTAGGTGCAGTCCTTGGCTTCGCCCACTCTGTCAGGTTGACCCCTCAGCCGGTGGCCCTTCCCTCTTTCAGTCGTATTTTTTGGCGCTGGAGCATGTCTTGGTTCACCGTAGGTAATCCCGACAGGAACCCGAATGGCACTGATGATGAATCAGATCTTGATTCCCTGCAAGATGGGGAAATTCCTCTGGGATTGGAATTGTATCGGACCATGTTGTGATTCTTTCATAGAGATGAACTGCCGTTCTAGTTTCCCAGACCTTGACGCTGGATGTTCCTAGTGCAGATTCCATGTCTGAACTGAAGAAGAATTCCATTTTGGTTTCCTTCCATAAAGCCTCTTGTTTTTTCCCTGTTACGGACGCCTTTCAGGAATTGATTAATCTTGAATGGGGAGCCCCAGAGACAAGTTTCAAAGGGGGTCGGACATTGGAAGACCTGTACCTTCTGGATCCAGCAGTGAGGGAGCATTTATGTTTTCCCAAAGTGGATGCACTGGTCTGTGCCGTCTCTAAGCAGAAGACTATCTCCGTGGAGGGAGGAGTGGCCCTGAAGGATGTGCATGATAGGCAGATTGAGTCTCTCCTTAAGCGAGCCTTTGAAGCAGTGGCGATGACCTTACAGATAGCTTCTTGTTGTGCCCTAGTGGCACAATCTTGTCTGCTTCTCTCTCAGGAAGTTGATGATTTTGGAGTGAATTCCAGAGCGATTATGGAACCCACTGCTGCCCTTTTAGCTGTTGTGGGCTGTGATTTGGTCCATACCTCGGCCAGAGGAGTGGCTTCAGTGGTAGCAGCCAGGCATCAACTATGGTTGTGACATTGGTCAGCTGATGCAGTCTCCAAGGCTAATCTTACAAAAATGCTCTTTAAAGGCTCGCTCTTGTTTGGAAGTGAGTTGGAGAAATTGGCCAGTAACTGGGGCGAATCTCTGGTCCCTTGGTTGCCAGAGGATAATAAACAGTTGCTATACCCCTCTGGTATGAGGGGGTCATCTCTGGGGTTCCAAGCATTTTCGTCCCTAGAAATGGTCAACCTTTCAGAGGACTCAGCCTTTCAGTAGGTTGCAGTCCTTTCATCCCAGACAGCCCAAGAGAAGAGCGGGCTCAGGGGGGGGCAGATCCTCACGAGCTTCCCAATGAAGGTTTGCCGACCTACCTTCAGGAACAAGATATAGGGGGACACCTCTCTCTTATCAGAGGTGGGTCGAGATCATATTGGATCAGTGGGTCCTGGAGGTGATACGAGAAGGAAATACACTAGAATTTCTCCGTATTCTTCGGGACGTGTTCTTGGTGTCTCCTTGCCACTTCCTGCAGAAGAAGCAGGCAGTGGAATCTATACTTCTAAGGCTCCTCCGGTTGAGGGTTTTGGTTTCAGTGCCTACATCTCAAGAAAGTATGGGGCGATTTATTTTGTTGTGCCCAAGAAGGAGGGCTCCTTTCGTGTCAACCATCATTTGAGGGTGACTCATTTTCACATGGAACCCTTACACTCAGTGATAATGGCTGTGCAGTTGGGGGAATTTCTGACCTCCCTGGATCTGTCAGAGGACTACCTTCATATTCCAATCTGTTTGGTGCACCAATGTTTTCTGCGTTTTGCAGAGCTAGGGCTCCATTATCAGTTTCGGGCGCTGCCTTTTGTTCTAGCCTCCACTCCCAGAATGTTTTTCAAGATCATGGTGGTAGTAGCTGCCCCGTTGAGAAGAGATGGGATGCTGATACACCTGTATTTGGACGACTGGTTGATTTAAGCCAAGTCTCAGGAAGAGAGCTGCAAGGTGATCTCCTTGTTGCAGGAGCTTGGTTGGGTGGTGAACCTGCCCAAGAGCAGACTTCAGCCATCTCAGTTGTTGGAATATCTGGGTGTTTGGTTCGACACGAGGCAGGATAAGGTTTTCCTACCAGAAGTTTGGATTCAGAAATTGATGTCACAAGTGTGTCAGTTGGTGAGCACTATAAACCCGACAGTGTGATGCTATCTACAGGTGCTCGGTTTTATGGCAGCAACCCTGGAAGTGGTGCCGTGGGCAAGGGCGCATATGCATCCTCTTCAGCTCTCACTGGTGTCTCGTTGGAACCTGAAGTCTGAGGACTATTCGGTTCGGCTCCACTTGCCAATGGAAATCTGCTCTCGCCTCCAATGGTGGCTGCAGGAGGCTCATCTGAGAAAGGGTGTTTCCTTGACCTCCCTGACCTGGTTGATATTCATGACAGATGTGAGTCTCCAGGGTTGGGGAGCTCACTGTCAGGAGCTGACGGCCAAAGGGCTTTAGAATGCCGAAGAGTCCCTTTGGAACATCAGTCACCTGGAAGCCTGGGTGGTCCAGTTGGCATACTTGCTGTTCAGCCACAGACTGCAGGGTCAAGCAGTCTGGGTGACGTCGAATAATACAACGAACGTAGCCTACATCAATCGACAAGGTGGGACCAAGAGCCAGCAAGTGTCACAGGAAATAGATCAACTTAAGGAATGGGCAGAAGGACATCTACAGATTATCTCAGCTTCTCACATTGCAGGAAAAGACAATGTAAGAGCAGACTTTCTCAGCAGGAAGAGTCTGGATCCAGGAGAATTGGATGAGGCATTTCAGCTGATAGTGTATCGCTGGGGCTTTCCATTCTTAGACCTGCTGGTGACTTCTCACAATGCGAAGGTTCCTCGATTCTTCAGTTGCAGGAGAGATCCATGGTACTTGGGCATAGATGATCTAGAACAAGTCTGGCTGGAAGACAAGTTGCTTTATGCCTTTCCTCCATGGCCCTTGTTGGGCAAAATGGTTCACGGGATTGAAGGCCACAGGGGATGGTACTCCTGGTGGCACCGGATTGGCCCCGGCGACTGTAGTATTCAGAGCTGCGAAGACTACTTTTGGAGACACCCACCCCTTCATCTTCTGCTGTACAAGAATCTGCTGCAGCAAGGACCTGTCCTTCACGAAGATCCGAGTGGGTTTTGTCTTAGAGTTTGGCTCTTGAGAGGGCTCGTTTGTTGTAGTGGGGATATTCTTCTGCGGTGATTGCTCCATGCTCTGAGGTTCTCCACTTCCTTGGCCTATGTGCGGGTTTGGAGAGTGTTTGAGGCCTGGTGTGAGGATCAGGGTGCTCTTCCTCGTTTGGTCAAGACCTGCTCATTCTGAAATTTTTGCAGGATGGATTAAACAAAGGATTGGCACTTAATTCCTTGAAGGTACAGGTTGTGGCTCTTGCCTGTTTCCGGTGCCCGATGAATGGTGATTTTTTATTGTCTCATTTGATGTGGCCCGTTTTTTGAAGGGAGTGAAGCATCTTTGGCCTCCCTTGAGGTTACCGGTCCCTTTGTGAGTCTTACTTTGGTGTTGATCTTCTTGGCAGGCCCTACGTTCTGTCTGCTATGAAGCCTTTCCTTGCAGTTATTGACCTTGAAGACTGAGTTCCTGGTGGCTATCTGTTCTGCTCGTCGAGTGTCTGAGATGCAGGCCTTGTCTTGCTGGGATTCGTTCCTTCGGGTGTCTCCAGGGGCATTACAGCTACGTACTGTACTGTCCTTCTTGCCCAAAGTGGTGTCGGAATTTCTTTTGAATCAGTCAATTTCCTTGCTGTCTCTGGATAAGTTCAGGGATGTGGAGGAGTATTGACTCCTGCATCCCTTGGGTGTCAAGAGACTTGTCATGCGGTATCTGGAGGTTTCTGAACTTTTACGAAAGATGGATCGCCTGTTATGGACCAGATTTTAATGTCCGCGCGCGCATATGCGGGCGGGTGGCCTCCTCTGTCTGGGGGGTGGGGGGGATTTTAAAAGAATTGCGCAGTGACGCGATCGGGCCTATGCCCAGTTCCCTAACCTTATCCTTCCTCCTTCTTCCCCTCTGCTCCCCGACCCCCCAAACCTACCCTAGCTATTCAGATTTTTTGTTTGTATACCTACTGCTCCTCTGGAGCTGGCTGCCGGCGCGTGCTTCTCCAGGACAGCATGTAATGGCGCTGTTCTGGCTTCCCCGGCTCACCCCTTTCTTTAGGCCCGGCACTTCTGCACGTATTGGGAGTTACGTGCATGGCCGGGCCCTTTCTAAAATGCGCTCAGCACTCACAGAGTCCAGCCATGCGCGTAACCCCTGGTATTTGTGTACCCGGGCCTTTTAAAATCGACGTGTTAGATTCTTTCCATATTAAGTATTTAGCCTGAAATGTAGTATTCCTTGTTTCTATTGTCTATGCTATAAATCAGTTAACTTCAAGCAGTGGTGACTTACCTATGTTACACAAAAGTCTATCATAATGGGTTAGTTTTCTGTACATATTCTGACTTTGTTCCAAAAATAGTCCATTATTACTCCCTACATTGTTTCTCAGATATCATGCTCCTAGAGCTAGGCTGGCCGTTCATATCTTAGATTGTAAAAGATCACCTTCTTTCTTCAGGGACAGAACTAAAGATGTTAGTCTACCCAACTATTTTTTTCCTATTGACTTTTAACAGAGCTGGACTAGCAGTCACAAAATTACAAAACTGCACATTGGATTTCAAGTTCTATCTCCTTTTGCTATGCCAAAGCACACCCCTCTGCACACAATATAAGAGCATTCTGCAGCTCACCTCGACTCTCCCTCTATTGAGGAAATTTATAAAGCTGTTACATGGAGTTCAGTGCGTATATCTGTGGTCTTCGTGGATACTGACTGTTGCCAGAATAGTAAGCATAGCCAGTCAATACTAAGAAATTTAAAAAAAAGAAAAGAAAATACACATACACACTTTTTGTTCAACTCCTTCTTGCCAAACACCCAGCTGTTGGGTTGTTGTTAGGAGAATGTGAGACTTCAAGGTAATCTTAACTTAGGAGTCCCACATGTATGACTGATTTATCCTGTTTGTCCAAGGAGAAAGCAAGGTTACTTCCCTGTAATTGATGTTCTCCATGGAAAGCAGCAGGCTAAATTGGTCACACATACCTTCTTCCATCTTTTGGAAGTTTAAAAAATAAGTTTTCCTTAATGGTTCTGATATATGAAGGGGGGAGGGGAGCCTCCTGGCACACAGCTATGCGAAACTGGCTGACATGAGCAGAGAGGCCACCCAGTCCTTTCTAGTTCTAGTTAGTAATTATTCTACCCTCTGCAGCATTGGAGGATGTCATCCTTGAGTGATATCCACAGAGAACATAATTACAGATAATACACTTGTCTTTATTTAAAAAGACAAAAAAAAGTTCCGACAGTAAAAGAATACATGGATGTGTTTGTCACTTTGAGGCACCTTTCATAAAGGTGCTGTTGTAAATACAGAAGTAAATAACACTTGCACTGTTCTTTAATAGAAGTGTTTACTTATGAAGAAATATTGTATGTTTTGGTGTAGAACATTTTCATTTTCATATTTATATATTTTTTGTGATACAGTTCACAAGTTCATTTTGAGAAAAAAAAATTATTTTTTTTTTGCCTTTTTGCCTTACTTGGATTTAAACACGTAAACTGTGGTCAAGTCCATTCATATTTGTCAGGTGCTAAATTCAGTTTGTGAAGTTTTCCTAGACTAGGGTAGGTGAAAGAATGCCAACAAAATGCTCATGAGAGCAAGATAAAAACACTCAGCAATAGACTTGCTTTCTAGCCCATATAAGTGTTGATCTTATTAGGCCATTTCATGTACAGCTGATCCTTTTTAATGGTAGCATCTCATGAAAGGACAAGCCATTAAGAACTTTCTTACAGAACACAATAGGGCCTAGATGTATTAATTGATTTCTATGCAGCCTTTGTGCTGATGACCTGCAGGCAGACATTCCAGGGTTGAATTGTAGTTTGAATTGAATTATAAATCACTGTAGAATTATGGTTTTCCACTCTATTTTAGAAATGTGGCATGAATGATCATAAAGTAGTTTGATTGTAACATATAATCCATTTTTTTATCTTGCACCCTTCATCACCCATTAAGGTTGCAAGGAGATAATTGTAAGCTTGGGATTGATTACATTCTGATCTTCAACAAGGAAATAAAAAGCTGCTAAAGAAGGTGTTTCCTATTATGGTTTGTTTTTTTTTGTGTGTGCAGTTTTTCTCCTTCTCCTTTGAGCTTCTAGCTCAAGCAGAACTGTGGCACCATGAGCCTTCATTTGTAATTACTTGGGGATTTTTTTCTTTAGTATATAAATGCTCTCCCAGCATACCTTATTCAGATATTGAAGCGATAGTCCTTGACTTTTGGCCATGCGCCAGAGTGCTGGGAGCCCTGTAACCACGGCTCCCATGTAAGGGTACCATTGTAGTATGACTGTGACTTCCTCTGGGGGCTGTGAACAGGGCTTTTGCAGCATCCTCAGCCCAGGAAGTGGAAGAACTGACCTGTCAACTGAGCATAGGTCCTTTGCATGTTTTTGCAGAACATTGCCACTGGGCCAGCCTGGGTGTTTTCTGTCATGCCGTGCTCTGGAACTATTAAGAACATAAGAAATTGCCATGCTGGGTCAGACCAAGGGTCCATCAAGCCCAGCATCCTGTTTCCAACAGAGGCCAAAACCAGGCCACTAGAACCTGGCAATTACCAAAACACTAAGAAGAACCCATGCTACTGATGCAATTAATCTAGTGTTCACTGTACATCAACCAACCTCTTCCCTTCAATAATAATTCTCCAACCTACACCAATGCAAGGGACACTTGTGCTGTGGTGTTGCTCATGTACGGTGGCTCTATTGAAGGACAACCAATTGTTGGGTGTCCTTTTCTTTCGCCCGTCTATTATTCTTTATTATCCAAGTTTTAATGAAGCCTTTTTTCTTTTTGTTTTTTCTTTTGTTTCTCCGTTTCTTAAATCATTTTCTTAAAAAAAACCCTTATCTCCCCGTTTTCTAAGGCGACCCGCGGTATGTTTGTGAATACTTATCAAGGCGTCTTTCTCAGCTTTCTCTCACGGGATCGCTGCTGCTTGCCCGACATGGGCCATGTTTCGGCACCGTCGTGCCTGCTTCAGGGGCTACGGGAGGGGTAGTGCTGTGTCCTAACCAGGTACGCAGTAGCTGTAATGTCTCCAATGTTGTGATGACCGTGTTTCTATCGTGGACGACGCAGAAGGTAGGCGTCGTCCACGATAGAAACACGGTCATCACAACATTGGAGACATTACAGCTACTGCGTACCTGGTTAGGACACAGCACTACCCCTCCCGTAGCCCCTGAAGCAGGCACGACGGTGCCGAAACATGGCCCATGTCGGGCAAGCAGCAGCGATCCCGTGAGAGAAAGCTGAGAAAGACGCCTTGATAAGTATTCACAAACATACCGCGGGTCGCCTTAGAAAACGGGGAGATAAGGGTTTTTTTTAAGAAAATGATTTAAGAAACGGAGAAACAGAAAAAACAAAAAGAAAAAAAGGCTTCATTAAAACTTGGATAATAAAGAATAATAGACGGGGCGAAAGAAAAGGACACCCAACAATTGGTTGTCCTTCAATAGAGCCACCGTACATGAGCAACACCACAGCACAAGTGTCCCTTGCATTGGTGTAGGTTGGAGACTGATGCAATTAATAGCAGTGGCTATTCCCTAAGTATAATTGATTAATAGCCTTTTTTGAACCCAGCTACACTAACTGCACTAACCACATCCTCTGGCAACAAATTCCAGAGCTTTATTGTGCGTTGAGTGAAAAAGAATTTTCTCCGATTAGTCTTAAATGTGCTACTTGCTAACTTCATGGAATGCCCCCTAGTCCTCCTATTATTCGAAAGTGTAAATAACCGAGTCACATCTACTCATTCAAGACCTCTCATGATCTTAAAGACCTCTATCATATCCCCCCTCAGCCGTCTCTTCTCCAAGCTGAACAGCTCTAACCTCTTCAGCCTTTCCTCAAAGGGGAGCTGTTCCATCCCCTTTATCATTTTGGTTGCCCTTCTCTGTACCTTCTCCATCGCAACTATATCTTTTTTGAGATGCGGCGACCAGAATTGTATACAGTATTCAAGGTGCGGTCTCACCATGGAGCGATACAGAGGCATTATGACATTTTCCGTTCTATTAACCATCCCTTCCTAATAATTCCTAACATTCTATTTGCTTTTTTGACTGCTGCAGCACACTGAGCCGACGATTTTAAAGTATTGTTTGTGTTTTGCTTGAGGCATAAATTTCTGTTTATTGTGGACTACAGCTAGTGTTCCTTCTTGAATTAGTGTTTCACTTTAACAAATGTAATTGCTTTGAATTGTGAGGAAGATAGTGAAGTTTAGTAAGATGTGGGAATTAATTTTTAAATAAGGTGAGGATTGGCCGCAATTGACATGTCTTCAAGAGCAATTAGTCTTTTCAAACTGTCCTCTGCCTTTTAACAGAGATGTGTAAGGGCCACAAATCTGTTAGGCCAAGAGCCATTTTCTCTGAATCAAACTATTATAGAAGAACAGAAGCAAGGGCTTTGGATTTACTTTGACTGGAAAATGCAGACATTACAGAAAAACAAGATTACACACCTTGTTTCGTAAGGCCCTAAAAATATTTACTTCTGACTTGCCTGAAGCAAAGAATTAACACGGATTGGACAGTAGGGATGTGAATCGTTTTTTAACAATTTAAATTATCGTTCGACGGTCGCTCCCTGTGACATAGTGAGGGCAAAGGCGATCGGCGCCATTTTCAAACCAGTCCAGCACCGGCACCGAGGGTATGATTGAAGGGATGGCTCCCGGACCCCCCGCTAGACCACCAGGTACATGTAAAAGGTTTTTGGGGGGGTCGGGAGGGTGGGAGAAGCAAAGGGGTAATTTGTAAAAGGTCGGGGTGGGGTTTTTTTTATCGGGCCATCGGCGCCATTTTTATCAGTGGTAGCCAAAATGGCACCAATGGCCCGAGAGCGGGAGATCGCGCCGGGACCCCCCCCCCCCCACTGGACCACCAGGTAATTTAACATTTGGGGGGGGGGTTGAGAGGGTGGGAGAGCAAAGGGGTAATTTGTAAAGGGTCGGGGTGGGTTTTTTTTTTTTATCTGCTCAGGCCTCACTAAAAAATTAATGATGTGAATTGGAATCGGAACCGATTCCAATTCACATCTCTAACGATCCGATTTTTTTCTCCCTCCATCCGAACCTGATCGTTAAAACGATCGGGCACACGATTCACATCTCTGTTGGACAGTGCTTATCCTTAAGCATTCTTAAGGCTATAAAGTCGCTTGTTCCAAGATGAATACTCCAATCAGAATCTGAGTTTTACCCTCCTCAATATTTATGTACCCTTGCCTGATCCTTTACTAAAGTAAGTAGAACCCCAGAAACAAGTTAAGGCTGTCACCATCATCAGAGCCTGTCATAATCCCAGGGCCCAGCCATTCAGCAGACATGCCCTTGTACCAGCATTTCCACTGTTGTTACCCAAGCAGAAACTGCCTGCATACCTGTCTGTGCCTGAGATTCCCACATTGACTCACTGAGCTGAGGAGGACTCCTACACAGAGGTTCCAGTGTCTTTGCCCAATATCCTGTATTCAGCCTACATTTCTACCGTGTTTCCTGTAACCAAGCCCACAGGCAGCGCACTCTGAAGTCCCTATGCCTGAATCACAAAGTTCCTGTGTTCCTTACCAGCACTCAGACATAGAGAGAAACGACATCCTGCTTGTCAGTGTTGATCAGTGTGGTAAGAAAGCACATTAACTCCTAATAATGTTGCGAAGGACAGAGAATTGGTCCCAAATAATTTGGGGTTAGTTAGCTGGTAAGATTTGTGTATTGATGAAATCTGCACGTTTACAGCTAATTGATCAGTTGTCAGTTTAGAAACTGTAAAAATGCATCTAATCATTTTGCATCAAGAAAAGCAATTGCTTTATGTTTGCATAATAACTAATTGATTGTTTGATTAAAAATTACTAAAAAAAATTACTGAATCTTAACAAATCAAGTCTTTGATTCCATTCCAAAATAAAAATTACCCTAAGAAAATTATTCTTAGAAGTTGTATGGTTTCTGCCGTGCAGATGCTGAAAACAAGGCAGATACTATTTATTTGGGCTTTGCTAAGACTTTTGTTATAGTACTGTAAGATGAGTTGTTATAAAAAGTTAAATACAATTGCATTTTTGGATTCCATTGTCTTATTAAAAGATCTCTGGATCCTTGGGCAATGTGCAGATTATTGAAAGGCAGGGTTGTCACTTGACCCAGTTCAATCCTGACATGCTAATCCAGTTTTGCTTCAGACATCTATCTGCTTTTAGTGTTACCTGTTGTAGAGAAATTGGAAGTACCTGTTCATAGATATAGTAAGGCAAAAGTTTTTCTTAGTCTGAGATTTCATCTTTACCATTTGTTTCTTCAGCCCTTAAATTTCTTAGGGGAACTTTTATAGATTTAATAAGTTTTAGTTATTTTCAATGTCGACTCCTTGGGTTCACGTGTTTTGCTTGGTCTAATCTGATTCCAACAGTCTTGGCCAGCCCCCTCCTCCTTTTTTTCCTTTGGTAAAATTTTGAGCTTTGATTTTACCATGTCTGTTTTTCTCACAATGGCAGAAAATAATAGCAGCTTCAAACGTTGCCCATGCTGCAATCATAAGATGTCTGTCATGGTCATCACAAGATTCAAATGCTTTGTATTTGGCATGATACTCCAGTTGTGGTATCTTCTTAAAGATGTCTCTTAGGGCCATTGAAGATTGGGACTCCAAGACATCTTCATCATGAATCGGAAGCCTGATATTCCATCAGCACGAATTGTACCAATATCAAAGGACCCAGGAACTGCATCGACCACTGGTGATCCTCTGACTGTCAAGAAGGCGTTCTTTTTCCTTGCAATTGTGATTGAAGAAGAGGCCTAGGAGCAGAGAACCTTTACATTTTTTCCATTTGTTGCATGAGAATGGTTCTTCAGTCAATTTTGGATTGCAGAAGAAATTGCACTGAGCATCATGTAAAGGCAGAGAGGCTTTGACATGACCTTCCTTGGAGTGCAAATACGAGAGCAGGGAAGTAGTAGCTTTAGCTATTCACCCTCCCAAGTGGCTGAGGTAGGAGGTGAACACAGCTTCCAAATCTAAGACTCAACTGCTTTCTCCACAATACTACCTCCTCCACGATCACCCAAGAGGACCTGTCATCATCCACCTACATTTCTTTAAGACGAAATGCTGGCATCAAGCATCTCAGCATTATTTGTGCTGCTGATTTAACAAAGACTTGAGAACTTCACAGACTTCAAAGACTTGAGACCTTCACAGTAGCACAGAGACTTAATTTATTTATATTCTACTTTTCGGCATTTCAAAGCAGATTGCATTCAGGTATTTGTAGCTATTCCTCTATCCCCAATCTAAGGACCATAGAGACAGAATGGGAGAAAATCCTTAGTAAATCAGTCCCTAAGTTTGTACCTGAAGCAGTGGAGGGTAACGTGACTTGCCTAAGGTCAGAAGGAGCAGTAATGGGATTTGAACCCAGGTTTCCCTGGTTCATAGCTCACTGCTCTAACCAGTAGGCTGCTCCTCCACTCTGATAGCCATGACAAATCAAAACCATATGGAGGACTCTTCTGCAGAGCAGTATTAACCTGATCTCTCCTCCTGTGGAAGAGAATGAAGGAGAACATAGGATATGCCATGCTGAGTCTGACCAAAGGTCAATCAAACCCAGCATCCTGTCTCCAAAAGTGGCTAATTTGAGCTCACAAATTCCTGGCAGATAATTTCATGCTGCTCACTTGGCTAATAATGGTTTATGGACTTTCTTCCAGGAACTTGTCCAAACTTTTTAACCCAATTATTTGATTACATACTTAAGCAATAAATTCCGCAGCTTAATTGTATGCTGAGTGAAAAAAAAATGTCTCTGATTTTGTTTTAAATCCCTGGGTCTCCAATATGTGCAGATGTAGTATCTCATGCATATTATGGATATTCTGAAAACCTGACTAGCTAGGTGTGGCCTCCAGGAGAGGTTTGGGAAATGTTGAACTACAATAGTTAATCACATTGAAGCAACCAGCTCAACTCTTCTCAACTTCCCAGCCAATCTCTTCTCATCCCGCCTCCTCTAATCCTTTTTGCATCCTACCGGTTGACCCTCTTTTACCTCCAAACCATTTTTATAACCCCCAATTAATCCTTTCTCATTTCCTCACTCTCATCCCATCCTCCATCTCCCTCTCAGCCTTACTTCCTCTTCTCCAACCCTTCTCTCACATTCCCTCAGCTGATCCCCTCTTATCTCCACATCTCTTACATCCCTCAGTTGATCTTCTGTCATTTCTCCTCTCTCACTCTCTACAGACAATCTATCTCCAACTGATCCAACCTTCAAACCCCTCCTGCATATGATTCTTGCCCTTGAAACAGCCCTTCCCTCAAATATTCCCCTGGCCAGGGTCAGTGGCAATATTTCGCTTTGGGTTCTGGGTCAAAGGAAGAAAGAGAGGATCCTGGGCTGGAAGAGTTGGTAGAAAGAGAGGGCAGGCTGATGATAGAGTAACTTTCTTTGGTTTTTTTAAATATGTTCAGTGGTGGGTAAGGAGAGAAGAGCAATGATATTTTCCACTAGTCTGTGCATGCTCTGCCCTTTCTTCCCCTCATGACTGGTTCCAAGCCTGATGGTGACCTGCTGATAGGCTTTGATTGGTCCTGATGTCTCCATGCAGGGCTTCCTGTTACCACAGAAACTCATGCGAGGGAGGGGCCACTGCAGGGCCTGAGAGTGTGTGCTAGTTCATAGGCCCCCATGCTGATTTCCACTACTAATGCTGCTTCTGCCTAAGAATACTGCCGTTTGAGGCACTTGTGATCCCAGCTGAAGATTTTGTGACCCCATTTGGGGCCCCTACTTAGTTTGGGAGCCCAGTTATAGATCGTATGTCCTTTATAATTATAAATGTTACTTTGTTTCTTTGTTAGCTGTTATATTCTATATTATGCTCCTAATAGTTTAATGCAAATTACAAACAGAATCCCTTGTTCCACCACACTGATGATTTTATAAACCTCTGTCAGTTCTTCTTCAAGCTGAAGAGCCCTAATCTTTTTATCATTTCTTTTTAAGGTTGCTATTCCATTCTCTTTATCGTTTTTGTTGCCCTTCTCTGTAGCTTTTCTAGTTCCATTATATCTTTTTTGAGATAGGCCAACCAGAACTGCACACAAGGTATAGTTACACCATAGACTGATACAGAGGCATAATATGTTCCTTGCTAAATAATACCTAATAGTGATTTTTTTTTATCGCCACTGCACACTAAGCTGAGGATTTCAACATATTGTCCACAATTAATCCAAGATTCTTTTCCTGGGTGCTGCCTGCAAATACAGAACCTTGCACTGTGTACCTATAAGAACATAAGAATTTGCCTTATTGGTTCAGACTAAGAAGCCATCAAGCCCAGTATTCCATTTCCAACAGTGGCCGATCCAGGTCATATGTACCTGGCAAGATTCCAAACAGTAAATAGATCCCATATTGCTAATGCTTGGCAATAAGTAGTGGCTTTTCCTGAATCCACCTGGTCAATATAGATTTTTCCTCCAGGAACTTGTCCAAACCTTTTTTAAATCCAACTATACTAACTTCCTTAACCACATCTTCTGGCAATGAATTCCAGAGCTTAATTGTACATTGAGTGAAAAATAATTTTCTCCAATTTGTTTTAAATGTGTTATTTGCTAACATCTTGGATTGTCCCCCCTAGGTTTTGTATTTTTTGAAAGAGTAAGTAACTGATTCACATTTACTCATGCTAATCCACTCATGATTTCATAGACCCTTATCTTAGCCACCTCAGTTATTTCTTCTCCAAGCTGAATGCAGCTGGGCCCTCACCAGTAGAAGGTGTAGTAGCTCGAACAGGGACTGGATCTGGGCTTTACCTATAAGAGCCTCTTCCTCCACAGGTTGAGCCTTTCAGTTCAGAGGCCAGCAGGACTTAGGCGAGGGACTCGTAGAGGTGAGTAGACAAGGCTGTAGTCAGGGCAGGTGGCAGACAAACACTGTGAGGGTTCAGGCAGTAGTCAGGGCAGGCAGAAGACCAGCAGCATCAAATCTAGGCAAGATCGGAGAATGAGAGATCAGTTTAAGGAAGGAGAAGTCAGGTCAAAGGCAGGAGCTAGGCAAGGAGCTCAGTAGGCAAGGCTTAACAAGCCTGGATGGACTGGAATGAGACGAAGGGGGAAGGCAGGCAGGAATGAAGCAGGAATGGGCAATACGCACTGCAGCAAGGCAGAAGAATCTGTTGCTGAGGTGGTGAGCTGCTGTGCCGGTGACACTTAAATGGAGCCAATTGAGGACATCTTCACAGTGCTGTGGAAGCTTTCCGGCCCTGGAGCCTTTAGGAATTGGTGCCTGCCATGTGCACATGCCTAAGCAGGGCCCGACAGAAGCTGGAAGCATGGCGGTGTCTACGAGGAGTAGCATTGGTGGCATCGGGATAAGTGCGGCCAGTCGCAAGACCATCCCGCGGCCAGTCGCGAGACCATCCCATGGCCAGCCAAATATAAAAACCTCTGTAGCCTTTTCACATAGGTGTTGCGTCCGTCTGTCCTAGACGGCTTCACCCTGTTTGCCTCACCTTGTTCACGGCTCCTCCCGCTTACTTTGGGAAAATGGCCACTGCTGCGTCTACAAGCCGCCCGCTCTGGCGTCCCCGGAACGTATATGGTGCTGCCTTCTGCCATGCTACTAGGGTATGCGCACGCTATCCTAATTTTTATTCCAGCTATGGCGATAACCTCAGGGGCGTCCCCCTCAAGTGATGTCACGCCATCCAGGTATTTAGCCTGCCCTTACATGCTAGCTAATCGAGTTAGTAAGGACTTGGATCCGTCTGGTCTAAGCTACTCTGCAGCTTCCGTGCTGCCACTGGAAGCTCTCTCTCTGCCCTTTGGGGTATTGACTAACCTGGGTACCCACTCCTTGGGGGCCCTCTGCTTTATTTCGGGTGCCTTACAGGGATCAGGTGCTCGCTCCTCGAGGGCCTGCTCTCCTTGCCTCGGTGCCAGTACCATTGACTTCATTCTGGTGGAATCGCATACCTACAGCTACCATCTAGTGTCTCATCTACAGCATTCCCTTGCTGGGAAACCTACACCGGAATTCCCCTATACCAATGGGGTGAGAAGGAACCCCTCTGCTGAGGGTCCCAAGACTGCTACATCTAGACTACCTCACTACTGCCACCTCTGGTGGTATCCATCAAGCTGTACAATAAAAGATCTAATTCTGTGTTTGTGCGTCCTGAGTCTAGCCCAGTACTGTGGCTCCCCACGGGGCTCCTCCCCATGGGTGTGGTCATCTGCCACAGTACCCAGGAATCCACCATAACAGATTGCTAACTCCATGGATTCAGCTCAGCTCACCGCATTGCAGGCCATTCCAGGCCTGGCCCAGTGAATCTCTGAACAGCAGAATGCGCTGGAGAATTTGACTGCTGCATTTAACCAGCTGCACGCACAGATGAACTTACCCACCACCTCAGGTAAAGAAGTTACACCGCCAGAAGTGACGGTCAAGACTATTGTACCTCTATCTATTCCAACACGCTTCTCGGGGAAACTTTGGAGATGCAGAGGTTTTATTAACCAGTGTTGCATGCACTTTTCCCTGCAACCTAGCCATTTTCCTACAGCTCATGCCAAGACCACCTATATCTTGTCTTGTATGGACAGAAAAGCGTTGGCTTGGGCCTCTTCGCTGTGGGAGCGCGAGGATCCTATTCTACATGACTTTGATGGATTCCTCGAGTTGTTCAAATCAGTTTTTGATGACCCTGCCTGGTATACCACTGCAGGATCTTTATTGGTTCACCTGAAGCAAGGTACTAAACGTTTAGCTGACTTCGCTACCAAATTCAAGACACTGGCGTCTGAATTATATTGGATCCCTAAATGCCTGAGGACCCTCTTCTTTGAAGGACTGAACTCTCATTTGAAAGACGAGCTCGCTGCTCGTGAGATGCCTGAGACCTTGGCTGAACTAGTGAAGTTAGCAACAAGGATTGATCGCCGACTTCGTGACAAAGTTCAAGAGACCAAGACTCCCAGAAGAACCTTTCAGGGTGAAGCTCGAGTTAAGCCAACACCCAGGCCTGTTCCCTCGGGTTCAGTTGCTGGCGAAGAAGAACCAATGCAATTAGCCACAGCCATCTGACGTCGAAAGAGAGAAGAACACGGAAGAAATTGGGGCTGTGCATGTATTGTGGACAAGCTGGCCATGCTGTTCAAACATGCCCTATATGTCCGGTAAACTGCTGGAGGACTCTTCTTAGGTCTTACTGCACCCTCTTCTCTGCTCTCTCTTCCTGTATCCTTGATCTGTGGACCTTTAGAGTATCAGACTCTTGCCCTAGTGTACTCAGGGGCAGGAGATAATTTCATTCTACATCGATTAGTGGAGCACTTGCGGATTCCCACTACCACCATGACGTCTCCACTACTCCTATCTTCAATTCATGGAGAGCCCTTACCGGGCGAAATAACCCAGCTCACCGAACCAGTATGTCTATGGACCGGTGCTCTCCATTCTGAAGCCATTTCCTTCTTTGTTTTAGAGAAGGCCATGTATCCTATAATACTGGGGCTACCGTGGCTGCAGCAGCATATGCCTCAATTCAATTGGGCCACTCTGGAGTTTTCACGTTGGGGTCCAGACTGCCATGGTAAATGCCTGATGGAGGTCGCTCCTTTACCATGCATGCCAACTACCCCATTGTTGCCAGGGTTGCTGCCTCAATATGCATCATTTCAAGATGTCTTTTCTAAAGAAGCTGCAGACGTACTACTGCCACACAGATCCTATGACTGTGCCATCAATCTCAAGCCAACACTGAACCTTCCAAAGGACGGGTTTACCCTCTCTCTAAGGTAGAGAATAAAGCCATGCCCAAATATATTCAGGGAAACCTCCAAAAAGGCTTCATAAGACCCACTAAGTTTCCTGCTGGCGCAGGCTTCTTCTTTGTGGAGAAGGACGGAATGTTGCGTCCATGTACAGGGGTCTCAACGAGATAACTGTGAAAGATCATTAACCCTTACCACTCATCTCAGAGCTATTTGACAGACTACAGGGAGCCAAGATATTCTCCAAGCGTGATCTTAAGGGAGCCTACAACTTAGTTCGCATTGCTCTGGCGATGAATGGAAGAAAGCCTTCAACACCCGGGACTGTCACTTTGATTATTTAGTGATGCCCTTTGGCCAGTGCAATGCCCCGGCTGTCTTCCAAAATTTAATGAACGACATTTTGCGGGACGACCTCCTCAAAAGTGTCATCGTATACTTAGATGGCATCTTGATATTCTCCCAAGACATGACCACTCATCTGGAGGATGTCAAACGAGTGCTGTAAAGACTCCACGAGAATGATCTATATGCCAAGTTGTCTAAGTGCGAGTTTCACAAAGAATCAGTGCCTTTCTTGGGTACATTGTTTCCAACCAAGCTTTCCAGATGGACCCACAGAAGCCGGAGAGCATTAGGAAATGGACACACCCCAATAGTCTAAAGGCTCTCAGATGTTTCTTAGGTTTCACCAACTATTACAGAACATTCATCAAGAACAACTCCCTACTCACTGTTCCGCTTACAGCCATGACGAAGAAAGGTACCGATGATGCCTCTACGGAGGCAGTAACCACATTCCAGAAACTGAAAGACGCCTTCTCGAGCAAGCCGTGCCTCCGACACCCGGATCCAAATAAGCCCTTTATCGTAGAGGTCGATGCCTTGGACATCAGCGTAGGGGCTGTGCTAAGCCAGGCCTATGATTCCAAGGCCTTACACCCATGCTCCTTTTTCTCCCGTCGCTTCTCACCAGCAGAGAAGAACTACGGAATAGGAGATAAAGAGCTCCTAGCTATAAAGATGGCATTCGAGGAGTGGCACCCTTAGTACTGGAGATCCTAGGTCATTGCAGAGATTGGTTTTGCTGTCTGTCAGCTCTCTGTCAGGGAATCTGACTCTGGTATGATAGGCTGGGGTTTTATACCTCTTTGGGATAGAACATGCATGGAAAGGATTGCTTTGTCTCATTTTTCTAAAATATTGCCAAAACTGCTGATAAGAGAATTTTGCCACATGTGTTCTCTAAGTGGCAGATTTCTTGTCCTTTTTTGCGCTGCTCCTGATCGCCATATTGCAACCACTACCTAACACGTTCTGCTCTGAGAAGTTGCCAGATGTGACCTTAAACAAGCCAGAGAAAGGGAGGGCTACTAAGAGAATCTGTGAAGATGGGGAAGACTGTGGGCTGTTTCTAGCAGAAACAGAGAAAGGAAGGAAACTGTACAGCACAGAGTGAGAGGTGTCTCTTAGTATGCAAACATAACTATGAGACAGGGTTTTCTCTCAAAAGACAAAAATTACGTTATAATACATTTGGTCCCCCAAAATGTGAGAAAAATACTAGCCCCCCCCCCAATATTTTTCACCAAAAGTCCAAGCTTGTAATATTATTAGTTTCTTTGTTCTATTTTCACTTGTAAATATCTCTTTGTGTAGCTAGTTCCAGCCATCTTCCTAGCAATTGTGCATCCAGTAACTGTCTGCAATGTACAAAACGCCTTCACTAAAGAGGGAAAGCAAAGTCTCTTAGCCCCATTGCTCTCTCTCTGCAAGTGGTTAGATGACCCTCATCAATAATAAATAAACCCCATTTAAACTCAGGTACACCTGGAGTTTATTTGACCCAGAAAGCTGGCCAATTTAAAACCTTACCAACCATACTTGTGGACTGCCATGACTGTCCACAGTGATTGGTTGCAGTATCATCTGTCATGCATTGCAATCTCCATGCTGGTAGTTGTACACACGGTTGGCCTATCTGACTTTCAGGGGACATCTGACTCAGATTATATACATAGGCTACCTTTCATTGTGTGTTAAATGTCAGGCTCACTGCACCCAGTGTACCCTGTGTATCAAAAGCTCCATATGTATAGTTATTTGGGGTATCTTTCCACCCTTCAATGAAGTATGTTCTAAGGTCCTTGCTCAACAACATCTCCCACTGGCAGTTCACAGTCTGCTAATCATTATCTTTTAGCTAACTGGAACAAAACTCAGGTGAAAAACATATCTCCCCCCATCCACTAGTGGTAAAAAACAAAAACAAAACGCCTGTTTCAAAAATCTATTCTAGTTCTCTCTAAAAAGAAAAATTACTATCTGAAAATTGGTGGACATGCAGATGGCATATTCTGCTGACCATGAACAGATAAAATAGTAACTAAGGAGTAATAAAACTGCATCACTTCAGACTGTATCAATAATGTGAGAATAAAAATAGTGGCATCTGCAAGTATATATGTAACTAGGTATTAATTGAGTGTGACAAAATTATTTCATCAGGATAATAAGTGATTACATTTCAAATCATAAAACAAAGAAAAGTATCTAAGTAAGACACCCCCCTCCCCAGTGGAACAAGAAAACATGAAGGCAGAGCATATGCATAAATTCTGAACACTTCAGTCCATAAAATAAAGGGTTCAGATTGTCTTCTGTGGCAAAGGGTGGGATGATTTCAAGTTATGATGTCAATGCCAAATGGTATGTACAGTTCTCACAGTACTGCACTCTCTATCATCAATAAGTCAGATGTGTGTGCTATGGAGTAATACCTGATATAAGATCAACAAAAAAATTCAAATTAAATAATGAAAAATGTCTAAATTCTTGTATCTAATAATCCCTATTGTAAGGAGAAGAGCAACAAACTCCTATCCCGGCAGGATATTAAGCGAGTCCCCACTAAGCAGTGGTCCAACTATACCAAGGGGAAACAGCAGGGGGCGTTGAGACACCCAGTATGGACTACAATACCCAGAATTCCAGAGCGGCAGTGGAAGGCTCCTGACCAGAAGGAGGCTGAGGTGAATGCTGAAGATAATCTGGGAGAATTAGATTCAGCTGAGTCCATGCTGTGGGAAGGAGAGGGTGTGTCCCTGAGTGAGGAGGAAAACTCAGAGAACAGTTTCTCTGAGGAGGAGGAAGAGATGGACTGGGAGATCCCTCCAGAGGATTCATCTGTGTCTGACATGGAGACGGAGTAAGTGGGGCAAGCAGCGTTTGTCTTACCTGGTTTCCCTACATACCTTAAATAAGGACAAGGCCGATTATCTCAGGAGATAGAGGTGAGACAGGACTGAAAGCACAACTATTAGGGGAGAAGGGGTGAGTTTGTGCTGGATCCCCAAGCTGGGTAGTCAGTGCTAGGTCGGAAGCCTGACTGCAGACATTTTGGTTTCACTGCAGAGGTATTAGAAAAGTACAATTTCTGCACAACCCTAAGAAAGGGGGAAAAACCTGGATTTTGATAAACTGTTCTATGTTGGTTTTTGAATCCTTGCTCTGTGGAGGAGGGGAAGAACGGATAAATTGCCTCTCGGTGGGAGCTTTGGAAAAAGACCTGGCTGGGAGGGGGCCAGTCAGAGACAATATTGAAACCTAGTTCAAAAGGTTGGCTCATAACTGTTTTAAAGAATTGCCAGAGTGTCTGAGATTGCAGCAGAGATCAGCAGTTTCAGCCGTGCTACGATGCCTGGATGGTTGACAGAGATGTGAGAGAAGGAACTACGTCCAGCTGGTGAGAGATCCAGAGGGGCCCGCGACACTATGTACACTATTACTGTCTGCATAATATTGTCTCCCATCCCCCCAGTTAACATAAACATTCAAAGACACAAGCAACCTAGGTGCTCATTCATCCATGCAGACACTACATGGAAGCTATGACACAGGACACTTATTTCACTGAACTGATTTGACAAGCGCATTCATTGCCCTTTTCTCATCTGCAATAACAAAAAAATAAACATTGTATAATGACAAACACAAACAGGAAACAAATATCAAACATTTGAGCTCATAAAGTAGAGTTTCAAAAAGGAAAGAAAAATAAATATTTGGATCCAAAATGAAATAAAAAGAACAATGTTTTTTGTTTTTTTTTAAGGAATCAAACTGGCAAAATAAATCTTCAAGCATTGCATTCTATTTGGTAAAGAAGGCTTCATCCTGTCAATCTGTAAAAATTAAAAATCTGACATGGTTAATTTGATTGTTAAAATTAAATTACATCACAGAAACAGCTATGAATTAGTGAGTTACAGAAATAGTTTCATTTCTAAACTAAGTGGGAAACTGTCTTTTGTGCCTGAATTCCCTCCTGTGGTGATAGGTGGTACTCCTTGTCAGGCTCAGGGTGAATTCCTCCCCCTCCCATCTCCTTATTCACCAGACACCGAGGTAACCAGCACAGGGAGGGGCGCAGCATGCTGTGTTAGCTGAGCATCTGAATACTCTGGACTGGGCCATTGCTCGGCAATATCAGCTTCTCGGAAGGATTAATAGTTTGAACACCCTCACAAGATCAAGGGCATGCTTGCATGTCACTGCTGCCTGAATTCCAAAAGAGAATTCAAAATGTCTTTTATCCTGTGCTATCCTGAATCATGGTGGATCACCCTCACCCCCGGTATCAGGTGCCGTGGATTTCATAAAGGGGAGGGTCATTCTCCCATTTGGAGTGAGATGGAAAAGCTGCACTGGACTTGAAAGACTTGGAAGGGATACATTGCAGACAGCAGAGATTTCCCGGAACAACGGACAGCTGATGCCAGCTAAAGAATCCTTCATCTCACTCATGGAATGCATTAAAGCATTACCAGACAACAACACAAACTGTCTGCATCACTGTCTTCGACCTCAGCCAATGAACGCAAATCTCCCAATTGTTTCTGCAGCAAAGAGAGATCAACCGTACGTTGTACTATCAAGCTCACAAAATCTGCAAGCTGTTAATCAAAGTTGTAAGTACTTTATCAAGTGCCTGACATTCCTTTTTTTTTTTTTTTTTTGCAAAATCATTTTTATTGCAAAGACATGCATTTCCACAAGCACGAGGGAGTATACAAGAAAAACGATACCAACAAGAGAACAATCAGTACAATGGTTATGCAAGTCTCCTTTTAAGTAACAGCATCCACCCCTGTAATCAAACAAAACCCCCGAACCAATCCCCGCTCACATTCAAGCTACGCATACCAGTCACGCCTCACATATCTCACCCATACAACCACCTCATCCAACAGACACAACCTCACTACCCCCCCCCCCCGCGAGCTCTGCCCAGAAGCCCCATTTTCCATATATGTTAATAAGACCCTTAACAAACTAGCAAAACAAGGAGAAAAAAAAAAAGAAAATCAGCATAGTCCACTCAGGGGTTACTTTCCCCGGGAGGAGTGGAGTACCAAGTGACTTGGAAACCGGCTGTACTCAACTGACTTTGAAAAACCGGGGAGAGAAGAGAATAATAGTGAGCCCAGCAATCTGCATAGTGTTTGTCCATGGGCTTAGGAGATTTGGGAAAGTCCATTCGCTCCAGTAGAGCCATGTCCATCATACGATGATGCCAGGCCGCAAGTGAAGGTGTAATCAAGGGGTCAGTCCAATCCGAAAGTATAGTACGGCAGGCTAGTAGAAAAGCAATCCTGCCAAAGCGATCCTGGGCCCCGGTACACTTCGCAAAGAGCGCGTGTGGTCCAGCCAGCAGAACAGCAGACAGCCATAGAGGGATCTGGATACATTTAGTGACGCAGGTCAGTAGCGGAGTCCAGAAAGTCTCCAGGGACGAGCAAAGAATCAAGCGATGTAACATGGTGCCTTCTGCTTTGGAGCATTTAATACATAGTGAAGAAGAGAGGCGACCCATACGGAAGCAGCGCACATCGTCACAAATGGTATGATGGATAATCCGAAAATGCAGATTTCGCAAACCACAGTTCTTCAGCCGTTATGGAGAAAGGTGAAACAAGAAGTAAGGAAGGGAACCGTGACGTCCCTTGCACAAAACGGTGTCCAATATCTGGACAGAAGATCAAGATGAGAAGTCGGCAACACGCTTTTAATCAGTCTACTCCATCCTTTGATAGAGTTGTGTGAGTACGCACATTTGAACAGAGTTTTAGCGAAAGCGGTTTCTCGTAAAAACTCCTCTGGCTGCCAGCGAAAAGCCTGCAGGTAGTGGTGAACTTGGTAACGTGGTAACTTGTAATTTTCAACCATAGTCGCATATTGTAACACTTGAGGGGCGCCTTCTTCAAAATAGTGGAAGGTATAAATAAGGCCATGACGAGCCCAGGTCTTGAATATCCCACTTGTGCTGATACCAGGCTGAAAGTCACAGTTACCCACCAGTGGGGTGAACGAGAACGAGCCTGGCACTTGGTAGAGACGAAGTAGCCATTGCCAGGCCTTTCGGCATGGATAGAAAAAACATTTGGGAATGGCTAGTGATTGTACCGTGGCTGTAGGGGCCTGAACTACATATAAAGGGGACCAGGGCAAAGTCATACTGGTTAACATCCCCTCTTCACAGTAAGTATTGACATCAAGAATCCATTCCCCAATAAAGTGCAGCTGACAGGTGACGTTGTAAGCTCAGAAGTCAGGCAGGCCCAGCCCTCCCTGAGCTTTAGGGTGCACCAGAGTTTGATATTTAATCCGGGCGTGCTTACCCGCCCATAAAAATTTAATCAGCCCCCCCCCCCCCTGCATTTTTTTTAAGATCATGAACTTTGAGCCAAAGAGGGAGCATGCACAACTTATATAGCAATTTAGGAACAATTATCATTTTGATTAAAGCACAATGCCCAGAGAAGGTGAGGGGAAGAGACTGCCAAGCCTGCAACTGTCGTCCCAAAGTAGCCAAGATTTCACATATATTTAACTCATAGAACTTATCCAACTCTCTTGGGATCCAAACCGCTAAGTATTTCAGCTTCCCAGGTGCCCACGAAAAAGGAAAGGAGCCTGGCCATGTCATAGGGAGCTGTGGATGTAGGGCCAATGCCTCGGACTTGGAAAAATTGATGTGAAGGCCTGCTATGTCTCGGAGCTGTGTGAAAATCGAGAGGATAACCGGCACACTGTCGGGGCCGGCCTACGAATAACAGAATGTCATCCACAAACATAGCAATTTTAACGGGGTGTCCACTCAAACTAATCCCCCAAAATCCTTTTTCCCGCCGGAGCTTTTCAGCTAGTGGCTCAATTGCTAACACAAATAGCAGACGGGAAAGAGGACATCCCTGCCGTAGGCGAAATGGGACCAACATGCTTCCATTAATAAGAATTCTAGCGCCAGGATTGTGGTATAGAACTTGTAGCCATGTGACAAAATCCCCGGCTATCCCATATTGTTGGAGCACCCAAAACATATAATCCCAGGATAGGGAATCAAAAGCCTTTTCGGCATCTAAACTAAGAATGAGGGCTTCCTCCTGCGAGTGGTAATTAAGGGCGGCAATGAGCCTTCTCACATTTTGCACCCCCTGGTGACGAGGGACAAAGCCGGTCTGATCTGAGTGCACCAAAGAAGGCAAAATAGTATTGAGCCGGACTGCCAGGACCGCCGCGAGGATTTTTATGTCCACATTAATGAGGGAAATGGGCCTGTAAGATCCCACATCTTGTGGATCCCGCCCCTTCTTTGACAATAAAATGATAGTCAAACAATTCTCGTCTGACGGGAGATGTTTAAGCTGAATTAAAGAATTATAATAAGAGACTAGACTAGGCAATAAGGAGAATTTCAGGGTTTTGTAAAACTCATTGCTGAGCCCATCAGGACCCCTTTGCAGTTTCTGTATAACAGCAAAAATTTCAGAGTCTACGATGCTCGCGTTGAGCACGGAAAGCTTGTCACCTAGCAATTGTGGCCAATTAAAATTTTGAAAAAAGACCTCAGACACTGGCCGAAGGTGAGGTTGGAATCGTATAATTTCTTATAATACGCCACGAAACTGGCTTCAATATCTTGTGGACAAGTATGATATGCGCCATCACTACCCTTAATCCCAGTAATAAAGGATTTGGTTCGACAAGGTCTAACTAAGTTGGCAAGGAGCTTACCCGGAACATTCCCATGTTTAAATAGCTGATATTTATAATATCTTAGGGATTTCAATGCTGTTTGATGCAAAGCATTATTTAGGGCCTGACTGATTCAGTCTGCCTCCTGCTTGTGCACTATGGTGGAATCCCGTACAAAATTGAACTGTGCTCTCTTTAACTCAGCGGTGAGACGCAGAATTTCTGCATTTCTCTGCTTATTGCGCGTGGCAACATAAGCTATAATTTCCCCCCGCATTACTGCTTTTCCAGCGAGCCATAACGAGTGTGGGGCAATGTCGGGCGTATTATTAAATTTAATATATTCTTCCCAACCCTCTTTAAGATACTCCCGAAAGCGCTCATCAGAATCCAAATCTGGAGGCATTTGCCAGGAAAAAGCTGGGGGAGGGGATTTACCCAGCTGCAGAGTGACAGATACAGGAACATGATCAGAAAGTGAGATAGGCCCTATAGCGGCATCGGTGATGGGAGGGAAAAAGTGTTCTGGCACCAGAACATAGTCTAAACGAGAATGAGAGCTATGAGGATGAGAAAAGAAAGTGAAATCCTGGTCCTCTGGATGCAAAAGCCTCCAAACATCTATTAAGTTTAACTCATGACAGAGAAAATGACACCCAAATGGAGGTCATTACGGCTAGTAGCCCTCGGGGGTTTACAATCAATTTGCTTGTCCATGACAGTATTAAAGTCGCCTCCCAAAATGAGGGCGCAATTCAACAATTTCGCTAAAATACCCACCAGGTGGACAAAAATAGTCATGAGAGTAGACATTTGGAGCATATGCATTGCAGAAAGCTATCCTTTGTTGGTAGAGTGTCCCCACCACCACAACATAATGACCTTCCATGTCCTGCGGCACCTCGTCCAGCTGAAATAGTACCTGTTTGTGGAAAAGGATCACCACACCTCTCTGCCTTGAAGAATAAGATGAAGAGTAGCAGCCCCCCAACCCACTCCTGCTTCAGTTTATGTTCCACCTCTGCCAAGTGAGTCTCCTATAAAAAAAAAACAAAACAAAAAAAAACACTTGAGCTTTTAAACGCTGAAATAAGGATAATTTTTTGCGTTTAATCGGAGAGTAGATACCATCCACGTTCAGGGATGTTATCTTAACCGACAGCATGACAGCTGGCTAAGAGAACAGTACAGCGTGTATCACAGAAAAAGCATTTACAGTGGGTAGACCGAATGCCCCCCAGCCTAAGCGTTTCATCCCCCACCTCAGAACATATTACAAAAGCATTGCATACATGTTGGAAAGACATAAGGGCTCCTGGGCATTTTCCTGAATCCCCCCTCCCCCTCAGTCTGCTTCTCGCATGTACACACAAACTGCATCCATACCCAGACATACCCCACACACACTGAATACAACCAAACCCAGAACTCCTTGCTCCTCAAGAGGCACGAAGTACCCATCCTCCCTACAGAACTATGGGCTTCCTTCAGCCCCCTCCCCCCTGTAACATCTCTCTCATCCACCCCACCTCCGCAGAACATATTTCTACTGGTATTTAGAACAAGTTAATGAGAACTAGGGAAGACTGCAACCAGACATAGCCATCCCCCAAACAGTGAAAATAGTAAATGTAATAAAAGCAATGCAGAGACACTGGCTCATCCCCCTGTAAATGTTCAAGAGCAGTCAAATAATTACAATATGAGAAGGAGGACTGAAACTTTGACACATGCAAAGCCGTTAGACCGCTGCCCGTCAAGTAACATTTTCTTGCTCCAGCGAGGATATGAAGGAATTGGCTTCTTCCTTTTGTAGAAAAAGAGGGTAGTACCATTGTGTTGAACTCGTAGCTTAGCAGGAAAAAGTAGGGCGAACGGCATCCCCCTTTTGTGCAACTCCGTACAAGCAGGAGACAGGGCTTTATGTTGTTCAGAGACTGCGGCGGAGAAATCATGGAACAGCAGGATCTTGTGCCCCTGGTACTCTACACCAGAGTGCTGCCGAAAGGCACGCATGAGCTGAATTTTGTGGGACCAGTTTAAAATTCTGGCCATAACGGGCCATCATCATTCTGGCCATAACGGGCCATCATCCCTGGGTGGACCCATTCTGTGCACTCTTTCACAGCGCAAGCGTTCTCTCAGGACAAGCAGGATAGTAGTCCTCACATATGGGTGACATCATCAGGATGGAGCCCAATCACGGAAAACTTCTGTCAAAGTTTCCAGAACTTTGACTGGCCCCTACTGGGCATGCCCAGCATGGCACTAACCCTGCAGCCAACAGGGGTCCCCCTTCAGTCTTCTTTTTTCCGCGCAGCAGTAGCCTCGCGGTTTAGGAGCTCTGAAGAGATTCCTGACAGGAATTTTCCTCACGGAGTTAATTAAAATTGAATTGCCCCACAGGGGTCCCTCCTCTAACTTTACTCAGGCCGTGGTACTCCGGTAAGTTTTTTCACCGAGTTTCGTCGATTACCGTCGAGTTTGGCCCTCGCGGCCTACTTGCCATCGACCGTACCGTGGCTCAATTTTTTTCTATGGTCATGGCGTCGGGTTTTCGTCGGTGCCCGGACTGTACTTGCACCATGTCTATCACAGACCCTCATGCAGTCTGTGTAATGTGTTTAGGCCGTGAGCATGATGTCCTGACTTGCACCAAATGTGCCCTTATGACACCAAAAGGTCGCAAAGCCAGAATGGAGAAGATGGGACTCCTTTACCGTGCTCACACCCCAACGCCGTCCATCGCATCGAAGTCATCGGAACCGGCACCGTTGGCGTCGCACCACCATCGACAACCGTCCGGTGACCGTCCGCCATTGACGTCTTCACGGCCATTGACTCCCGTTTCTCCAGGAACGGCACCGACCACTCCTGCAACCGGGACATCGAGGCCACCCTCACCCGATCGGGGTTTGGGAGTCGCGATTCCGCCTGTAAAGGTGGTCCCTCCGACTGTGCCTCAGCCTCCCTCTTCCGTCACAGAGCCGGGGCTGATTGCCCCAGGTCTCTGGGAAAAACTGGACCGGCTGGTCCAGGAGGCCATTGACAAGGCGATGCAACGACTCCAGGTTCCTCCGGCACCGGTACCGAGAGTGGAATCAGTCATCGACCCGATTCCAGCAGCGCTAGCACCGCTGCTATCCCAGATTGAGGCGCTCATGACGGCCCTTCCACCGGTGATTCCCGGGTCTCCGATGGCTCTGGTGCGCTCCCCGATGACAGCTTCATCGGGAGGAGAAACACCGTTCCGCATTCCTCCTTCGGGGATATTGCCTCAGCCATCAATGCCATGTTGTCCCTCACCACCGATTCACTCAGCGGGGGCGATACGCACATCGGCACCATTGATGCCTTCGATGCCGGCACCGATGCCCCCCAGGGCGTACACGATGCCCCCGGCGATTCCTTCGATTTTCTCAGAGCCTCAGCCGGGTCCTTCGGGTATCCAACCCCCTTCTCGTCCTACAGGTCAGCCTGCTGATCCTTATGACACCTGGGGTGATGATACTTCCACAGACACCGATGATTTACCTACACCTCCTTCTCCTACTGAAAGTAGAAAGCGTTCTCCTCCAGAGGACCTCTCTTTCATTAATTTTGTGAAGGAAATGTCGGAATTGGTCCCTTTTCAGCTTCAGATGGAGCAAGATGATAGGCACCAGATGATGGAGCTTCTCCAGTTCCTGGATGCCCCTAAAGTGATCACTTCTATTCCCATTCATCAAGTTCTTCTTGACCTCCTCAAAAAGACCTGGGAAAATCCTGGATCAATTGCTCCAGTACACAGAAAGGCTGACACTACTTATCTTGTATAGTCAACCCCTGGCTTTCAGAAATCCCAGCTTGACCACCACTCAGTTGTGGTAGAATCAGCTCAAAAGAAAGCAAAAAGGACGAAGCCACACTCCTCTATCCTGCCTGTCAAGGAACACAAATTCCTAGATAATATTGGTCGACGAGTGTTCCAAGGGGCCATGCTCATATCCAGAATTGCTTCTTACCAGCTGTACATGACCCAATACAACAGGGTCATTTTCAAGCAAATACAGGACTTCTCTGAAACCCTGCCTGACCAATTCCAGGAACATCTTCAAACCCTTGTCAACAAAGGGTTTGAGGCAGGAAAGCATGAGATAAGAACAGCTTACGATATCTTTGACACCTCCACTAGAGTGACTGCAGCTGCCATTTCGGCAAGACGCTGGGCCTGGCTCAAGTCTTCTGACCTTTGCCCAGAAGTACAAGACAGGCTCTCTGACCTGCCCTGTATAGGAGATAATCTATTCGGTGAACAGATTCAGCAAATAGTGGCTGAATTAAAGGACCATCATGAGACCCTCAAACAGCTGTCATCGATACCTTCTGACTTCCCTTCTAGACAACCCTTCAAGAAGGACTCTAAGAAGTCATTCTTCCGCCCAAGGAAGTACTATCCCCCACCAACAAGATCCCGAGTCACGAGGCCTTATCAAAAATCTCAGCCTCGCCAGCCCCGGAAGCAAAAGCTACAAGCAGCTCCCCAGCTGGGGCCTGCTTCAGGTTTTTGACTTTCACTCTGAGAGCAGCAGCCTGATCCCTCTGCCAGGCATTCCAGTAGGAGGTCGATTGTGCCACTTTCATGGAATGTGGCAATCAATCACAACCGACCAATGGGTGCTAGCAATCATTGCTCACGGTTACCACCTGAACTTTCTTGCTCTTCCACCGGACTCCCCACCTCTACAAGCGTGGAGAGTAACCGACCATTCTGTCCTTCTGGAGCAGGAGGTTTCCCTTCTCCTCCAGTTAAGAGCAATAGAACCCGTTCCTCTTTCGCAACAAGGCCTAGGGTTCTATTCCCGGTACTTTTTGATCTCCAAAAAATCCGGGGGACTTCGTCCAGTTCTGGACCTATGTGCCCTCAACAAGTACCTCCAGTGGGAAAAGTTCAAGATGGTAACCTTGGGCTCGCTTCTACCCGTTCTACAAAGAGGAGACTGGCTCTGCTCTCTGGACCTCCAGGACGCATACACTCACATTGCGATAGCTCCAGCTCATCGCAAGTGCCTCTGGTTTTTAGTAGGCCCAAGGCACTATCAATACCAGGTGCTTCCATTCGGCCCAGCATCGGCACCACGAGTCTTTACCAAATATCTCATAGTTGTGGCAGCCTTTCTCAGGAAAGAAGGTGTTCACGTCTACCCCTATTTAGATGACTGGTTAATCAGGGCCCCAACCCAGCACGCCGCTCGATCGTCCCTGGATTTGACCCTACACACTCTAATTTCTCTAGGATTTCTTGTCAATTACGAAAAATCCTATCTAGTCCCATCTCAAACCTTGTCCTTCATTGGGGCAGACTTGGACACCTTACAGGCCAAAGCCTTTCTACCTCAACGAGTACAAACCCTCGTGTCTCTCGCTCACCAGTTGCAGTCTCAGTATACAGCAACAGCTCGACAATTCCTTGACCTTCTCGGACACATGGCGTCCTCAGTCCATCTCACACCAATGGCCCGCCTGGCCATGAGTGTCATGCATTGGACTCTGAGGTCACAATGGATTCAAGCGACTCAGCCTCTGTCAACCATTGTCCACATCACCGACGCACTCCGTCTGTCTCTCGCATGGTGGAAAGATCAGGCCAATCTCCTCCAGGGATTGCCCTTTCAAGTGCCAGATCCTCAACTCATTCTCACCACCGATGCCTCCAACCTCGGCTCGGGAGCTCATATGAGCCATCTACAGACACAAGGATCTTGGTCTCCAGAGGAAGCCAAACACCAGATACATTTCCTGGAGCTTCGAGCAATGCGATATGCTCTCAGAGCTTTTCAGGATTGCATATCAAACCATGTCATCCTAATTCAGACGGACAATCAGGTGGCCATGTGGTACATCAACAAACAGGGAGGCACAGGCTCCTTCCTTCTGTGTCAGGAAGCTGCGCAGATTTGGGCGGAAGCGCTCTCCCGCTCGATGTACCTCAGGGCCACCTACTTGCCGGGAGTGCACAATATCTTGGCAGACAAACTGAGTCGTGTCTTCCAACCGCACGAGTGGTCGCTCTATTCCTCGGTAGCGACCTCCCTCTTCCAGCAATGGGGTTATCCCCAAATGGACCTCTTTGCGTCCCCTCAGAACCACAAAGTGGACAATTACTGCTCCCTCATTCGGAGCGAGCGCTCTCAGCCCAGAGATGCATTCTCCCTCTTGTGGACAACCGGTCTGCTCTATGCATTCCCTCCACTTCCTCTTCTTTCGAAGACTCTCGTGAAGTTACGTCAGGACAAGGGAACCATGATCCTGATAGCACCTTACTGGCCACGTCAAGTGTGGTTTCCCATACTTCAGGATCTCTCCATCCACAGGCACATTCCCTTGGGAACGCACCCGCTTCTGATCACTAAGAACGACGGATGTCTACGCCATCTCAATCTTCAGGCCTTGTCCCTGATGGCATGGATGTTGAAAGGTTAATCCTTCAGCCACTTAACCTTTCAGATTCGGTTTCTAGTGTCCTGATTGCTTCACGGAAGCCTTCCACAAGAAAGACTTATTCCTATAAATGGAAAAGGTATACATCATGGTGTTCTTCACAGTCCCTTGATCCCTTTTCCTGTCCAATCCCAAGATTTTTGGACTATCTCTGGCATTTATACGGAATCAGGTCTCAAGACCTCTTCAATCAGAATGCATGTCAGTGCGGTATCCGCCTTCCATAAAGGTGTCGGGGATGTCCCTATATCGGTACAACCCCTCGTAACATGCTTTCTTAAAGGCTTGCTCCATATGAGGCCACCTTTGCGTCCTCCGGCCCCTTCTTGGGACCTTAATCTGGTTCTCGGTTGGCTCATGAAACCTCCATTCGAGCCTCTTCACTCCTGTGACCTAAAATATCTCACATGGAAAGTGATTTTCCTTTTAGCTATTACTTCAGCTCGCAGGGTTAGTGAGTTACAGGCCCTAGTTACCTATCCGCCTTACACTAAACTCCTGCAGGACTGGGCGGTACTCCGCACTCACCCTAAATTTTTACCTAAGGTAGTTTCGGAGTTTCACATTAATCAATCCATCATTCTACCTATCTTCTTCCCCAGGCCCCACTCCAACCCAGGGGAACAGGCTCTGCATAACCTCGACTGTAAACGGGCTCTAGCGTTCTACCTAGGCCGTACAGTTGCCCACAGGAAGAGCACTCAGTTATTCGTCTCTTTCCATCCTAACAAATTAGGGCAACCTGTGGGTAAGCAGACTCTCTCCTCCTGGTTGCGGACTGCAAATCTTTTTGCTATCAGCAAGCAGGCATTCCTTTCCAAGACCGTGTTAAAGTACACTCTGTGAGGGCCATGGCGACTTCAGTGGCACACCTACCATCGGTGCCACTTTCTGACATTTGCAGGGCTGCCACCTGGAGCACACTATCGCAGCCCACTATTGCTTGGACAAAGCCGGAAGACAGGATTCCATCTTCGGCCAGTCTGTCCTGCGTAACCTATTTCCAATGTGACGTACCAACACCCTTCCCCCTGCCCGGTGGAGTTCAGGATGCCCTCTACCAAATTCCACCCCAGTTGTTGTGCTTATTGCACACCGTTGGGTACATTTGGTGCATGTTCGGACATCCTCAGCTCGGTACTCACCCATATGTTAGGACTACCATCCTGCTTGTCCTGTGAGAAAGCAAATGTTGCTTACCTGTAACAGGTGTTCTCACAGGACAGCAGGATGTTAGTCCTCACGAAACCCGCCCGCCGCCCCGCGGTGTTGGGTTCGTTTTCTTATTTTATTTTTCGGCACTGCCTGTAGCTTTCAAAACAAGACTGAAGGGGGACCCCTGCTGGCTGCAGGGTTAGTGCCATGCTGGGCATGCCCAGTAGGGGCCAGTCAAAGTTCTGGAAACTTTGACAGAAGTTTTCCGTGATTGGGCTCCATCCTGATGATGTCACCCATATGTGAGGACTAGCATCCTGCTGTCCTGTGAGAACACCTGTTACAGGTAAGCAACATTTGCTATCAGTGTTCAAGGTCAGGCTCAAGTGACTAGGCAGCTAGGATTCAATAAGATCATACAGTTCCTGGTCTGGCACAGATTGAGGAAGGCCTATTATTTAAGATTATTGCGCTGATTCCTTTTCTTTTGATCTTCCAGCCAGTCTAGTATCGAAGAATGCTGCGCAGAGAGCGCTTGTACTTGCCGTTCCGCCGCATGCAGCTGGTTTTCCTGGTCAGACAGCCTGTGCTCCGCTTCGTCCAATCTTTTAGCCTGCCTCTCCACAGCATTTATAACATCCTCTATAGAAGTTTGGATTTTGAGGAGCTGGGCATCCACCACTTCAGCGACCTTAGCAGATATTTTAAGCAGGGCCTCCTCAGAGACCTCTGCTACTGGGGCTGTGTGGTCTCCCATGGTTGTGGCCGCCATCTTGGCCACACTGTGCTGAGAGGGCTGAGAGGATTGTGCTGATCTTTGGCGCATTACTGGCCCCGGAGCGCTCATTTTCGTCGCAAAATGCAGCAAATCTGTAGCCCCAAGCATCTACTATAACCCCTGCGAATCCAAAAGGCAGATGTAATCAGGAGGAGGAAGGATGGCGGCCGATTCAAATGAAGGGAGCTCAGGCCTGGCTCACTAACTCTGCGGGCAGAGTCGCGCCGCTCCGGGTCCCCTTACCAATCCCAGAAGCCTCGTTTTCGCTGCAATTCATAGCGAAATCACAGCCCCAGATGTCCTTGTCAGGTTCCCAGCAAAAAAAAAGAATCATAAAATATTTTGAGATGAGGATGGCGACCGATTCGGGGGGAGGGGGCCTGGAGCGAGCTGGTTATGCTTCCGACCCCGGTGACATCATCCCGGAAGTCGTGCGTGAAATTCCTTAGTCAGCAAAGCAAATTCCTGTGAAATGCTTTGTAACACATATTGGGAATCTGTAGATTCCATGCCTGGGGTCCCAGAGAATCAAGGACAAAAAGGAGATTAATATCCCTCTTACTAAGCAATGATCAAACTTTAAATGTATTGAAACAATTTTCAAAGCTGTGTGAAATTAGTTTGTTTCACAGCTCGGGGAACCTGGAGTATTCAGAAAAAGGTAATAAAATTCCTTCTATCTAAAACTGCCAGTAACGCATAGAAATGCAGATTAACCCCTTACAGGCAAGCAGAGAGACTCCAGGGCACACCAAAAGAAAGGGAGCAGGAAAAAAAAAAAAGAAAATACACTTCTGGTATCATTTATTATTATTTATTTATTTGTGGATTTTTATATACCGACATTAGTATGGGAACATCACATTGGTTTACATAGAACTAAAAATAGCAAACAAGCTTTACAGAGGACAAATTAAAAATAGCAAACAAGCTTTCCATGGAACTATGTACAGCATTATGAGCAGCATAGGAACTATGAAACTATGTACAGCGTTATGAGCAGCATGGAGCTATGAAATGGAAAATAACCAACTATGTGGATATAACAATAAGTTTAAAAAATAAAAGATGGAATAAGTAAAGGGCTTTGACTATAGTTTATACTCTAGGGGGAAGAAATCTATTGTAGAGTCATGGACTGTATAAATATACATAGGAGTGGAGTACGGGGAAACAGGGGGGGGAGGCTGCTAAAGAGGGGCTGCTAAGGAATGACATAGGTGGAGAGCTCTGCAATTGCAGGAAGGACGAGAAGAGTTGGAAAGAAGGAGAACAAGGTGAATTTGAGGGGGTGGGGCCCTTCAGGTGTAGGCCTGCTTGAAAAGCCAGGTCTTTAGATTGTGCTTAAATTTCTTCGGGCAGATCTCAAGGCATAAGTTGGTGGGCATAGTGTTCCATATTGTAGTACCTGCGATGGATAAGGCCCGGCTTTTGGTGGAGGAGAGGTTGGAAAGTTTAGGGGACGGGGTGTATAGGATAGCCAGGTATTGCATTCTAGTAGGTTTTGTAGAGATACGGTACAATAGGGAATCATTGAACCAGAGCATGCTGTGATTGTTTAGGGATTTATGGATAAGGGTAAGAGTCTTGTAGAGGATCCGGGATGTGATGGGGAGCCAGTGAAGTTCTTTGAGTACAGGGGTAATGTGTTCATTTCTGTGAGTGTTAGTGAGGATATGAGCGGCCGCGTTTTGAAGCATTTGGAGGGGCTGTAATGTATTTTTGGGAAGGCCTAAGAGGATGGCATTGCAATAGTCAAGTTTTGATAGTATGGTGAATTGCAGAACTGTGCGAAAGTCACTGAGGTATAATAGAGGTTTCAGTTTTTTTTTTAAGATGTGAAGTTTGTAGGAGCCGTCTTTTAGGGTGGATTTGACAAATTTTCTTAGGTTGAGTTGGTTGTCCAGAGAGATGCCCATGTATCATGGTGTTTAAGGCTTGACTAATTTGAAATTATGTTGTTTAGTGGCAAATACATGTTAATGGATTATAGACACTATGCCTTTGGATATGGAAAAATCATTGGCGAACCCTATAGCCTTGAAATATATTCCCCATTAGGTTACCCTGTCATTTAAAAAGAAGTGCACTGGTGAGAACATGGAGACTGTTCTGCTTATTGACCAAATTCAGACAACTTGTTGAATTTAAGCTACAAATGACACACAATAAAGCTTTCTGGGATGTTGCACCTACAGTATTGGAATGGGAGTTGTCACTGTTGAAATTCTAAGGGGATATAATATTTTCTTGAGCTTTTACACTTAAGCTCAAGTAGATATGACGCTGGAGAAAATATCTAATGTTTGCGCAGATGCACTCAAAAGAAGAATTTGTGAGGAATTTCCTTCCAGTACAGTTGTCAAAACTGTACTGGAAGGAAATCCTCACAAATTCCTTTGACCACAGTGCTTAAAACTGTTCTTGCAGTGAAGGGATTAAGAAAATAATACAGTGAAGATGATAAAAGCATTCACCTTTCCTTTATTCTGACGTTTGGTAGGTTCAGTTGGCATACTGCAGTCGTTCTCTTGTTCTTGTTATACAGCCTAAAATAGGTATTAGTCCTGTGCTGCCACAGAAAGAGAATTTCACCATATGCCTAGCTTTCTTTTTTTTGTGGTTACAAAGAAGTGAGTATTGAACAATGTGTCAACTTTAATTGTAGCTGGAAAGCTAAAGTAAGAACTGTGTTAATGTTTGCAGGGATGATGGAGACCCATAGACTCAAAATGAGAAAATGTTTTGCTTCGCACATAGACTTCAGCGAACACACTCTGATTTTCAGTATTTCTGTTATTTATATATATATATTTTTAGTTTGACAGATTAAGACAAGAACAGCAATCAACACTTTTAACTGCTTTTTCCTCTTTTTTTTCCCCTGGCTTTTCATCTTGCTCCTGTTTTAGCTGATGTGCGTGTTATTTGACATTGTTACATCTTAGTGTCATGTAGAGGCAGTTAGTAGCAAGTGACATTTTCTTTGCAGATTCTGAAGTGTATAGTAGCATAGGTGCATTCTTATAGGTATGTTTTATATTGCATAATATTTTTATTAAGACATGGTGGAAGAAAGGAGGTTTAGGAACTTGAAAAAGAAATTATGGATTCTGGTGTCAGTAGAATAAAACTTTGAACTAGGTGAATCAACTGTGTAGGGTTTTTTTTTGTTTGTTTGTTTTTACATATTATTGTTATTAAAGTGTACCTAGCATATTGTACTTTTGAACAGATTAGGATATTCTTCAACATTGGATGATAATCTACAATGATTTTTTTTCTTTCAGATCTTAGCTTTCAAGCAGCATCCAAAATTGTTTCCTCTCCTCTTTATGATGCATTAAAGATAATGCGTGACATTAGTCAGAATTTCCCATTCAAAGCCAGGTAACAGTAAAAATAATTTGCTTATGGAAAGTGTTAATTGAATTACTTTGTTGAAATATATATGACTGAATAGATTTTAGTTTATTTCTGTTTGTGTTTTACATAGTCCTTTTTTTAAATTGCCAAATGCTACTTTTTGGTCTGAATTTTTCATGATGGAAAGATCTTTTTTGCTTTTTAATTTAGAACATAAGAGAGAAAAGAAGAAAAGTTGGGAAATTGACTCACAATGGAAAAATCTATTAAATGTTCTAAAACTACAGAATTCTATAACAAATTAGGAAGGCCTGATTTTATCAAGTATTTTTCTCCTTCTGTGTCTTGGGAGAAAAATCCTTGATCATTCAGACGCTAAGACCATCACATTACTTATCATCCAATATATCAATAATTCTCTAACCATTTGCCACATTTCTGAGTTTACATATAGTTGGCTTTTTAAAAATATTATTTTTGTCCTGATAATGTTAATCTACCATTAATTTATTAAGCTAACAACAAAGTGGAAAATAGACCAATTGTGTTCCTAAGGATGTCTTTTATACTGCTGATAATCATAGCAAATCCCTGGACTCACACACATCAATTAAAACAGGGATTTAGCATCCTGGTTTGTTAGATTGTGCAAATTTAAACAAATGGTTCATATGAAACAAAAATGGCCTTGCATGAAAATATTACAAATTTTTTAGGTATATTTCATTTAAAAAAGAAATGACTTCTCTGTGTCAAGAATTCGGCAGAGCTTGGGGCTATCCGGCTAGGCCAAGCCCAGCCAAGGCCTCCCTAGACCCCTCTGATCTCCCTCCAACCCCACAAAGAAAACCATGAAATCTGGGCCTACCTGGCTGGGCTGGGCTGAGCTGAGCCCAACCGGGGCCTTCCCAGGCCTCTCTGACTCCTCCCCTGGAAAAATGTACTACTTCTGTAGGGGTACTCCAAGATGAAAGGGGCAGGAGCAATGGCCACTCACTCCTGCCTCAATGTGCAGTACTTTAAAAATGTCTCTTGTGGCCCTGAGGCCAGTGCTAAAGTGATGTCACTTTAGTGCCAATTTCAGAGCCATGGCAGGCGTTGTCATGTTGTATGGCCTTACATCTGGCAGGTTAAAGTCACTAACCAACACCTCTTTTTCCATCATTCCCACGTTTTGGATGTTTTAGGCCAGATCTCTGTTCATTTCCTCCATCTAAGTCCACACTGGTGTAGATGGAAGTGCCGTTGCCTCTTTCTTAGATGGCCCAATCCGCTGCCTACATTTCCCACGCCCTCTTTACATTTCACTTATTTTGATACTATACTGCTTTGAGTGGCCTGGAAAGGTGGTCTAGAAAACTTTTAAATTAAATAGGGGTGACAGTTAATAAAATATGCCTGAGAACCCTCTTCTTCCTGCTCCAACCCCTCCCCTTCCTGCTCCAAACCCTCCCCTCCCAGACAGCAGTATGCAATGAACAGGAGCAGTAATTGGTAAGGCTCTCCAGGTAGTACATCATCCTCCTGCACTGAGGATGTGTCTCCCAGGGCTTCTATCAAGGAGGGAATGGTTAGGTCAGCTGTCATAGTTGGTATTTCGATTATTAGGAATGTAGACAGCTGGGTGGCTGGTGGGCGTGAAGACCGCCTGGTAACATGCCCACCTGGTATGAAGGTGACGAACCTCATGCATCACCAACAACATAGGAAAATGTGAGAGGGGGGTTCTGGAAGCCAAATTTAGGCTCTTAGGTAGAAAGCTGAAATCCAGAATCTCCAGGGTAGCATTCTCTGAAATTTTCCTTGTTCCATATGCAGGACCCCAGAGGCAGGCAGAGCTCCGGAGTCTCAATGTGTCAATGAGACAATGGTGCAGGGAAGAGCAATTCAGTTTTGTAGAGAACTGGGGAACCTTTTGGAGAAAGGGGGAGTCTTTTCTAAAGGGATGGCTTAATCTTAACAAGGGGGGAACTAGGATACTGGCACTAACCTTTAAAAAGGAGAGAGAGCAGCTTTTAAACTAGAACAAAGGGGAAACCCGACAGTTGCTCAGCAGCTCATGGTTTGGAGGGAGGTATCTTCAAAGAATACTAATGAAGCATTAGAGTTAGGGCATCGCAACAGAGAAGTTCCAATAATAAGAAAAGTAGTCCAAGTGCCTATAATTAAAAATTCACCTGAGCTAAAAGATTCCAATTTATCCCTGTCAACTGAAAAGCAGAATGTAAATACAAACAAAAAACTCACTTTCAAATGTTTGTATGCTAATGCCAGAAGTCTAAGTAGTAAGATGGGAGAATTAGAGTGTATAGCAGTGAATGATGGCATAGACTTAATTTGCATCTCAGAGACATGGTGGAAAGAGGATAACCAATGGGATAGTGCTATACCGGGGTACAAATTATATCTCAATGCAGAGAGGAGCATCTTGGTGGCGAGGTGGTGCTTTATGTCCGGGATGGCAGAGTCCCACAGGATAAAGATCCTGCATGAGACTAAATGTACAGTTGAATCTTTATGAGTAGAAATCTCTTGTGTGTTGGGGAAGAGAATAGTGATAGTATACTACTATCCACCTGGCCAAAATGGTGAGGCGGACAGTGAAATGCTAAGAGAAATTAGGGTAGTGCAGTAATCATGGGAGATTTCAGTTACCCCAATATTGACTGGGTAAGCAATACATCAGTGCATGCTAGAGAGAGAAAGTTCTAGGATGGAATAAAATACAGTTCCCTGTACTTACCCGGATCAGTCCAGACCATGGGTTGAGCTTCCTTTCCAGCAGGTGGAGACAGACCAAAACTGAAAGAGTATCCTATATGAAAATAGAGCCTACCCTGTAGCCAGACGGCCCCTCTGGCTCAGACACTGGGCGGCTGATTCGTCTTCTAAGGCACAGCTGGGAACTCTCCCCTTTAAGGGTAAGTTGCTCTTTGGTGAAGATCTGGACCAGCTTATTAAATCCTTGGGGGAGAATTAGGTCCATAGGTTGCTTGAGGACCGCCCGAAACAGGCTTGATCCTTCTTCTCTACTCGTACCCGCTTCCGGAGCCAACGCTGCTATAACCCAAGAGCAAGGGGCGCCTTCCCTAGGGGAAATTCTTCTTGGGCCCAGTCTTGGCCCCAGTCCTTTCGAGGCCGTCGGCCCTTTCAAGATGCCGCTACCCACCATCCTGCGCCCAAGCCCGCCTCCCAATGAGAATCCGCCGGCCCATCCCTCTGTTCCCAACTTAGACGGTCATGTCTCCCTGTTCGTGGAGGAATGGCCAAGATCACGTAGGACCAGTGGGCCCTTGAAACAATAGGCAAAGGCTGCGCTTTAGAGTTTGCTCGCGACATCCCGGACTTGTACATGGGTTCTCCGTGCAGCCACCAGAGGTGGGCTGCGGTGACCCAGATTCTTATCAGACTCCAGAGGCTGGGGGCCATCTGCCCTGTGGCGAAGCGCGGCGCCGGCCAATACTCAATCTACTTCGTGGTCCTGAAGAAGGACAAACTCCTTCTGTCCCATCCTGGATCTCAAGAGGGTCAACCGGGCCCTCAAGGTGCCCCATTTCCGGATGGAAACCCTTTGGGCGGTGATAGCAGCGGTACATCCCGGAGAATTCTTGGCCTCACTCGATCTGACGGAGGCCTACCTGCATATACCGATCCGTCCCAAACATCAGAGGTTTCTCCGGTTCCACATCTTGGGTCAGCACTTCCAGTTCAGGTCTCGCCACGGCACCACGCACGTTTGCCAAGGAGATGGTGGTGGTAGAGGCAGCTCTTCAGAAGGACGGTGTCCTGGTCCACCCGTACTTGGACGATTGGTTAATCCAGGCCAAGTCGGAGACCCTATGCCGCCAGGTGGTGGACTGCGTACTCGCTCTCCTCTCGTCCCTAGGTTGGATAGTCAATTTTTCCAAGAGCAATCTCCATCCGACCCAGGTCTTGGAGTTCCTGGGGGCTCGTTTCGATACCTGCCTTGGCAAGGTTTTTCTACCGGACTCGAGAGCTTTCAAGTTGATGGATCAGCTCCAGGCCTTTCTCTCCATGCCTCTCCCCGTGGCGTGGGATTATCTGCAGGACCTGGGGACCATGGCTTCCACGATCAACCTAGTCCCCTGGGCGTTTGCACATATGCGACCATTACAGAGAGCTTTGCTGGCCTGTTGGCAGCCGGTATCGGAACAGTTTCAGATGCAGCTCCTGCTTTCAGACTCTACCATCAGCGAATTACAATGGTGACTTTCTCTCAAGTACCTCCTCTGTGGAATGTCCCTTCGGACCCCGCAGTGGATGGTAGTCACGACGGATGCCAGCCTGTCTGGTTGGGGAGCGGTTTGCCAGTCTCAGACCATGCAGGGGCACTGGTCCCCAGCCCAGTCTCACTGGCACATCAACCGCCTGGAGACCTGGGAGGTTCGTCTGGCACTCAAGGAATTTCTCCCACTACTTCGGCGACGGGCAGTTCGAGTGCTCTTGGACAATTCTACCACTGTGGCGTACATCAATCGCCAAGGGGGCACCAGGAGTCGACTGGTGGCCCTCGAAGCAAGTGGCCTTCTCGCATGGGTGGAGCAGCACCTGGACTGCCTCGCGGCCTCCCACATAGCGGGCAACGAGAACGTGCAAGCCGACTTCTTGAGTCGTCAGCGCCTGGACCCAGGTGAGTGGGAGCTGTCCGACGCCATGGCCCTAATTATCGACCAGGGGGGTCCCTCGCACCTGGACTTGATGGCAACTCTGAACAACACCAAGGCTCCCCGGTTCTTCAGCTGCTGGCGGGAACACCGCTTGGAAGGAGTGGATGCCCTAGCTTTTCCGTGGCCGCGCGACATTCTTCTGTACGTGTTTCCTCCATAGCCCCTCATAGGGAAAGTGCTCAGGTGGATAGAGCTTCACAGAGGCCCGGTCATTCTAGTAGCTCCTGAGTGGCCTCGCAGACCTAGTCAACCTGGCGTCGGACGGTCCTCTTTGCCTAGGCCATCTTCAACACCTTCGCCATCAAGGTCCCGTATTTTTCGACCAGGCGGATCACTTCTGTCTTGCAGCTTGGCTTTTGAACGGCGCAGGCTAAGGCGGAGGGGATATGCTGGGGACGTCATCTCCACTATTTTGTGGGCTCGCAAAACTTCTACTTCCCTTGCCTATGTCCGGGTCTGGAAGATTTTCGAGCTGGCCTGCGTGGAAGCGGGCGTTACGACACGTTCGGCCCATCTCGCTAGTCTTCTCGTTCCTCCAGCGGGGTCTCGCTAAGGGTCTCTCCTTTGGCTCACTCCGTGTTCAGGTGTCTGCCCTCGGTTCTCTTTTGGGAAGCCTCGATGGCTACGCGGTTGCATTTCATCCGGATATTGTCCATTTTCTCAAAGGGGTCAAACATTTGAAGCCACCGTTGCATCCTACTTGTCCCTCGTGGAGTTTGAACTTGGTCCTTCGGGCGCTCTGTCAGGCTCCTTTTGAGCCCCTTCACCGTTCTACCCTCAAGGATTTGCCGCTCAAGATGGTATTTCTGGTTTCTATTTGCTCCGCCAGACGGGTGTCTGAGATCCAAGCGTTGTCTTGCCGCGAGCCCTTCTTACGTTTCTCGGATTCCGGGGTCTCTCTTAAGACGGTCCCGTCATTCTTATCGAAGGTTGTGTCTTCTTTTCATGTTAATCAGTCGATCGAGCTCCCCGCGTTCTCTTCTGTGGACATTGCAAGCCCTGGCGGGGATGACCTACGCCGTCTGGATGTGAAACGCATTCTCATGCTTTATCTTGAGGTAACTAACGACTTCCGAGTGTCGGATCACCTTTTTGTCTTATGAAGTGGCCCCAACCGGGGCAAACAGGCTTCTAAAACTATGATATCTCTCTGGTTGAAGGAAGCGATCTCGTCGGCTTACATCTGTCAGGGACGTCCGGTCCCGGATGGCCTTAAGGCTCATTCCTTGCGTTCTCAGGCTGCTTCCTGGGTGGTGAGCCAGTCGGTCTCCCCGCAGGAGATATGCAGGGCAGCTACTTGGAAGTCTTTGCATACTTTTGCTCGACATTACTGCCTTGATGTTCAGGCGCCAGTTTTTGGTTCTTTTGGGCGGCAGGTACTTCGAGCGGGCCTGTCAAGATCCCACCCTGTCTAGGGAAGCTTTGGACCCAAAAAACACAAAGGAAGGCGATCTATGATAGCCGTCAGGATGAACAAAAAGAATAGATGCCTGTAGTCTTAAGTAAATCCTTTATTGAAGTGGAGACACAAGGGTAGCTCGACTCTGGCCGAGTTTCGCCGTCTCAAAACTGCTGCCTCAGGGGCTTACATAAATCGTCTTGAGTTCCTAGGTTGTGTGCAAGCAAAGAATGTGAGATGATCATATAAATGACTATATGATCTACAACAATGTTCCTTCTTAGAGAATTTGCAAAACCGGATCTCCACTTGTGAGATGCTTGTACACAACCTAGGAACTCAAGACGATTTATGTAAGCCCCTGAGGCAGCCGTTTTGAGACGGCGAAACTCGGCCAGAGTCGGGCTACCCTTGTGTCTCCACTTCAATAAAGGATTTAGGGAAGCTTTGGTACATCCCATGGTCTGGACTGATCCGGGTATGTACAGGGAAAGGAAAATTAGTTCTTACCTGTTAATTTTCGTTCCTGTAGTACCACAGATCAGTCCAGATGCCCTTCCCTTTCTATCTTCCTGTCCGCTAGAAGATCCTTATGCTATGTGTCCCTTCATTGGAGGCACCGGAAGCATCCATGTGATGATTGCGGGCATTCATGCAAGGGTGTCCATGCATGGAGTTCATTCATTCATCCACTATTTTTTTCTTGTTCAATATTTTCAGAGTTCTCCTGTTATTTGCTCGAGTTCTTCTGTTACTTGCTTGTTCCATGGTGTTTATCTTCTCTGCTTTGACAATGGTTATAATGGGTAGGCTCTGTCCTCATATAGGATACCCTTTCAGTTTTGGTCTGTCTCCACCTGCTGGAAAGGAGGCTCAACCCATGGTCTGGAGTGATCCATGGTACTACAGGAATGAAAATTAACAGGTAAGAACTAATTTTCCTTTTTATGGAGCAATTGGTTCAGGAGCCAACAAGAGAGGGAGAAATTTTAGATTTAATTCTGATTGTAGTGCAGGATTTGGTAAGAGAAGTAATGGTGGAGCTGCTTGACAGTAGTGATCATAATATGGTCAATTATGAATTAATGACTGGAAGGGGGCCAGTATGTAAATCCATGGTTCTAGTGCTAAACTTTCGAAAGGGAAACTTTGACAAAATGAGAAAAATAGATTGAAAAAAACCTGAAAGGTGCAGCTACAAAGGTAAAAAGTGTGCAACAGGTGTGGATATAGTTTAAAAAAAAAATCCTAGAAGCACAGACCAGATTTATTCCATGGTTTAAGAAAGGCGGAAGTAAGGCAAAATGATTACTGGCATGGTTAAAAGGTGAGATGAAAGAGGCTATTTTATCCAAAAGATTTTCATTCAAAAATTGGAAGAAGGAACCATCAGAAGAAAATAAGTATTGGCAAGCTATATGTAAGACATTGATAAGACAGGCTGAGAGAAAATGTGAAAAGAAGTTGGCCATAGAGGCAAAACCTCACAATAAAAACTTTTTAAAATATGTCCGAAGCAGAAAGCCTGCAAGGGAGTTGGTTAGATCGTTGGATGATCAAGGGGTTAAAGGGGCACTTAGAGAACATAAGGCCATTGCGGAAAGATTAAATGATTTCTTTGCTTCCGTGTTTACTGAAGATGAGATTGGAGAGATACCCGTTCTGGAGAAAGTTTTCATGGGTGATGATTCAGATCAACTGAACCAAATCATGGTGAACCTGGAGGATATGGTAGGCCTGATTGACAAATTGAAGAGTAGTAAATCACTTGGAGTGGATGGTATACACCCCAGGGTTCTGAAAGAACTAAAAAATGAAATTTCAGACCTATTAGTAAAAATTTGTAACTATCATTAAAATCATCCAATGTACCTGAAGATTAGAAGATGGCCAATATAAACCCCTATATTTAAAAAGGAATCCAGGGGTGATCCGGGAAACTATAGACCGGTGAGCCCGACTTCAGTGCCAGGAAAAATTGTGGAAACTGTTAAAGAATAAAATCACAAAACATTTAGATAGACATGGTTTGATGGGACACAGCCAGCATGGATTTACCCAAGGGAAGTCTTGCTTCACAAATCTCCTACATTTTTTTTAAGGGGTGAATAAACATGTGGACAAAGGTGAACCAGAAGATGTGGTGCATTTGGATTTTCAGAAGGCGTTTGGCAAAGTCCCGCATGAGAGGCTTGTAAGAAAACTAAAAAGTCATGGGATAGGAGGTGATATCTTTTGTGGGTTGCAAGTTGGTTAAAAGACAGAAAACAGAGAGAAGGATTTAATGGTCAGTTTTCACAGTAGAAAAAGGTAAACGGTGGAATGCCTCAGGGATCTATACTTGGCCAGTGCTTTTTAATATATTTATAAATGATCTGGAAAGGGGTACAACGAGTGAGGTGATCAAATTTGCAGTTGACACAAAATAATGCAGAGTAGTTAAATTTCAAGCGGATTGTGATGAATTGCAGGAGGACCTTGTGAGACTGGAAGATTGGGCTTCCAAAAGGCTGATGAAATTTAACGTGGACAAGTGCAAAGTGATGCATATAGGTGAAAATAACCCTTGCTGTAGTTACACAATGTTAGGTTATATCTTAGGAGTTACCACCCAGAAAAGAGATCTAGACGTCATAGTGGATAATACATTGAAATCGTCAGCCCAGTGAGCTAAGGCAAATAAAAAAGCAAACAGAATGTTAGGTATTATTAAGAAGGGAATGTAAAATAAAACGGAGGATGTCATAATGCCTCTGTATCATTCCATGGTGAGACTGCACCTTGAATACTGTGTGCAGTTCTGGTCACCGCATCTCAAAAAGGATATAGCTGTGCTGGAGAAAGTGCTGAGAAGGGCAACCAAAATGCTAAGGGGCATGGAACGGCTGCCCTATGAGGAAAGGCTAAAGAAGTTAGGGCTGTTCAGTTTGGAGAAGAGACAACTGAGGGGGGGATATGATAGAGGTCTACAAAATCATAAAAGGACTTGAACAAGTTAATATAAATCTGTTATTTACTCTCTCAGATAATAGAAGGACCGGGGGTACTCCATGAAGTTAGCAAGTAGCTCATTTAAAACAAATCGAAGAAAATCTTTTTCATTCAGTGCATATAGTTAAGCTCTGGAATTCATTGCCAGAGGATGTAGTTACAGCAGTTAGTGTAACTGGGTTTAAAAGAGGTTTGGATAAGTTCCTAGAGGATAAATCCATAAACGGCTATGACGGTAATTAATAAGCAATAGTAGCTTATGATCTATCTAATGTTTGGCTACTTGCCAGGTACTTGTGACTTGGACTTGGACAGGGTGCTGGGCTTGATGGACCCTTGGTCTGACCCAATATGGCATATCTTATGTTCCTATGTTCTTATGGTCAGAGCAGGGAAGAGCTGCACTGCTCCTTAATCTAGCCCCTCCCTTCCTGTATTTCAAGTGTATGATGTTACACTATTTAAAATTAAAGCTAATTTTCCAGACTCTTGACCATTTTTCCAGTTTTTCCCCACGTTTCATTTCATGTTTTCCACCCTTTCCAGGAATTTACCAAAAACAAACCAGTCCACTCCAGAGAGTTGTTCCAAACAAAAAATACTTTATTGCAGAGAAAAATAAAGTCCAGAAAGTATAAAATGTAGAAAAATATAAGAATCTGTTCTTCTTGAACAAGCAAATATCACAAATAAATCAAACTCGGTACTTAGGCACTTCCCAAGTTCAAAAAAATCAATTCCTCTTGAACCTTGAAGAAATACAGCAGGGAAAACTTGGACTTCCCAGGACTTCTGAAAAGTGGTTCTTCCCCAGTCACCCCTCAGAGCTAAGGAATTCTCTTCTCCCAATTCAGTAAGGTTTCTCAAATACCGTGTTGGTGATAACTGCCTTCTGGACAAGTTCACAGCCTCCAAGTCCTGGGGAAAGCAATCCTCCTGGATCACCTCCATTTAGTTGGGAGAAATGTACTCAAAGGGAAAACTGCTGTCTCTTTCCCTCTCTGGAGTTCTAGAATAGTGCAAAGTTTATAATGTTTATCCTAAACTCCCTCAATGACATGTCCCCTTCAGACTCATGTAAGGCCTCCTTTGTAACCTTTAACTACTGACCCACACTTTGGGGGATGGGCCCACCTGTCACTCAGATACAATTCTACATCTTCTGTACCTCTTAAGATTCCTAGTATTGCCTATTAGTAAGATACTCTTATGAAAACTTCCTCAGCTTTTGGAAAATATTGGGGGCATTAGCTCTTGGAGCCTCTTGCCACCTCTGGGGTGGGGAGATCATGTGCCAAGGAGGGGAGGATGTTTATTTCAAACAATGAACAGCCCTTCAAACATATTGTAGAAGGGGATGGGGACGGTGTTATTTCAGACTGTTGCAAACACTAACTATACCGGGGGGGGGGGGTAGGTTTCATATTACTGTAGCCAGTAACACATATATATATGACCAAAAGCAAGAAAGCAGATGCATGGCTACTGCTGGTATGTGTACATTGTCTTCTGCAGTACAAGCACTTTAACAGAGAATTTACTAAACACTTAATACCTTTTAGAAAATGCTGTTTGTGCAGACTGTTTAACATGCATTTTAACTAATTTTAGTAATGAAGCCCCATTATAAAAAGCACAAGTAGTATGTGGACTGAAAGGACTGTATATAATCAAACTTCAGCTACAGGCCTCACTTTCAAAGTCAATCAATTTACCACTAATTTCTAGTGGATTTCTTTTCAAAACTGCAGCATAAATAGGTGTTCCAACCTCCTTGAAAGCAAGAGACCAATAAGTGCAGGTTCTGTGAATATCTAGTTTGTTTTATTTAATTTCTTTTTGTAGGGGTTGGAGAGGAAGCTACTACATTTAAAAGACATAAGCCAAAGAAAAATGCTGATATTGTTTGTATGTAGGTTTTTTTTTTTTTTCAGTTTATTTGTTTTCTCTTTACAGATCACTCACCAAAAACACTCTAAATAAAGAAATGAGGAAAGAAATTAAGGAAAATCAAAAGGTTTGTCTGATCCGTTTAATTATAAATAAAGTTCTGGACAAGTTCCATTATAATTTGAGTTTTTTCTAAAAGTGTTGTAGCCCCTCAATTGATTTCTAATACAGGACAGGAAATAATTTTAAAGTTAATCTATTCCTTAATTAAAATAATTGATTTTAAGTCCCAGTTTCTTTTTCTTCTTTTGTTCATGCTGATTTCATAAATTTTGCTTGGTCTTTTGTATTTCACTTACTAACACTGTGGTTTTCTCTCAATTTGTGGAAGTTATAATTGATTTAATACTGCTAGACTTTCTTCTTCAGATTTTCTCCACTGATCCCAGCAGTTTTAGTTATACAAGTATGAGCTATCCAGAAGCTAATAAAGTATAAAATTACAGTGCTTTGATGTAGACATTAGTTGTCATTTATTCTTGTTCTTGTGGCTGTTCCTTTGGCAAGCAGGGCTGAATTAGCAATGACGTGGGTGACATCATCTGATGGCACCGAATGGACTTATCTCTCTGAGCTCATTAAACCTTTTACTCTACTGAGCATGTGCAGGAGTTCCCTTGCGTGCTGCTTCATGAGCTCCTCAGAATCTTTTGTCCAAGCTTCTGCATGGATGTGTATTCTCTCTTCTCTCTCTCTTCTTTTTAATTTTTTAATTTTAATTTTTGCTTTTTAGCATTGGGTTTTCTCTGGTTATTTATTTTCCCATTGCTGCCCTGGCAACCCTCAGTCAGCACTCCCTGTGCTACTAAAAAGAAAAGAGTAAATATAATTAATATTTTTTATTTCCTTTATGATCCAAGAAGGCTGTAGTCAGTGGCCAAGTACTTCTTCCTGGAGTAGGGCTTCCTCAACCCCTTCCATACCGAGCAGGAGCTCCTTGAAGAGGGCCTCCCCTCCCTTCGGTGCCAGATTTTGGATCTGTCATAGCTTCAGGTTTGAGTAGGGTGCAAAAGCGCCAGGCCCTTTTGTGGCTCATGGCACCAAAGATGAGGCACTTTGATGCCATTGATCTAGGTGCTTCCAGCGCTGTAGACCAGGCGCCACTGATGTAGGTGCCGGTGACACAGGCGCATGCTTTGTACCATGGGTGCACTCTGCTTCATTGATGCAGTTCCAATTGGTGCAGTCTTCCCCATCGATGCAAAAGTCTTTGGTTACCACAAGCACAGAAGTTGAGGTTGCCCAGCCTGGGGTTGGTCCTCTATATCTGGGAATGCCAGACAAAATCACAGATCTGGTGACGAGTTCTACTATTTGGAGATAAGGTTCTTTTCAGCCTTTCCTCTTCTGCAATGAGCAATTCATTCCCACAAGTGCCCACAGACCCAAAATCTGGCATCGAAGTGGACCCCTGTCACATTGTGCCTTCAAGATTGGGTTATGTCGGTTGAAGAGAAGAGACCACAGGCAACTGTGATCCGATGCGAAGGCCTCAAGGAGTGGAAGCAGAGCCCTTTTATAGGGCTAGTGAAGGAACTGGCTGATGATGTCATCTGACAGGGCTGCGGGGCTTTTCCCGCTACTGGCCCTTTAAATGTTAAGAGGCATGTACGCCTATGATGGAGCCCAGGGACAGGAGAAGCAGCATCAGCAGCGTCCCTGCCGCAAGGAGAAATGTTCGTCGGCACTTGGGCCATGGAAGAGAGGAAACCGCGGCAGCTCTCCTGTTGCAAAGAGGGCAGAGACAGCGGCTTCCCCTGCTGCGCAGGGTGAAGACTGCGGCAGCCCCTCCTGGTGCACACAGCAGCATTGGGCCATGTAGGAGTGGCAAGTGACGGCGGTCTGGGGCATTGTCGGCCCGGATGGTGAGTGAGGCTGCTCGTGGTCAGGGCCCATGAGCAGCGAGCGCAACACCCCGAAGACAGGATGTGACACCCACTTTTGTTAAGCATTTGTTGTGAAGACTCTAGGGCTGCCAAGAGACCCAAAGGAAGAACCTTGAATTGGTAGTGATTAGAATGCACCAGAAATCTGAAGAGTTTCCCATGAAGCGGATATATGAGAATGAGAATATATGTTATTTATCAGAACCAGGGCGCATACTCTGCCCGACTTTGGATAAAGGGTAGCATGATGTGGACAGCATTCATTTTCAACCTCTCACATAACAGGCTCTTGTTCGGCCTTTGAAAATAGAGTATAGGCCCCAATCCCCCACAACTTCTTGGCAATAAGAAAAAAAGTGGGAATAGAATACCTCGCCATGGTCTTTGGGAGGGACAAGTTCTCTCACCCACTGGCTAAGAAGCAATTTCACTTCAAGACAGACCTGTGCTGAGTGAGACAGATCGGGACTGAAGACTAACATTGATGCAGCGCTGGAGAAAGGGAAGAAGTACAAACAATAATCAGATTCTACAATTTTGAGGACCAGACAGTACTTAGTGATCTTCTGCCACTCTTCAAAAAGCAGGGGAATCCTCTGTCCAACCGGAAAGATAAAACCCTGAGAATCAAGTCTCATTAAAAACTAAGCTATTGTGGCATCTTAGGCTGACATCTCCCATGCCGGCCATCCATGTACCTCCAGCTGTTGCTGAGGCAGCGCAGGTGGAATTCAATACTGCAAAATTGGTGGAGGGGGGTATCTCTGGAAACAGAGAATACTTAAAAACAATAAAGGATGTCTAATAAAGAGACTGTGCCAAGGACAAGGGATGGCTTACCATAAACATTCTTGCACAGACCGGGGTATGAGAAGAGAGGTAATCAAATTTGCGGATGACACAAAATTATGCAAAGTAGTAGAATCTCAAGCGGATTGTGATAAATTGCAGGAGGACCATGTGAGACTGGAAGATTGGGCTCCCAAATGGCAGATGAAATTTAATGTGAACAAGTGCAAGGTTATGCATATAGGAAAAAATAACCCTTACTGCAGTTAAACAATGGAGAAGAGGCGGCTAAGGGGGGATATGATAGAGGTCTTTAAGATCATGAGAGGTCTTGATCGAATAGATGTGACTCGGTTATTTACACTTTCGAATAATAGAAGGACTAGGGGGCATTCCATGAAGTTAGCAAGTAGCACATTTAAGACTAATCGGAGAAAATTCTTTTTCACTCAGTGCACAATAAAGCTCTGGAATTTGTTGCCTGAGGATGTGGTTAGTGCAGTTAGTGTAGCTGGGTTCAAAAAAGGTTTGGATAAGTTCCTGGAGGAGAAGTCCATTAACTGCTATTAAATCACGTTTACTTAGGGAATAGCCACTGCTATTAACTGCATCAGTAGCATGGGATCTTCTTAGTGTTTAGGTAATTGCCAGGTTCTTGTGGCCTGGTTTGGCCTCTTTTGGAAACAGGATGCTGGGCTTGATGGACCCTTGGTCTGACCCAGCATGGCAATTTCTTATGTTCTTATCTTAGGAGTTATCACCCAGGAAAGAGATCTAGGTGTCATTGAAATCATTGGCTCAGTGTGCTTTGGTGGTCAAAAAGGCAAAAAGAATGTTAGGAATTATTGGAAGGGAATGGCAAATAAAACGATGGATGTCATAATGCCTCTATCGCTCCATAGTGAGACCGGACCTTGAATACTGTGTGCAATTCTGGTCACCACATCTCAAAAAAGATATAATTGCGCTGGAGAAAGTGCAGAGAAGGGCAACCAAAATAAGGGGTATGGGAATGGCTTCCCTATGAGGACAGACTATTAGGATTGTTCAGTTTGTAGACGAGATGACTGAGGGGGAATATGATAGAGATCTACAGAATCATGAAAGGACTTGATCAGGTTAATGTAAATTGGTTATTTACTCTCTCAGATGATAGAAGGACTAGAGGGCACTCTATGAAGTTAGCAAATAGCTCATTTAAAACAAGTCAAAAAAATTCTCTCTCACTCAGCTCATAGTTAAGCTCTGGAATTCATTGCAAGAAGATATGGTTACGGCAGTTAGTATAATTAGGTGTATAAAAGGTTTGGATAAGTTCCTAGATGAAAAATCCATAAACTGCTATTAATTATTAGGGATGTGCTTTGTTTTCAGCCCGCCATGGGAAAAATTCCTTCCGGTCTCGGCCTCCCTGATCCAGGACAAATGCACATCCCTATTAATTATTAAGTAATAGTAGCTTGAGATCTATTTAATGTTTGGGTACTCGCAAAAAAGAAATATTTGGGGATAGTGCAGTCCTCTAATAATAACCTGAAACCCCTTTTCAGGATAGTAAAATCTTTGGTTGGGGAAGAAAAGTGTTTGTTATCCCAGGACAAGCAGGATGCTAGTCCTCACATATGGGTGACGTCATTGAACGGAGCCCAGGCGGGAAAACTTTCTGTCAAAGTTTCTAGAAACTTTTGACTGGCCCAGTGAGGCCACTGAGCATGCCCAGCATGCTATGATATTCTCTGCCACAGGTGTCTCTCTTCAGTCTTTGTTTTTTCCACGCTGCAGCCAGCATCGCGGAACCGGAGCCGTTGAGTTTTTCTCAACCTTCTCGTGACTATTTAGTCTAAAAAAAGTGATATTCTCTCTCACAAAATCTCTCGGGGTCTCTCCTTACCGGCCGGTAAGTAACCCAGTCTTGATTTAATTTTCGGAGAAGTAGAAAAAATTTACCTCAGTCGAATCGACGGCCGTCATTCGATAAAATGTCGACAGGATTTAAAAAATGTCCTGTTTGTACTAGGAAAATGTCACTCACAGACCCGCACACCGAATGTGTGATGTGTTTGGGTGACAAACATGACGTACAAAATTGTCCGCAATGTGCAGAAATGACGCCGAAATCGAGGAAAACCAGGCTTGAAAAAATGGAACATTTGTTCAGCCTGCAACTTATACCTTCCCCGTCGCAGTCGTCGAGGTCGTCTCCGGCTGGAGCGACTAAGCGAGTGATACTTAAAAAACCTCGCCCGGGACCGTCGGGAGATCATTCTTCCCCTTCCTCGTCTTCGACGTCACCAAAGTCCTCTGAAAAATCGAAGTCAAAACATCGACATTGACACAGAAGCCCCCCGTTGTCTGACTCTGCTTTCCAGCAGCCCTCGACAGCTAAGCGGCCTAGAACACAGGAAACGTCGGAGTCTTCCACGCCTCGGCCTACTTCGACTCCATTGATGACACCAGATCCAATACAAACTACGTGTCAGGAAACTGGTACCATCAAGCCTGCGCCACCGCCCACAACCGCTCTGCTTTCAACGGTTGTGCGGCCGGAATTGTCCGATTTCATCCGACAAGCGATTTCTCAGGCTTTCAAAGAACAGTTTACAATGCCGACTTCATTGTCGATGCCGATGATTTCCACATCGATGCCGGCAAATTTGCCGATGCCAGTGGGCACACCAATGCCGGGGCCATTCTTGACCCCGACGGTACACACAGACTCGACGTCGACACCGAAGATCATAACGTCATCGACGTCGATATACGCACAAATTCCAGCGATACCTTCCATGTTACCACCGGCGACGGACTCGACACCAAGGGCACCACCCTCGACAGCTTCATCGAGGACACCCATCCTTCCCTCGACAATAACAGAGAAGGACACTAGTGATACTGAAGAATTGGCACTTTTCCAACGCCTTTTGAAAAAATATCACAAAGTTGTCGACACAGCTCCTCAAAAAGCCATGGAAGTGACTCCTCCCACAATTTCTATCGATGACCCATTACCTGGGCCATCGGGTATTTTTACAAAGAAAATCTCAAGAACTCCTTATCAACAGCCAGAGGAAGAAGATTCTTGGGATGATCCAGGATCAGATACTTCTTCTGAAGAGTTCATGTCCGAACCATCACCTCCTGAAGAAAGGAAAAGGTCACCACCTAAGGACTTATCTTTTTCAAGTTTTGTCCAAGAGATGGCGGATACAATTCCATTTAAACTCTCATCAGAAGATGATTCAAGACAGCATACCTTAGAGGTGCTGCAATTTGTGGACCCGCCAAAACAAGTTCTGGCAATCCCCATCCATGAAGTCCTGTTGGATCTACAGCAACGAGTGTGGGAACACCCATGCACTGTTCCAGCGGTCAATAAGCGTCTAGACACTACCTACCTAGTGCAGCAGGCACCAGGCTTTCAAAAGGCACAGCTACCACATCAATCTGTGGTAGTAGAATCTGCCCAGAAAAAATCTAAAAGGGTACGTCCACATTCTTCAGCTCCTCCAGGGAAGGATCATCGTTTTCTGGACTCCCTAGGCAAAAAAGTGTACCAAGGTGCACTTTTATCTTCCAGAATCTCTGCCTATCAACTGTACATGACACAATACCAAAGGGATCTCTGGAAGCAAATGGAGCACTTCACAAATTCTCTCCCAGAGCAGTTTCAAGAATCTGCACAATCCATTATCACCAAAGGCCTCGAGGCTGGGAAACATGAGGTAAGGGCTGCTTATGACAACTTTGACACAGCCTCAAGAACAGCAGCAGCTGGCATTACAGCAAGAAGATGGGCCTGGTTGAAAGCATCAGATCTCAGGCCTGAAGTGCAAGACAAGCTCGTAGATTTGCCATGCCGTGGGGATAACTTGTTTGGAGAGAAGGTACAGGATGCTGTCCAACAACTTAAGGATCATACGGAGACCTTAAGAAAGCTATCACAACTGCCTCAAGAACCAACCACCCAGGCCCCTAGACGTTTTCCCCGTAGGGAACCTAGACGTCCATATTACAGGCCAAGAAGGTACTATAATCAGCCTACCAGAACTAGACCTTCTAGGCCTACCCAGCGCGCTCAGGCCAGACAACAAAGACCAGCCCGTGCTCAGCCTCCTCCACAGACAGGTCCAGCTACGGGTTTTTGAAAACACAAATCCAGAGATCAGACCCACCCTCCAAAACCCCAAACAACACATTCCAGTGGGAGGAAGAATTTCATATTTCCACTCAAATTGGGAAAACATAACCACAGACCAATGGGCACTTTCCATTGTAGCTCACGGTTACAAACTAAATTTTCTCTCAATTCCTCCAGAATTCCCACCAACTTCCTACCCACAACAAAATTCCCAAATGATTCAGTTACAAATAGAATTATCCACCCTTCTGACAGCCAGGGCCATTCAACCGGTGCCCAGGTCTCAGCAGGGCAGAGGATTCTACTCCAGATATTTCCTCATTCCAAAGAAAACTGGAGGCCTACGTCCCATCCTAGACCTCAGAATCTCAACAAATTTCTAAAGAAAGAAAGGTTCAGGATGGTTTCACTAGGCACAATGCTACCACTTCTTCAAACAGGAGATTGGCTCTGTTCTCTGGATCTTCAAGATGCTTACGCCCATATACCAATATACCCTCCTCATCGCAAGTATCTGCGCTTCAAGGTGGGCCTTCAACATTATCAATACAGAGTACTGCCATTCGGACTAGCTGCTGCTCCCAGAGTGTTCACCAAATGTCTGGCAGTAATAACAGCACACCTACACAAGCAAGGTGTACATGTTTTCCCATATCTAGACGATTGGCTCATCAGAAGCCAATCTCAACAAGGAGCAATGCAGTCTCTCAATAAAACTATTGCTCTACTACTCTCCATGGGATTTCTCATCAATTATCCAAAATCACACCTATCTCCAAACCATCTCCTACAGTTCATAGGAGCGGATTTAAACACCAACCTATCAAAGGCATTTCTACCCGAAGATCGAGCAAAAACACTGTCTCTACTGGCAAGCTCGATTCACTCCAAGAAACAAGCAACAGCTCATCAGTTTCTCACATTACTAGGCCACATGGCATCCACAGTTCACGTCACTTCTATGGCAAGACTGGCCATGAGGGTAACTCAATGGACTTTAAGATCACAATGGATCCAAGCCATTCAACCACTTTATTCTCCAATTCAAGTAACCCACCAACTACGCTCTTCTCTACTATGGTGGGTGAACAAGGACAATCTGTGCAAGGGCCTACCCTTTCAACAACCAGTCCCACAAGTAACTCTGACTACAGATGCATCCACCTTGGGTTGGGGAGCTCACATAGGGAATCTCCAAACACAAGGAACATGGACAAAGCTGGAAGCAACATTTCAAATCAATTTCCTGGAACTTCGAGCTATACGTTATGCTCTACATGCCTTCAAGGACTGCCTTACAAACAAGACTGTGCTGATCCAAACAGACAACATAGTAGCCATGTGGTACATCAACAAACAAGGAGGGACAGGCTCATACCTCCTTTGTCAAGAGGCAGCTCAGATATGGGGTTGGGCCCTGAGAAACTCCATATTTCTCAAGGCCACTTACCTAGCAGGCATTCACAATGTAGTGGCAGACAGACTCAGTCGTCAATTCAAACCACACGAATGGGCACTAGATCCCACAGTAGTGACCAGGATATTTCAACGTTGGGGACAACCAACAGTAGACCTCTTTGCATCACATCTGAATCACAAAGTGAACAATTACTGTTGCCTATACAACCTGAACAACAGGCCATCCAAGGACGCCTTTGCTCGCCCTTGGAACTCAGGCCTCTTATATGCGTATCCTCCGATACCACTCATAACCAAAACTCTAGTGAAGCTACAACAAGACAAGGGGACAATGATACTCATAGCCCCATATTGGCCTCGACAAGTATGGTTTCCCACATTGCTAGATCTCTCAGTCAGGAATCCCATTCGTCTGGGAACAGCTCCCACTCTCATAACTCAGGATCAGGGTCTGTTGCGCCATCCCAACCTTCAATCCCTATCCCTGACAGCTTGGATGTTGAAAGCTTGATCTTACAACCACTCAATCTTCCAGCTAACATTTCCCAAGTTCTTATAGCTTCACGTAAACCTTCCACAAGGAAGAACTACGCTTCCAAATGGAAGAGATACACTTTGTGGTGCAGGCAAAAAGACATCAATCCTTTCACTTGCCCCACAAAGTCTTTATTGGACTACCTGTACCTTCTTTCAGAATCTGGTCTACAGACTTCATCTGTAAGAGTACATTTAAGTGCAATTTCAGCTTACCATAATCAGGTATCAGATGCACCTATTTCCACACAACCTCTAGTAAAAAGATTTATGAGAGGTTTAGTTCTTCTTAAACCACCAATTAGACACCCAGTCACTCAATGGGATCTAAATTTGGTTCTATCTAGACTCATGTGTTCTCCTTTTGAACCCATTGATTCCAGTGACCTGAAATTTCTTACATGGAAAACTATCTTCCTCATAGCCATTACATCAGCTAGAAGGGTTAGTGAGTTACAAGCACTAGTCACATATGAACCCTACACTAAGTTCTTACATGACAGAGTGGTTCTCCGTACTCATCCTAAATTCCTCCCTAAGGTAGTTACGGAATTCCACTTAAACCAATCTATAGTTTTACCCACTTTCTTTCCAAGGCCTCATGCTCACCAAGGAGAAAGGGCCTTACACACCTTAGATTGCAAGCGTACTCTGTCTTTCTACTTAAACCGCACTGCAGTTCACAGGAAATCCAATCAACTCTTTGTTTCCTATGACCCAAACAAACCAGGGAAAGCAGTGGGTAAACATACTCATCAACTGGTTAGCAGATTGCATACAGTTTTGCTATGAGAAAAGCAGGCCTTCCTCTCCAAGGGCGAGTAAAGCACATGCAGTAGGGCAATGTCAACTTCAGTTGCACACTATCGTTCAGTGCCAATACTTGACATATGTAAAGCAGCAACATGGAGTTCTCTTCACACATTTGCAGCTCATTACTGTTTGGACATGCAGGGACGACAAGATTCAACCTATGGACAATCTGTCTTAAAGAAACTTGTTTTCCAGCTTAAACCCAACTCCTACTACAACCTGAACTGCTGTGATCTTCGGCTGATCATTCAACAAAAACATAGCACTACACAATGACTCAGCCTCTAGCTCGCTATTCACCCATATGTGAGGACTAGCATCCTGCTTGTCCTGGGATAAAGCAAAATTGCTTACCTTGTAATAGGTTTTATCCCAGGATGTCAGGATGTAGTCCTCACAGAACCCACCCGCCACCCCGCGGAGTTGGGCTTTCTATTTTTATTATTCTTTTTGCTAAAGCTTTTGCTACATACTAGACTGAAGAGAGACACCTGTGGCAGAGAATATCATAGCATGCTGGGCATGCTCAGTGGCCTCACTGGGCCAGTCAAAAGTTTCTAGAAACTTTGACAGAAAGTTTTCCCGCCTGGGCTCCGTTCAATGACGTCACCCATATGTGAGGACTACATCCTGCTGTCCTGGGATAACACCTATTACAAGGTAAGCAATTTTGCTTTCTAATTTGAGGATCTTCCTGATTGTGAAAAGCTGATCCATTTCTTTGATGGAAAAGTAAATGGATTATTAGAAGACCTGAGTAAGGATCCTTTAAAAGAGGTGTTGGAGTTGCAGGTGGATAAAGATGCAGGAGTAAGAAAGGGTGATAGATTTGAAGAAATGTCTCTCTTAGAATTAAATAAGTTCATGTCTCAGATGAAACCAGCCTCCCCTTTCATAGATCCATATCTCTCATGGTTGTTAAAAGATGCAAAATTATGGTGTGGTTACAAACTTTGGTAAATGGTTGTCTGAAGAAGGGATATTTACCCCTCAGGTAAAAACAGTAGTAGTTTTGCTGTGGTTGAAAGGTGAAAATTTAGATCAGAGATTGTCAAAATTACAGACCTGTTTCTAATTTTCCTTTTATGGCAAAAATTGTAGAGAAGGTTGTTACTACTCAACTGTCAGATTATATTGAAAGTTCTGAATTATTGGATATTGCACAGGAGGCCTTTTCTCGAGGATGTAGTACAGAGGCTTTGTTGACATTTGTTATGGAGGAAATATTGGTGAGAAGAAATAATGAATCTGTTTTACTTGTACTTCTAGATCTCTCAAGTGACTTAAATCTAGTAGATCATTGTATTTTGTTGAGGCATTGCGAAGCTTTAGGATTGGGTGGTACTGTTTGATATTGTCTTTCAAGTTTTTTAACCGATAGAAAGCAATTTATGTTTTGACAAGGGAATTAATCTATGTGCACTGAATTGCAGACAGGGGTACCAAAGGGTTCCTCATTATCCCTTATTCTTTTTAATGTTTTTTAGTTCTTTGGGTAAAATGGTTAAGGAAGAACAGCTACAAAAGTAAAAAGTGTGCAAGAGGCATGGTCATCCTAGAAGCACAATCCAGATGTATTCCACACATTAAGAAAGGTGGAAAGAAGGCAAAACGATTACCGGCGTGGTTAAAAGGGGAGGTGAAAGAAGCTATTTTAGCCAAAAGATCTTCATTCAAAAATTGGAAGAAGGATCCAACAGAAGAAAATAGGATAATGCATAATCGTTGGCAAGTTAAATGTAAGACATTGATAAGACAGGCTAAGAGAGAATTTGAAAAGAAGTTGGCCATAGAGGCAAAAACTCACAGTAAAAACTTTTAAAAATATATCCGAAGCAGAAAGCCTGTGAGGGAGTCAGTTGGACCGTTAGATGATGAAGGGGTTAAAGGGGCACTTAGAGAAGATAAGGCCATCACGGAAAGATTAAATGATTTCTTTTCTTCGTTGTTTACTGAAGAGGATGTTGGGGAGGTACCCTTACTGGAGAAGGTTTTCATGGGTAATGATTCAGATGGACTGAACCAAATCTTGGTGAACCTAGAAGTTGTGGTAGGCCTGATTGACAAACTTAAGAGTAGTAAATCACCTGGACCGGATGGTATACACCCCAGAGTTCTGAAGGAACTAAAAAATGAAATTTCAGACCTATTAGTAAAACTTTGTAAACTTCCATTGTACCTGAAGATTGGAAGATAGCTAATGTAACCCCCATATTTAAATAGGGCTCCAGGGGCGATCTGGGAAACTACAGACCGTTTAGCCTGATTTCAGTGCCAGGAAAAATAGTGGAAAGTATTCTAAACATCAAAATCACGGAACATATAGAAAGACATGGTTTAATGGAACAAAGTCAGCATGGCTTTACCCAAGGAAAGTCTTGCCTCACAAATCTGCTTCACTTTTTTGAAGGAGTTAATAAACATGTGGATAAAGGTGAACCTGTAGATGTAGTGTACTTGGATTTTCAGAAGGCATTTGACAAAGTTCCTCATGAGAGGCTTCTAGGAAAAATAAAAAGTCATGGGATAGGTGGCGATGTCCTTTTGTGGATTACAAACTGACTAAAAGACAGGAAACAGAGAGTAGGATTAAATGGACAATTTTCTCAGTGGAAGGGAGTGGCAGTGGAGTGCCTCAGGGATCTGTATTGGGACCGGTACTTTTCAATTTATTTATAAATGATCTGGAAAGAAATACGGCAAGTGAGGTAATCATATTTGCAGATGATACAAAATTGTTCAGAGTAGTTAAATCACAAGCAGATTATGATAAATTGCAGGAAGACTTTGTGAGGCTGGAAAATTGGGCATCAAAATGGCAGATGAAATTTAATGTGGACAAGTGCAAGGTGATGCATATAGGGAAAAATAACCCATGCTATAGTTACACAATGTTAGGTTCCATATTAGGTGCTATAACCCAAGAAAGAGATCTAGGCGTCATAGTGGATAACACATTGAAATCGTCAGTTCAGTGTGCTGCGTCAGTCAAAAAATCAAACAGAATGTTGGGAATTATTAGAAAGGGCATGGTGAATAAAATGGAAAATGTCATAATGCCTCTGTATCGCTCCATGGTGAGACCGCACCTTGAATACTGTGTACAATTCTGGTCGCCGCATCTCATAAAAGATATAATTGACTTTCAGGAAAAGGCTGAAAACTTGGCTTTTTAAAAAAGCCAATCCAGACCTCAACTGATCCCTTTTACCGTCATCACAAACACTTTGTTAATGGGTTTAAATAGAAAGTACTCACCAACACCAACACTATGTCATCAATCTCATTCACGATATATATTCTTCCACATTGGAATCAATTTTGCATCTCTGTAAATAATTTTGCTGTCAGTTAATCTGTAAATAATTTTGCTGTCACTCAATCTTCCTTTCTACTTCCGCTTCCAGTTGTACTTCCCTGTTTTATTGTAACTGCATTTCCGTTAACCATGCACTTGTTATAGTTGCTCAAATTCTCTGTATATTGCACACCCTGTTAAATGTAAACCGGTTTGATGTGATTCCTGTCATGAAAGCCGGTATAGAAAAATAGGAAATAAAATAAATAATAAATACATAATTGTGATGGGGAAGGTACAGAGAAGGGCGACCAATATGATAAAGGGAATGGAGTAGCTCCCCTATGAGGAAAGACTAGAGAGGTTAGGACTTTTCAACTTGGAGAAGAGACGGCTGAGGGGGGATATGATAGAGGTGTTTAAAATTATAAGAGGTCTAGAACGGGTAGATGTGAATCGGTTTTTTACTCTTTCGGATAATAGAAAGACTAGGGGGCACTCCATGGTTAGCATGTGGAACATTTAAAAACTAATCGAGAAAGTTCTTTTCAACTCAACGCACAATTAAACTCTGGAATTTGTTGCCAGAAGATGTGGTTAGTGCAGTTAGTATAGCTGTGTTTAAAAAAGGATTGGATAAGTTCTTGGAGGAGAAGTCCATTACCTGCTATTAAATTTTCCCTCTAAATTTTCCCCTTACCCACGGCAGCGCTGACACCGACCGCGAGACGCTTCGGCTAAATCCGGCTTCCTTCCAAGGCCCATCGTGCAGCCAACCAGCTAGAAACCAGCCAATCACAGCGGTCTCGGCCAGCCAATCACACGTGGTCCGAAGGGGCTTTAAATTGAAGCACTCCGAGCATCGCGCGCTGCGCGCCGAGCGTCGAGCACCAAAGGAGCGCGTCAAAGGGGGTAGGCCCCTTTGTGCGCCCCTTCGTGCAGCCCCGGAAAGAAGCCACAAACCAACCCTCCGCTACAACCATCACCGCAAATTTATCTTACCACAATCCGCCCTTAAACCGCACCTATCTCTTATCAATCTCGGCTGCCTCCAGTCCCACTAACCACGTGGCCCACCTACCCACTGCACTGCTGAGCCACTCTTGACCCACGCGGCGCCGCCCAAACCTGGGATCCAAACTCTACTGCTCGAAGCCTACAGCCTCCAGTTGCCTTGGGCCTGCAGCCCATCACCGATCAGAAGCCAGATGTCATAAACCACGCGCAGAAATGGATCTGACGACAAAAGAAGCAAGGTAAGAGAGCCCTTTAAATCCAGGCTTTCCTCTCCAGCCCCGTGCACCGGCCTTATACGCCTTTAGTGCAATACCTCAGGTCAGCTGCTAGTAAATAGGCTGTACTTTATCCCACAGAGTGCACTCCTCCCCCCCATATCTCCAAAACCGTCAGCGACCTTCCACTCCCAGTTCCCCGACATAGCTGACACCAACCTACCCGTACTCTCTCCCCGTATTTACACCGCAACTAGAGCCAAGTATGACCACGGCTGCCATCCCAATCATCCACAATAGTAGGAGAAAGATAACAAAACAGCATACTTTACCCACCATCCAACAAAAAAGACTCATTCCTATAATGATCTCTCCCCTTAACCAACTGTTGGGCCTCACCTTATTCTCCTTAACCCTTTTCAACGCTCAATCCCTCTCGAAAAAGACCCACCTCCTTTATGACTATCTCATGGAAGCGCAACTGGACCTGTGTGCCATCACCGAAACCTGGCTAAAACCAGAAGACACAGTGCTAATCAACCAACTTCCAGTACATGCCTATGATATCTTCTCTATTCCCAGACCAAGGAAAAGAGGAGGCGGGCTACTTCTAGCCGCTAACAAAAAACTTGGTTTGTCGCTTCAATTCACCAACACATCCTCCTCGCTTGAGCTTGCAATTTTTAAATCTAACTACCTACAAATAGGCCTTATTTATGCGCCCCCCCCCCCCCCCCCGTTATCTTGAATCAGACCCATCACCTTTCCCCTCATCTACACAGAAAACCATGGTCCAATTCAGAAAATTATGCAACCCGGACCTCCTTAGCTCTCAACTATCCTCAGAGTTAGACCAGTTGGACCTCTCAGATGCAGTCTTGGCCTCATCCTCCTGGTCCAAAATCACCAAAAAAGTGGCAGACTTAACCTGTCCACTAACCACCAAAGTTCTTCAATCCAACAAAGACAACAGAAAACCATGGTATACACCTGAACTAAAAACCTTCAAGCAAGAACTCAGAATCAGAAAACATCTATGGTGTAAAAACCCATCATCAGCAAACGTGACAGCATATAAATCCCATTTGCACCAATACAGGATCTCCATCCTCCGGGCAAAGAGAGACTACTTTTCACAGAAAATCCATAAATTCATCTTCGACCCAAAAGCCCTATTTTCTCTAGTCTCCTCTCTCACTAAACCGTCCCCTACGACTATCCCAGATGATCAAGCTGCAAGCAAAGCCGCGGAATTAGCCATTTACTTCCAGAATAAAATCTCAAACCTCATTGCACCACTTACGGACAATAAGGCCCTACCTCCCCCTCCCCCCATCCCTGCCTCTACAAAGCTGACTACATTCTGGGAAATCTTCGAACCCTCTTCCTCTTTAGAAATTGAAATCGCTATAAAGAAACTTAAACCGGCCTCTCACCCAATGGCCGCGATCCCACCTAATCTACTCATCGCCATGCCAAAAACTATCGCCAAGCCTATTGCAGAGATCATTAATTGCTCCTTATCACAAGGCCTAGTACCTGACCCCTTCAAACTGGCTATTCTAAAACCTCTTCTGAAAAAACCAAATCTATCACCAGACAACCCGGCCAATTTCCACCCTATTGCAAACCTTCCGTTCATCGCCAAAATCCTAGAAAGAATTGTAAATAAGCAACTCTCAGAATACTTAGACAACAATAAAATCCTCTCTTCGTCCCAGTTCGGATTCCGTAAAGCCAGAAACTCAGAATCCCTATTAATTTCATTAATAGGGATTCAGGAGACACCATGCTCCTGAATCTCGATAAAAAACAACCTTGTCTGCTCATCCTCCTCGACCTATCATCGGCTTTTGACACAGTGAACCACTCCATTCTCTTAAATCGACTATCGGATATTGGCATCAAAGGCACCGTTCTCAACTGGTTCAAATCATTCCTTCAAAACAGGTTTTACAGGGTCAAAATTAACAATAAAGAATCTCTCCCCATTTGCTCAACGTTAGGAGTCCTGCAAGGATCCTCTTTATCCCCAACCCTCTTCAACATCTACCTTCTCCCGCTCTGCCATCTCCTCACTAAATTAAACCTAAAGCATTACTTATACGCAGATGATGTGCAAATTCTTATACCGATCACAGAGTCATTATACAAAACATTGGAATTCTGGAACACCTGCCTGCTATCCATAAACAACCTTCTAACAAGCCTCAACTTGATCTTAAATACCAATAAAACGGAGCTACTTCTCGTCACCCAAGACGGTAATTACGCATTGCCCAACACATACCCCTCCACGCAACCAGTTTTCTCTCCCCAAGTCAGAAACCTAGGAGTCATCATGGACAATCAACTGAACTGCAGAAGTTTCATCAATAACACGACAAAGGATTGTTTCTTTAAAACTTCAAGTCTTAAAACGGCTGAGACCTCTTCTCCACTTCCAAGATTTTTGGACAGTCCTCCAAGCAATCATCTTTTCAAAAATTGATTATTGCAACTCACTTCTACTTGGCCTCCCGGCTAATACCATCAAACCATTACAGATGTTACAAAATGCCTCAGCAAGAATTCTGACCAACACCAATAAAAGAGAACATATCACACCCATACTGCGGAACCTTCACTGGCTCCCAATTAAATTCAGAATCGCCTACAAAGTAATAACAATCATTCACAAAGCCATTCATGACATCACCCCACTGGAGCTTAAAAATCCCACTTCAACCTCGCACAACACTCCAGACCTGTGAGATCAGCGTACAGAGACACTCTCCAGACCACTCCTATTAAAACTTCATTAATGAAGAGAGCTCTCTCCACGGCCGGCCCAACCCAATGGAACTCGCTCCCCCCGGATCTCCGTCTCGAACGTTACCCGATCACCTTTAAAAAGCGACTCAAGACCTGGTTTTTCAACCAAGCCTTCCCTTAACTCAAATATTCAGATGAATCTATCTTGCTAATTGTAAGCAGTCTCTCATCTCTAATTAGCCTTACACTGTACAGACGTTCTATGAATGCTCCTCCTTAGTACCGTGCGCCACTGTCTTCCTTAGGCGCTTGAGTACATTTCTAAGTTAGTACCCCCGGCTCACCGATTAAAGTTCTGCTTTTATTTTTCTCTGTTTAAACCCAGTATTTTGGATCCAAGTTAGTTTTTCCTTGTTTAATGTACTGCATTCTCATGCAATGGTCATCGTTATAATGTAAACCGATTTGATTTGTAACTTGTTATAAGAATTTCTGTATATAAAAGTGCTAAATAAATAAATTAGTTAACTTACATAATAACTACCGCTATTACTAGCAACGGTAACATGGAATGGACTTAGTTTTTGGGTACTTGCAAGGTTCTTATGGCCTGGATTGGCCATTGTTGGAAACAGGATGCTGACCCAGTATGCTGACCCGGTATGGCATGTTCTTATGTTCTAAATTTTCAAAAACAGAGCTGCTGAAAGTGGGTACTGACCAATTAAAGCACTTCCCAATGTTGGGGGAAGTTGAACTGTCTCCCAAAAAAAGAGGTGAGATCTTTGGGGGTGATTATAGATGAGAACCTACCTATGGAAAAACAAGTACGCTATACATATGGGAAATTGAAAATTGTATGGCAGTTACATCCATATTTGGTCTTCCAGGCAATGAAAGCAGTGACTGATGCATTGATTTTATCATGCATCGATTACTATAATGTTCTGTACTTGGGTGCACCTGGAAAGTTAATACGTAAACTTCAATAATTCAGAATACCACTGCACATATAGTCACAGGGCAGTCCAGAAACCTTCAGCTGGTCGGTCCCCTTCTGTTTCAACTTCACTGGCTCCCGGACTCTTTCTGTTGCATATTTAAATGCCTAATCTTAGCATTTAAGGCTTTGCATAGAATGGGTTTGGTAAACCTGAAGAAATGATTGAAGTGGCAAGAGTCAAGTAAATGTTTAGGGTCTAAGGGGAAATTTTTGTTACAAATTCCATCTGTGAAACATTTTCGACAAAAAAGATTGTTGAAAAGATCATTTGTAGGCAGAGTTTCTGTACTTTAGAATGAGCTTCCCTTTGAGTTAAGGGAAGAAACTGATATAAAAAGTTCAGAAGAATGCTTAAAACTTGGTTTATGTCCCAATCATTTAATCTCTGATGTGGCTATAATTGAGTGATAAATAAATTATGTGGCTTAGTCATTGAGTAGGATTGAAGAAGAGAAATCTATGGGTATGATGTGTATGTTATTTTACTTGATTTGAGTGTTTAATGTTGTTTAATTTTTAATTTTGATGTTTTTATTATGCATTTTTGTTTTTAAAATCTTAAATGGAATTTATTTTTAATATGTTGAAAATCACTTTGAGCATTTTTAATCAGTGAAGTATACAAAAATAATATTAAATAAATAAGAACTGAAACAAATCTAAGAACATGGAAGATGTACTAGGGCAAATTGACAAACTAAAGAGAGGCAAATCACCTGGACCAGATGGTATACATCCCAGAGTGCTGAAAGAACTGAGAAATGAAATTGCGGACCTGCTGTTGGAAATTTGTAAAGAACATAAGAATTTGCCATACTTGTCAGACCGAGGGTCTATCAAGCCTAGTATCCTGTTTCCAACAGTGGCCAATCCAGGTTACAGTTTATTGATTTCTTCTCCAGGAACTTGTCCAAACCTTTTTTTAAATCCAGCTGCGCTAACTGCCTTTTAACCACCCCCCCTTCACCAATGAATTCCAGAGCTTAATTGTATGATGAATGAAAAAGAATTTACTCCAATTTGCATTGAATGGTCTACTTAGTAAATTCAGGGAGTGACCCCAGTCTTTATATTTTTTTTGAAAGAGTAAACTGATTTACATTTACACATTCTATTTCAGTCATGATTTTATGTAAACTATATTTATTGACAACTTGAAAAAACATCATGTTGCGGTCCCAGTCCGCGGTCGGTCCCTCTTCCTACCTCGGGGTTGTTCCGTGTACCTCGGCATTCCGTTCGAGCCTTGATAGACCCTTCTCGTGGCGATCCCTCCTCGAGGGAGACACCGCTGTTGGTCACCAGCTGGCCTTGCCCCCTAGGCGTGCGCACGCCAGGGGTTTAGAATTTAAAGGGACCAGCGCGGGAAAGATAGCACCGCCCCAGGGATGACGTCAGATGCCTTCAAGGGTTTTAAACCCTGCAACCAGCCCCACTCTTGGCCTTGCAACGAGGTTCCCTCCTTGAGGTTAGTAGTTGCAGTCTTCTTTCTTGTTCCTGCGTTCCCCTGGTCCTTGCTCCAGCCTTGTTCCTGTGTAGCCCATCCTCGCTTGCTCCTGTTCCTGGCTCCTGACTTCGGCTCGTCTCCTGGCTTCTGATTTCGGCTCGTTCTCTGGTATCCTGCTTTGCTGCCTGTCGACTAGTTCGTCTTCGGCCTCTGCTGCCTGCCTCGACTCCTGGTTTGTTCCTCTTCCTGCTTGTCTGCTGCCTGATTTAATTCGGACTGCTCCGTCCAGGAGACCGTGCATAAGTCCAAGCGGCTCGGATTCTCAAGGGCTCCTCCCGGGAGGATCTCGGGTTTCCAGTGGTGAAGATTCGGCGGGTCTCCTGACTTGATCCGCCTCCCGGCTATGACCGCCGCTGTGGGCCTTCTCACGATGCGCTTTCATCATCTCTAGCCAGCTCAAGGGTCCACAAACGCAACACATCAAACAGAACAAAAAATGTTTTGGATTTCAATTTTCATCCCCCTCCCCCAACCCCCAATCATGATTTTAAAACCCTCTATCATATTCCCCTCTCAGCTTTCTCTTCTCAAAGCTGAACAGCACTCAGCTCTTTAGTCTTTCCTCATAGAGGAGCTGCTTCATCCCCTTTCTTTTTGATCATCCTTCTCAGTACCTTTTCCAATACAGCCTTATCTTTTTTGAGATGTGGCAACCAGAACTGCACAAAGTATTCTAGGTGTGGCCTCACCATGGCACTGTTTTATTATCCATTCCTTTCTTAATAATTTCTAACATTCTGTTTGCTTTTATGACTGCTGCTGCACACTGAACCTAGAATTTGAATGTATTTTCCATTATGATGCTCAGATCCTTTTTCTGAGTGGTTATTCCAAATATGGACCTAGCATTGTGTAATTACAGTGAGGATTACTTTTCCCCATGTGCATCATTTTGCACTTGTTCACATTACATTTCATCTGCCATTTTAAATGCCAAGTCTTTCAGTCTTGCAAGGTCATCCTGTAATTTTTCACAATCTGCTTCTGATTTAACTTCTCAGATTAATTTTGTATTGTTTGCAAATTTGATCACTTTACTCATAGTTCCCCTTTGCAGATCATTTATAAATATATTAAAAAGCACTGATCCCAATACAGATCCTTGAGGCACTCCACTATGTAACGATCCAACAGACTGCCTCACAGGCTTTCTGCTTCAAATGTATTTTTAAAAGTTTTTATTATGTTTTTGCCCCTTTGGCCAGCTTCTTTTTAAATTCTCTTTTTGTCTGCTTTATCAATGTTTTACATCTAGCTTGCCAGTGCTTAACTTTTTCTTATTTTCTTCAGTGGATTCTTTTTCCAATTTTTGAAAGAAGTTCTTGGCTAAAATAGCCTCTTTCTCCTTGCTTTTAACTATGCCTGCAGTCATTTGGCCTTCCTCATATCTTTTCTAATTATATGGAATACATCTGGTCTGGGTTTCTAAGATGACATTTTCAAACAATGTCCATGCCTGATGTAAAACTCTTAACCTTTTGTAGCTGCATATTTTTAGTATTTTTCTATTTCCTCATTTTTTTAAAGTCTTCCTTTTGAAAATTAAAATGTCCCAGTGTCCTATTTAGAGGATAGATTTTTAAAAAATGTGAGATATAATGGGTTAATATCCTCTTTTTAGTCATTAAATCAAATTTGATTGCATTATGATCACTGTTGCCTAGTGACCCCACTACCTTTACTTCTTGCACCAAATTCTGTGTTCCACTAAGAATTAGATCTAATATGGCTTCCCCTCTCATCATCATCTAATCATTTATTTCATCTAGAAATTTTATTTCCCTAACATGTCCTGATGTAACTTTTACTCAGTTAGTATTGGGGTAATTGAAATGTCCCATTACTATTGTGCTCACAAACTTGTTAGCTTCCCTAATGTCTGTTAGCGTTAACATTGTCTGTCTGTTTCATTGTGGCCAGCAAATGGAAGTATACTATACTATACTCTTCCCCATCACACATGGAATTTCACACACAAAGATTCTACTGTACATTTAGTCTCCTGCAGATTCTTTATCCTGTGGACTCTATGCTATCCCTAACATAAAATGTTGTCATTATTGCTGCTATTAATGCTGTTAGAAAATTGTGTACCCTGTAATATAAGTGATTTTTGTGAGTTTTACTCTGATTGCTAGTAACCCTAGAATTATGAAATATAAATATTTTTTTATTTGAACTGAGGTGGAGTTGGTGCTACCTGCAGGGAGGAGCCCTGCAGATACCCACTGTTGGCTGGTCTCCAGTCCATGATCTTTGTTTAGGTCTTCAGTTCAATAATCCTTGGTTCATCTTCAGTTCTTCCTGTGGTCCGGTATTCTTCATCTTGTTCACACTCCTGTTGCTCCAACGCCTCCATCTCCTGCTTATCCATCCCAACATTCCCTTGGATGGATACCCAGTTTTGACCTCAGCCTGTCTTCTGGACTCTCTGTGATTGCCACCTGCCACCGATCTCTGCCTGTTACTTGGACATTCCTGATTGGCACCTATCCTGACCTGAGCTTGCCTCAGACTGTTCCTGTTTGCCATTACCTCATCCACGGATCTCCAGACCTTCTGTAGAGGCGCTACCTAAGATTTGTCAAACTCAAAACCCAAAGGATCAACCTAAGGGGAACATGGCCTGGTATAAGTGAAGCTCCAGTTGGGCCTCTGCCTCATCCCATTCCGCCAGCCGAAGGTGGGGACCTGCAGACTAGAGGGGGTGCTAATGTAATGCCAGTTTTTAAAAAGGGATCAAGGGTAAGCCAGGAAACTATAGACCAGTGAGTCTGACATTTGTGCCAGGCAAAAATGGTAGAAGACGTCATAAAGAACAAAGTTACTGAACATAAAGATAAGCATAGTTTAATGGGACAAAGCCAACATGGATTTAGCCAAGGAAAGTCTTGCCTTACAAATTTGCTACATTTTTTGAGGGCATAAATAAACATGTGGAAAATGGTGAGCCAGTTAATATAGTGTATCTGGATTTCCAGAAAGCATTTGACAAAGTCCTCACTAGAGACTTCTTAGGAAGTTAGAAAGTTATGGGATAGGTGACAGTGTCCTATTGTGGATTGCTAACTGGTTAGAAGATAGAAAACAGCGAGTAGGGCTAAATGGTAAATGTTCCCAGTGGAAAAAGGTGAATAGAGGAGTGACCCATGGATTATTTTCTGGGACCATTGCTTTTTAATTTATTTATAAATGACATGGAAATGGGAAGAACAAGTGAGGTGATCACATTTTCTGATGACACAAAATTATTCAAAATTGTTAAATCACAAGAGGATTGTGAGAAATTGCAAGAGGGATATTGCAAAACTGGGAGACTGGGCATGCAAATGGCAAATTAAATTTAATGTGGATATGTCCAAAGTGATGCACTTAGGGAAGAGAACCCCAAATTATAGCTACATAATGCAAGGTTCCACATTAGGAGTCACTGCTCAGGAAAATGATTTAGGTATTCTCATTGAAAATATGTTGAAATCCTCTGCTCATGTGCAGCAGCAGCAGCAGCCAAGAAAGCAAATAGAATGCTAGGGAGTATTAGGAAAGGAATGGAGAATATCATAATGCCTCTGTATCACTCCCATGGTGTGACCTCATCTTGAGTATTGGTTACCATATCTCAAAAAAGATATAGCAGAATTAGAAAAGGTGTAGAGAAGGGCAACCAAAATAATAAAGGGGATGGAACAATTTCCCTATGAAGAAAGGCTAAAGAAGTTAAGACTTCAGTTTGGAGAACAGACGGCTGCAGGGAGATATGATACAGGTCTACAAAATGAGTGGAATGGAATGAGTAAACGTTAATCAGTTGTTTACTCTTTTGAAAAGTACAAAGACCAGAGAGCACATAATTAAGTTAAGTATTACATTTACAACCAACAGAAAATATTTTTTTACTCAATGTATAATTAAGCTCTGGAATTCGTTGCCAGAGGATGTGGTGAAAGCTATTAGTATAGCTGTGTTTAAAAAAGGTTTGGACAAGTTCCTGGAGGAAAAGTCTGTAAACCATTAAGGCAGAGTTGCAGAAATCCACGGTTTATTCTTAGGATAAGAGGCTTGGAATCTATCTACCACTTGGGATTCGGCCAGGTACTTGTGAACTGGCTTGGCCACTGTTGGAAACAGGATACTGGACTTGATGGACCTTTGATATGACCCAGTATGGTAAGTCTTATGTTCTATAAAAAGCAGGATAAATCAGCCATACGGTCCCTCCCACCTCCCCTATAGAATGGAAGAATAGCCTGCTCTAAAGGCAGAGGAGACTCATCTGGTAGGTGGCTGCATTGGAACACCTGAGCATGCTCAGAAAAACACTCGTAGGATTTTCAGAATTCTGAGAGCTTTTCCATCTCTGTGCCATTGGTTGATATTGTACACTTGCATGGTTGATTTTATCCTGCTTTCTATAGAGAACACCTTCCGGATGCCAAGCATTGGGTGACGCTTTTTCTCTGCTACCTCCAAGGATTCGCCTCTCAATAAGTCAGTAAATGTGCTTAAATATGATGTTCCTGTACGTACCCGGATCAGTCCAGACAGTGGGTTGAGCCTCCTTTCCATCAGGTGGAGACAGACTAAAACTTGAAGGATGCCCTATTCAGGACAGAGCCTATCCTCTAACCCTTCAGTATTCGTCTGTCTCCAGCAGGTGTAGCATCTCCCCTTCGGTTCTCTGCTGTAGGCTAGTCAGCCTTTTCTTCTGTCTTTTTGTAGGCTCAAGCAAGTATTTCTTCTGGTTCTCGCTTGTTAAAAAAAAAAGGGAAGAAGTTTGCCTTTTTTAGTGATTTTTCCTTTTTCTGTGTGGGAGACGGCTCCGTCTCCCAGCTCTTGCCCGGCTCAGGGGGGCTTTGCCCCTTTTGCACTGCATAGCCTGAGTCCGTGGACGCTTCCAGGTGTGGGGACCGAGTCTCTCGGGGTCTCGTTCCCCTCCCATCTGGCTGCTGAGAGGGTTTTTGAACCCGCTGCTGCGCTCAGTAAAAAAAAAAAAAAAAAAAGATTAAAAAGTTTTAAACTTTAAATAAGTTGCAGGTACTCACCTACCTCTAACTTATTTGCAGCAGTTGACCAGCATTTTTTTCCTTTTTCTGGTGATAGCAGGCCTTGAACCGGCAGCCAGACAAGCAGGAGGCAGCAGGTTCCCCTCCTGCTCTCTCCTGCTGTGCAGACTGTCAATCAAAGCTTTTTTCTGCTTTTTTTTTCTTCAGCCGTGGCTCGGCTATGTCCCGGAAGGCAGCCTGCCTTTCTTGTGGGCTGCCTTCCTCGCGTTTTTCGCGGCAGGGTCTCTGCACTGCTTGCCTGCCGGGTGGGGAAGGTCCCTCCTCTGCAGGACAAGCAAATTTAGCCCGGGGCTCCGCTTCTCCCGGCATGGCCAGGCCTTTCCCGGGTCAGCAAAGCCCGGGAACGGTGGCCATGTTGGATTTTTCATCAGGGCTGATTTCAGAGCTCCCTGGGGCTGGGGGGCCAGATTTTATTTGATTTAACCCCCGATTTGGCCCCCGCGGGTCCCCAGGAGGGGGGTCCTGACCCCTCCCTCCCCCCATCAAATCCAGGGTCCCTTTTTCTGCGGATTTCGTCCTCCTCATGCATAAATCTTATTTAGCTAGCTTGCATGAGCAGGACGAAAGCCCCCCCTTGCCCCCCCCCCGCCAAAAATCCCTCGCTTAGCGCCATTGACCGCTGGACCAGCTGCGGAGCCCCAGGGGCCGGTGCGGGTGGTCCCAGGGGTGCTCCCCCTTCCTCCCCCCGGTGTCTCCTGGGACCTCAGACCCCGCCGCTTCCCCGGATTTGGCGGATGCCCCCCCTTAGAGGGGGATGACCCCAGAGCCCTCAGTTTATTCCGTAAGGAGGAATTGGAGCCCCTTCTTTCCTTTGTTCTGCAGGAGCTGGGTCTGGAGAGTCCTTCTGTGGATAATCTCATGGCCTCGCTGCCCAAGGATATGAATCCGGTCCTGGGGGGGCTCCAGGCTCCGGCCTCAGCCTTTCCCTTCCACCCCATGCTCAAGCTCCTAATCCTGCGGGAATGGGAGGCCCCTGAGGGTGCGCTCCGGGTGGGGCGTGCGATGGATAAGCTCTATCCCCTCCCGGAGGAAGGTTTGGAGCTGCTGAGATATCCCTCTGTGGATTCTTATGTCTCTGCGGTGGCCAAACACACCATGATTCTGGTGGAAGGTTCCACGGCTCTGAAGGATCCACAGGATCGTAAGTTAGAGGCTCACTTGAAGCGCATCTTCGACGTTTTGGCCCTCGGGGTCCGGGCGTCTTGCTGTAGCAGCCTCATGATGCGGGCAGGCCTTCAGTGGGTCCAACAGTTACTCTGCGCCCGGGATCTTCCGCCAGCAGAGGCAGAGCAGGCCGAACGTCTGGAGGCCGTAACCGCCTACGTATCGGACGCCCTCTACAATCTGGGCCGTGTGCAGGCGAAGGCGATGGTTTCGGCGGTGGCTGCCCAGAGGCTCCTTTGGCTACGCCATTGGTCGGCTGATCAGTCGTCGAAGACTCGGCTGGGCACGCTGCCCTTCAAAGGTAAGATGCTTTTTGGAGAGGATCTCAAGAAGCTTATGGATTCCTTGGCTGATAGCAAGGTCCATGAGCTTCCAGAGGACTGTCCTAAATCTTCCCGGTCCTTCACGCCCTCCCGTACTCATTTCAGGGATCAGCGTCGCTTTGCTTCTCGGGAGCGGGGCAGTTCCTCGAGGGGTTCTTCTCGTGCTCAGTCCTGGTCGCAGCCCTTTCGTGGGAGGCGGCCCTTTCGTGAGGGCTAGCCCGCGCGTGCCACCACTAAACCTGCCACGCAATGAAGTTCAGCTGACTCATTCCTCGGGTCCTTACCTCGGCGGACGCCTCTCCCTGTTCTTCGAGGAATGGGTCAAAATCACATCAGATCAGTGGGTCCTCGACATTATCAAAGACGGGTACACTTTCGAGATTGTCAGGGAACTGCCGGATCTCTTTCTTTTCTCGCCTTGTGGACGAGCCAAGAGGGACGCGGTGGTGCAGACTCTCTCCAAACTTCTGGATCTGGGGGTGGTGGTCCCAGTTCCGGAGAGGGAGATTGGCGCCGGCCAGTATTCTATTTACTTCACCGTGCCCAAAAAGGACGGGTCCTTCTGCCCAATCCTGGACCTCAAGAGGGTCAATCGGGCCCTCAAGATCCCCCACTTCCGCATGGAAACCCTGCGTGCTGTCATTGCGGCGGTCCGTCCCGGAGAGTTCCTTGCTTCCCTCGATCTCGCAGAAGCGTACTTCCATATTCCCATCCACCGCGACTACCAGAAATATCTCCGCTTCTACATCCTCAATCAGGACTTCCAGTTTCAAGCTCTCCCCTTTGGCCTTGCGACCGCTCCCCGCACTTTCACGAAGGTCATGGTAGTGGTAGCGGCGGCTCTGCGCCGGGAGGGGATTCTCGTCCACCCCTATCTGGACGATTGGCTCATCAGGGCCAAGTCGGCGACTTTCTGCCAACGGGCAGTGGATCGCGTCCTGGAGCTCCTTGCTTCCCTCAGGTGGATAGTGAACTTTTCCAAGAGCAAGCTTTAGCCCTCCCAGGAGTTGGAATTCCTGGGAGCCCACTTCGACACCCGAGTAGGCAAGGTTTTCTTACCACGGGCGTGCGCCCTCAAGCAGATCGATCAGGTCCGGAATCTGATTGCGCTACCTTCCCCGACAGCCTGGGATTATCTACAAGTCTTGGGATCCATGGCTTCCACCATCGACCTCGTCCCCTGGGCTTTTGCTCATATGTGTCCGTTGCAGAAAGCTTTGCTATCCCGTTGGAAGCCAGTGTCGGAGCAGTTTCACATAGTCCTTCCGTTCTTGGTCTCTACTGTCGACGAATTACAGTGGTGGCTGTGTCTTCCTCATCTTCTGCAAGGATGCCTCTTCAAGCTCCACAGTGGACGATAGTGACCACAGACGCCAGCCTGTTGGGCTGCGGTGCGGTCTGCCTTTCTCAATCCACCCAGGGAACCTGGTCGCAGACTCAGTCTCGCTGGCACATCAATCGACTGGAAACCTTGGCGGTACGCCTGGCTCTTCAGGAGTTCCTTCCCCTGATCCACGGCAAGGCGGTAAGAGTCCTGTCCGACAACTCCACCACAGTGGCCTACATCAATCGCCAAGGGGGCACTCGCAGTCCCATGGTAGCCTTAGAAGCTAACTGTCTCTTCTCTTGGGCGGAGCGACACCTACAGTGCCTTGCGGCCTCTCACATCGCGGGCAAGGAAAATGTTCAAGCCGACTTCCTCAGCCGTCAGTCGCTCGATCCGGGAGAGTGGGAGCTCTCGGACGTGGCCATGGCTCTGAAAGTGGACAGGTGGGGTCCTCCTCACCTCGACCTCATGGCGACTCTGCGCAATGCCAAGGCCAATCGGTTCTTCAGCCGCTGGAGGGAGCACGGCGCAGAGGGCGTGGATGCTCTGGCTCTACCTTGGCCAGCGGACATCCTTCTGTACGATTTCCCCCGTGGCCCCTGGTGGGGAAAGTTCTCAGGAGAATCGAACTCCACCGGGGACCGGTGATTCTCGTCGCTCCCGAGTGCGCCTCGGTCATCTTCCTCGTCTCCTCCGGCAGGGGCCTGTATTTTTCGACCAGGCCGCTCGCTTCTGTCTAGCGGCCTGGCTTTTGAACGGCGTCGTCTGAGGCGTAAGGGTTATAAGGAGGAGGTCATCTCCACCCTGCTGCGAGCCCGAAAGCAGTCGACTTCTCTGGCCTATGTGCGCATCTGGAAAGTTTTTGAGTCCGTGTGTGCGGAGTCGGGTGTTCCGGCACGCTCCACCTCGATCCCTCTGGTTCTTTCCTTTCTTCAGAAGGGTCTCTCTAAGGGCCTCTCCTTCAGTTCTCTACGCGTTCAAGTCTCTGTGCTCGGCTCTCTCCTGGGTCGGGTGGATGGTCATTCCTTAGCTGCTCACCCGGACGTGATTCGTTTCCTGAGGGGTGTTAGACACCTCTGCCCCCCTTCTCGTGCCACGTGTCCATCCGTGGAGTCTCAACTTAGTCCTTCATGCTCTCTGTGCAGCTCCCTTTGAGCCTCTTCGCCACACTACGCTCAAGGATCTAACACTCAAAACTGTCTTTCTGGTCTCTATCTCTTCCACTCGCTGGATTTCCGAGCTCCAGGCGCTGTCATGTCGGGAGCCCTTCTTGCGTTTTCTGATTCCAGGGTCTCTCTCAAGACGGTTCCTTCCTTCTTGCCTAAGGTTGTCTGTCAACCAGTCGGTAGAACTACCCGCGTTCTCTCCGGAGGAGATTGCGGGTATGGCTGGTGGCGACCATCGTCGGCTAGATGTCAAACGAGCCTTGCTTTGCTATCTCCAGGTTACCAATGACTTCCGCGTATTGGACCATCTCTTCGTCCTTTGGAGTGGTCCGAACCGGGGTAAACAGGCTTCTAAGACCACGATTGCACGGTGGTTGAAAGAAGCCATTTATTCGGCATATCTTTGTCAAGGTCGTCCACTTCCTGAGGGTCTGAAGGCCCATTCTCTACGTTCTCAGGCTCCTTCGTGGGCGGAGAGTCAATCTGTCTCCCCGCAGGAGATTTGCAGGGCCGCCACTTGGACATCTCTGCACACTTTTGCTCAGCACTACCGTCTGGATGTGCACACTCCGGTTTTCGGTTCCTTTGGGCGGCAAGTGCTTTGAGCGGGACTGTCTCGGTCCCACCCAGTTTAGGGAAGCTTTGGTACATCCCACTGTCTGGACTGATCCGGGTACGTACAGGAAAGGAAAATTAGTTCTTATCTGTTAATTTTCGTTCCTGTAGTACCACGGATCAGTCCAGACGCCCTTCCCTGTCTGTCTTTCTGTCCTCTCGAAGCTTGTTTTCTTGCAGGTTCGCAGATTTTCATATTTCACTTTGTGCAAGATTACTGAGCAATTACACCGGAAGCCTTGGTCGTTTTTTATACCAAGTTTATACAAGAGCATATAGGTATACCATGTTTCTACATTATTCTATAGTTGCTCCTTTGAGCTTTATGGTTACTTGCTCGATCCTATTCTTGGGTTTGTTGTTTTCTGCTTTGACATACGTTATACTGAAGGGTTAGAGGATAGGCTCTGTCCTGATATAGGGCATCCTTCAAGTTTTAGTCTGTCTCCACCTGCTGGAAAGGAGGCTCAACCCACTGTCTGGACTGATCCGTGGTACTACAGGAATGAAAATTAACAGGTAAGAACTAATTTTCCTTTAACTTTGTATTGCTCATCTAATATTGGTTTATGTTTCACTTCTGTAACTTTCCATATGTAGTGGCATAAAATAGATTTCAGACATATAAAATGTATGATACAAAATATAAAGATTTATTTCATATTAAAGTAAAAAATGTTTATAATGAAAAGTTATGGTTCTAACCAGAATCCTTGATAGTAAAATAAATGACCATTCATTGCAATTTTACAAAATGTATAATTTATTACTGTAATTGTCAGGGTCTGCATTCTGATTTATTTTCTCCATAAAAATAATTAATATTGAACTAGAATGTTTGTTTGTGCTAACATTTTATAAATTGTTTTATTCTCTAAGCATTTTACAGAAATACTGGGAATTCAGCCTGGTGATGCAAACTTGTACATAAATGGACTTCATATTGACTTAGAAACTGGCAACTTATTTAGGTAAGTAAGGCATTCTTTTTTTTTTTTTTTTTTTTCGCGTGTTTTTTTTTAAATCAGGTTCATTCTATATAAACTTTTTGTATGGGTTTGATATATAGTAGTCCAGATCATGAGTTCCTCCTCCTATGCAGAGGTTGTAGCAGGGCCAAATTCAGGCAGTCTCCCTTCAATCGATATAGCTTCTGCCAGGTTCTCTTAGTTTTTCCAAAGCTGAAAATATACATTTCTAATCTATTAGTTACAAACGTCAATAACAGAAGCTACACTTGTATATGCATTAAATGTTATTTGAGATTAAAAGTGCCTCTTGCACTGTTAAGGATTTCTTTAAGAGAGAACCCTTTCTGCCTGAAGATTTTCCTATCCCCACGAGCTCTCGCTAGACATAAAAAATCATCAAAGGTTTTTTAAGAATATTACTAATTAAAGGCTGGCAAAATGGTCCTTTTAGAGATAAAATGGGAAAGTTAATTACTAGGAATAGGGTCAAGCAGCAATACAAACTTTTTTTTTTATTTAGTTTTTATACTGAAAAAACTCGTAGAGGGAAGTAGCCTTTTAAAGGCACTGGATCCTAAACCGTCCCCCCCCCCCCCCCCCATCTTGACTGCTGTCTCAGCAGCAGAGGCCAAGGGCAAGATTCAAGGGGCCAGGTTCCATCTTGGAGCCTTTATTTCCTGCATCCAGGACCCAGGCAGTGAGTGTTTCCCTGCATATCTGTGATTTCAGAGCTAGTGTTGGAGTGAAGAGCTGCTCCTGCTTTCTGGCCCTTCTCTTCTTTCGGCCTCTGTTGCCACTGGTGAGCTGGCAGGCAGGATCCAGGGAGGAAGGAGGAGAGTTTCCATCCCGCTGCCTTCCTTTTCTGTACCTGGGACCTAACAATGATGTCAGAACCAATGGAGAGGTGAAGACCCAGACCCTACCTAGGCATGGTGATTGTCTCTTTGGAAGCAATTTGGTGAATTTGAGGAGACTGTAAATTTCTTTGAGATGGGATGTTATCCTTTCCCTGCCCCTTAGTGAGAGAGGGTATGAGGATAGGAAATTCATTTAATGATTATATTCAATGATAATTATAGTTTCAAGTTATTTATTTATTGTATTTGATATTACTTAAATTGTAAGCTGCTTTGAATCCTTTTTAGAGGAGGGTGGCATATAAATATTAAGTGAAATGAAACTCTGCATAAAGCAGCATATTTGTAAATAACCCAGGAATTTGATGGAAAAGGAACTGGACATTGAAAACAGATTATACCAAACTCTGTCATACTGTAAATACACAGCAGAACTTGCTGATTTTATAGAAGGCTTTATTTATTGTAGGCAAATTGCTGGAGATTTAATATGGATAAGTAGTGGAAAATGTTTTTGGGGCATATGAATAGGTAATGCAAAATAATGTATTTTGAATGTATTAATACTTGTTAACGAGGAAAAAGATTTGGGTATTTTAATTAAAAATAAACCAGGAAAGAGAAAAGTTGAGTATCAGGAAATGAGAGCAGAGTGCAAGTTGTTATATCTTAAATGAGGAACAGAAGCAAAGAATAAAGATAGCATCTTATTACTGTGTAAGATATTTGACCACATTTGGAGTATAGAGTTTAATATTGGGCAACTGTCCTCAGTCTCAAATCTATAGACCTATCTACCACCCACACTAGATTTGCCTCGGACCTTCTGTCCTTCACAAGGCTGGTGAAAACCTGGCTTTTTGAAGCACTTTTGGGCTGCAGTCAGGAACATAGTCCTTGCTAACTTTGTACAGAAGTCTCTCAACCCACTACCAATACAATATCATTCAAACCAACTACCCTCATCAGGAATTGTCAGACGCATAGTCTGCTTTTGTGGTGTGGGATCCATGCAACTTCACAAGGTTCTGTGACTAAGGGGGCAAAGTTTATACATTGGATCGGGCCCTCTGCCTGACCTGGTGCAGCCATCAGCAGAGCAATCCCTGGCTTCCATCCACTTCCAGCGGCAGTAGGAGTCAGGTTTAAGCGAATGTCATCTCCTGCTGCCATGGGGCGCAAGATTGGCCCCGTGGAAGCAAGATATGATGTTGATTAAATGTGACTTTTGCTGCTGTTTACTGTCCATGCAAAAAAAAAAAAAAGAAAATGTAAAAGGGCCTTCAACCCGGTGGCCACCAGTGGAGCCCATCCTGATGGTAGCTGAAGGAGGAAGGCCAGAAGGCCACCACAGAGCCTATTTCATGGCAGCCAAAGGAACAGAGAAACCCATGGCAGCCAGCGGAGCTCATTTCTCTGGCGGCTAAAGAAAAGGCCAATTGGAAATGGGGAGGCCCTAAACCTGCACGTGAGCATGTGTTTGTGTGTGACTGTGAGAGAGAGTCTGCATGTGTGTGAGACAGAGCTTGCATGCCCTGTATGTGTGCATGAGAGACAGAGCTGACATATGTATGAGAGACCAAACCTGCATGCAAGTGTGTGGGTGTGTGAAAGAGAAGACAGTGTCGGGCGGATTTTAAAAGCCCTGCTCGCGTAAATCCGCCCAGATTTATGTGAGCAGGGCCTTGCGCGCCTATTTTCCATAGGCCGCTGGCGCGTGCAGAGGTCCCGGGGTTTTTCGAAGGGGCGTGTTGTGGGCGTGTCGGGGCGGGGCGTGGCATTTCGGGGGCGGGACCGGGGGCGTGGTCCAGGCCTCCGGACCAGCCCCCGGGTCGGAAGACGGCACGCCAGCAGTCCGCTGGCGCGCGTAGATTTACGTCTGCTTCTCGCAGGTGTAAATCTAGGGACAAAGGTAAGGGGGGGGTTTAGATAGGGCCGGGGGGTGGGTTAGGTAGAGGAAGGGAGGGGAAGGTGAGGGGAGGGCGAAAGAGAGTTCCCTCCGAGGCCGCTGCGATTTCGGAGCGGCCTCGGAGGGAACAGAGGCAGGCTGTGCGGCTCGGCGCGCGCAGGCTGCCCAAAATCGGCAGCCTTGCGCGCGCCGATCCAGGATTTTAGAGGATACGCGCGGCTATGCGCGTATCTTATAAAATCCAGCGTACTTTTGTTTTCGCCTGCTGCGCAAACAAAAGTACGCGATCTCGCTTTTTAAAAAAATCTACTCCTGTGTGTGGCAGAGCCTGCGTGTGTGTATATGTGTGTGTAAGAGAGGATAAAGTTTGTGCAGCCCTCCTTCTCCACTCCATGACAATCTTAGTGTGACTGGAAATCAAAAGATCCCATGTATGGAGAATAGGAGATTTTTTTTAATCCTTATTAGTTTTAATTCTTCGTTGGTATTTGATTTTCTGTTATTTTGAAATATTTTATTAGTGTTTGGGGAAATTTATAACATTAATTTAATTATTGGTTCTTCTAGTCATCAGATGTTTTGAAATATGCATTCTTTTTAATACTATGGTTTTACAATTGTTTCCTGATTTATATTTCGTGATTTTATTGTTTAATATTTTAAGAGGAATGATGTTTCTGTTTTTCCATTGTTACACTGCATCTGGCTTCTTGAGATTTTCAGTTCAGTTTTTATCTGCACATTTTTAATATATTTATAAATGACTAGAAAGGGCAGCAATGAGTGAGGTGATCAGATATACAGATGACACAAAATTATTCAGAGAAGTTAAATTACAAGCAGATAGTGATAAATTGCAGGAGGAGCTTGCAAGACTGGAAGATTGGGTGTCCAAATGGCAGATGAAATTGGACAAGTGCAAGGTGATTCATATAGGGTTTCATGTTAGGAGTTTCCGCCCAGGAAAATGATCTAGGTGTCATAGTAGACAATACATTGAAATTGTTGACTCTTGTGCTTATAAAAGCAAACAGAATGTTAGGCATTATTAGGAAGGGGAATGAGGAGTAAAACAAATAATGTCATAACACCTCTGTATCGTTTCATGGTGAGACCGCACCTTGAGTACTGTGTACAATTCTGGTCACCGAATTTCAAAAAAGATATAGTTCCACTGGAGAAGGGACAGAGGAAAGCGACCAAAATGATAAAGGGCATGGAACAGCTAAAGAGGTTAGGGCTGTTCATCTTGGAGAAGAGACGTCTGAGGGAGAATATGATAGAGGTCTCCAAAATCATGAGAGGACTAGAATGAGTATATTTGAATCAGACGTTTACTCTTTCAGATAACAGGAACAGAGAGCACTCCATGAGGTTAGCAAGTAGCACATTTAAAATAAATCAAAGAAAATTATTTTTCAGTCAACGCAGAGGATGTGGTTAAGGCAGTTAGCTTAGCTGGTATTAAAAAAGGTTTGGACAAGTCCATAAATTATTTGTGAAGTTGACTTAGGTAATGGCCACTAATTATTACCGGCATTAGTAGCATAGGATCTATTTAATGTTTGGGTGCTTGCCAGGTACTTGTATCCTGGACTGGCCACTGTTAGAAACAGGATGCTGGACTTGATGGACCCTTGGACTGACCCAATATAGCAACTTTTTATGTTCTTATTTATGTATGCTTTATGGTTTCTTGATGCTGCATTTGTTTCCAGCAGTTAACTGCCACCTGTGGGTATATTTTGTATAATCTTGGAGGTCTTGCATACTATCTGAATAAGATCTTGTATCCATTTTCTAAAATTGTTGATTGTAAGATGATTTTGCTGGATGGCTAAAACTGTCCAGGTCTTTCTTTATTCCATGTAGGGCTCTTAGGAGGAGTTCTTGTAGTGTCTTGTAGCCATGTTGCCAGATAAAGTTAATGTCAGATATGGGTATGCATAGTCTAGGGGTATGCTCTACTTCTTGGTTATTTATACAAAATTTGAAATTTGTGTTGGAGATTTTTTTGGCCCAGTTCTACTGGTGATGTGTGATCCAGGAATACATGATTGACAGAGAATGAAAAAATGCCTCTTTATTCTGTAGATGCAGCATTTCTATATGTAGAGAATCTGTATTTCTATATTTCTAAGTCCATATTTTGGGGGGGGGGGGGGTGAAGAATGGGGAGAGTGCTGTGGTCAAGGCGAGAGAGCAGTGAGCCCACTACTGCTAATCTGTGTCAGTCCAAGGAGAGAGGGGATGTTTGCCCCTCTTCCTCCCCCCCCCCCCCAGTCTGACCACCTTAACTTTTGCCCCTGAGGTGTAGGGATCACTTGCAGGGAAGAGGGAAGGGTGCACCATCAATTATTTTCATCCAGGGGCTGGCCCGTAGGACTGGCCCTGTATGCAGTTGTTTTTGTTGTTGGTAGGGGAGATGGTGGGTGGTGGGTGGGGTGCTAATTTCAGTTTTTGCACAGGGCACTAGTTAGCCTAGAGCCAAACTTGGTCAGAAGACTCTTGTCTCTAACTTGTCACTGTTTTATTGTAACTGTAACTATTTTATGTTTTGCACCTATTATTTGTTTCATTCACTGTTCCGTTTATCACCCCACTGTTTATTGTAAACCGGCATGATGTGCTACTCTCACGAATGCCGGTATAGAAAAAACTAAAATAAATAAAATAAAATAAACTAGACAGACTTTCCACTAGTGGTGTACAGCCATCTCCTTATGTCAAAATCACACCCAGCGATGTGTTTGTGGAGGTTGGAGGGGAAGTGAATACAAGGTTCAACTCAATCAAAGTCAGTCATGTAGTTGAAGTCAGTCATGGCGTTTCAGACTCTTCACACAAACTAGTAACAGATGACACAGATTCCTAGAGGTATATCTGTGTCTTACCTTTCCTTTTAACCATAGCATGTAGTAGAAAAAAGAGAAGGAAAAAGATAGTGTTGATTCAGTAGTGATCAAAACATCAGTGTAGGTTAAGTGTCAGCCTTGAGACCTCACCTCTTGAAATATTTTGCCAGCAGAAGTATTTATAACTTCAGCACCTAATTAAATAAAAAATAAACTGGACAAGTTTTTTTTTTTTTTTAAGAGGAAAAAGATATTGTAGAGTATGGTATAGTTTTATGTGAAGAAAAGTACTGTTCTAGCAATTCTGAGCCAAATACCATATTTGGGGTTAGGAAGGAATATTTTGTTAATATTCCGGAACTGGCTACAATAGGTAATAATTGTTAATCTTCCCCTGGATTGCCATATAGAGATAATGATTAGGCAATCAAAAGAAATTTGGACTTGAAACTTTTGGCTTTATTTCAACTCTAACCAACTTCTCAACTATGCGCAGGAGAAGGAACTCTTAGTTGTGGCTTTTATGGTGGAACTTTGAGAAATCCAATGAGCTGAAAGAAAATTGAGCTTAGCTTTAAAGGTTTCTGATAGCTACGGTACATATTTTTTTTCTATAAGGGTTTCACTACAGTTGTATTGCTACACAATGTCTCTTTTTTTAATCATAAATGATTGATTTGAAATAATGTGTTAGATTGGTTCTCACAGGACAAGCAGGATGGTTGTCCTCACAAATGGGTGACATCGAGGATGGAGCCCACCACGGAAAACTTCTGTCAAAGTTTAATAGAACTTTGACTGGCCCCTACTGGGCATGCCCAGCAAGGCACTGACCCTGCAGCCAGCAGGGGTCTCCCTTCAGTCTTCTTTTTCCGCGCAGCAGCAGTTGCCACGCGGTGAAAGGAGCTCTCTAACCACGTTCCTGACAGGAATTTGGAAATTAATTTCCTAAGAAAATTTGCCCCTCAGGGGTCTCCCTTCGACAAATTTTTTAGTCATCTTACGGAACCCGGTAAGTTTTTTGCCTTCTTCCATCGACTGCCGTCGAATTTGGCCCTCGAGGCCTGTTGGCACTTACCGATCCCCAGCCTAAATTTTGGCTTCCAGCCATGGCAACGGGGTTCCGTCGTTGTCCGGATTGTACCCGGACTATGTCCATCACAGACCCCCACAGGGTTTGTGTAATGTGTTTGGGTAGTGAGCATGATGTCCTGACTTGCACCAAATGTGCCTTAATGACACCCAAGGGTCGCAAAGCCAGGATGGAGAAGATGGGGCTCCTCTTCCATGCACCCACCCCAACGCCATCGATAGCATCAATGTCATCGGAACCGGCACCGTCGAAGTTGTACCATCATCGTCAACCCTCCGGTGACCCGCCCGCCATCGATCGCTTCTTCGGCCGTCGACTCCCGTCCCTTCCCCGGATGGGCGAGGGGATCGGAAGGAAAAGCACCGCCATCGACGGCACAAAGTCTCGGCCTGTCGAGGATCTACAGCTATCGACCTCTGCTCAAGCCGAGCCACCGACAAAGAAGCCGCGAACAGACTGGACGCCCTCCACGTCTCGTTCGCCGGCATCGAGGAAACCCTCCCCCTCTCGGGGTGTGGGGGCCGTGATCCCACCGGTTACGGTGGTCCCTCCGGCCCTGCCTCAGCCTCCCTCTCCCGTCGAGCCGGGTATGGTTACCCCTGGTCTCCGGGCAGAACTGGACCGGCTGGTCCAGGAGGCCATCGAGAAAGCGATGAAGAAATTACAACCCTCCATCGGCAACCGTCTCCGGCACCGGTTTCCAGTGCCAGCCCCGGCACTTACGCCGGCACCGGCTTCGCCACCGAGGAGGGAACCGACCACCGAGCCGTTGATACAAGCGCTAGCACCGCTACTGAGCCGCATGGAGGCACTCATGACGGCCCTTCCATTGGTGATTCCAGTGCCATCGACAACACCACCGTCTCCGACTGGTTTTTCATCGGCAGGAGAAACACCGTTTCGAATTCCCCCTTCCGGGGTAGTTCCATCGGTACCTTCTGGTATATCTCCACCGATTTATCCTTCGGCTCCATCGATTCCGCGCCAGGCACCGATTCCATCGGCAGCACCGAAGCCATCGATGCCATTTCTGGTTCCACCTACCGCACCGATTCCACCTCTGTTTCCATCGATGCCTTCAGAGCCTCAGCCAGGTCCATCAGGGCTACAAGCCCCACATGATCCCTACGATACCTGGGGTGATGATGATTCCTCTTCTGACACAGATTTGCCTTCGCCACCATCTCCTACAGAGAGTAGAAAAAGATCTCCTCCTGAGGATCTATCTTTCATTAATTTTGTGAAAGAGATGTCAGAAGTTGTACCTTTTCAACTACAATCTGAAGCTGATGACAGACACCAGATGATGGAACTACTTCAATTTCTGGATGCTCCAAAAATCATCGCTTCCATCCCTATACACCAGGTGTTTTTGGATCTGCTCAAGAAAAACTGGGAATCTCCTTCATCGGTGTCACCAGTTAACAAGAAAGCTGACTCCACATACCTTGTCCAGTCAGCACCAGGTTTCCAAAAACCTCAACTGGATCATCGCTCTGTTGTGGTTGAGTCCGCGCAGAAGAAGGCCAAGCGTCTTAAGCCGCACTCTTCTACCCCACCTACCAGGGACAACAAGTTCCTGGATAGTGTGGGACGGAAAGTGTATCATGGAGCTATGTTGATTTCACGCATAGCTTCATATCAACTTTACATGACTCAATACAACAGAGCCATCCTTAAGCAGATGCAAGACTATGCTGACACGTTGCCGGACCAATACCAACCGCAGCTTCAAGCCCTTCTTCACAAGGGATTTGAGGCAGGGAAGCACGAGATTAGGACTGCCTACGACATTTTCGATGCTTCCACGAAGGTTTCAGCCACAGCCATCTCAGCCAGACGTTGGGCTTGGTTAAAGTCATCCAACCCTTCGCCCAGAGGTCCAAGATCGTCTTGCTGATTTGCCCTGCTTAGGCGACAATTTGTTTGGAGAGCAAATTCAACAGATTGTGGCGGAGTTAAAAGACCACCATGAGACGTTGAAACAACTCTCATCTGTCCCACCTGAGGTGACCTCCAAGCAACCGCAAAAGAAGGACTCTAAGAAGTCGTTCTTTCGACCACGCCGCTACTACCCTCCGTCAACTAGGGCTCGTCCTGCACGGTCCTCTAACAGGCCTCAGCCTCGTCAGCCGAGAAAGCAAAGACCTACTGTAGCCCCACCTCCTGGGCCTGCGGCGGGCCTTTGACTTCCCTGTATTGAGCACATGTCAACTCCCTCTTCCACACATCCCTGTGGGAGGTCGGCTGTACCACTTCTTACCCCGTTGGAAACAGATTACCTCAGATCAGTGGGTGCTAGCAATTATCGCACAGGGTTACCACCTCAACTTCATAACACTTCCGCCAGACTCCCCGCCCCTTCAGGCATGGAGTCTAACCAGCCATTTGACTCAATTACATCAAGAAGTATCCCTTCTTCTACAATCAAATGCTATAGAACCCGTCCCTCCTTGTCAACAAGGGAAAGGATTCTATTCCAGATACTTCCTAATACCAAAGAAATCAGGGGGGTTACGTCCAATTCTGGACCTTCGGGCCCTCAACAAGTATCTGCAAAAAGAGAAGTTCAAGATGGTAACCCTGGGCGCCTTGCTCCCTCTGTTGCAAAAGGGGGATTGGCTGTGCTCTCTCGACCTCAAGGACGCTCATACCCACATTGCGATAACACAATCTCATCGCAAGTATCTGCGTTTTCTGATAGGCCACGACCATTATCAATATCGGGTACTACCTTTCGGGCTGGCATCTGCTCCACGAGTCTTTACCAAATGTCTCGTAGTAGTAGCAGCCTTTCTCAGGAAGGAAGGTGTCCACGTCTACCCCTATCTGGACGATTGGCTAATCAGGGCCTCCACCCCTCAAATTGCGCAATCCTCCCTAAAGTTGACAATTCACACACTCCTCTCCTTAGGGTTTCTTGTCAATTACGAGAAATCTTGCTTGGTCCCATCTCAGACCTTATCCTTCATTGGAGCAGACTTGGACACCTTACAGGCAAAAGCCTACCTTCCACTTCAACGAGTCCAAACTCTCATGTCTCTAGCTTGCCAGCTCCAGTCTCAACACACTGCCACAGCTCGCCAATTCCTCATCCTCCTAGGACACATGGCATCCTCGGTTCAAGTTACTCCCTTGACCCGACTAGCCATGAGAGTAACGCAATGGACTCTGCGACACCAATGGCTTCAAGCTTTCCAGCCTCTGTCCTACATCATCACAGTTACACAAGCGCTACGCCTGTCTTTAACCTGGTGGACGACTCAAGTCAATCTCCTTCAGGGCTTACCCTTTCTCCTCCCAGATCCACAGGTAATCCTAACCACCGATGCTTCCCACATCGGTTGGGGGGCCCATGTGGACGAATTACAAACCCAAGGGTTGTGGTCGCCAGAGGAAGCCGAACACCAGATAAATTTCTTGGAACTTCGAGCAATTCGCTACGCGCTCAGAACTTTCAAAGATCATCTATCAGATCAGATAATCTTAATCCAGACAGACAACCAAGTGGCCATGTGGTACATAAACAAGCAGGGAGGCACAGGCTCCTTCCTTCTGTGTCAGGAAGCTGCGCAGATTTGGGCAGAAGCCCTCTCCCATTCCATGTACCTCAAGGCCACTTACTTGCCGGGAGTAGACAATGTATTGGCAGACCAGCTGAGCCGTGTCTTCAAGCCACACGAGTGGTCACTCGATCCTCTGGTAGTGACCCTCTCTATTTCACAAGTGGGGTTTTCCCCGCATAGGACCTCTTTGCGTCCCTCAGAACCACAAAGTGGACAATTATTGTTCTCTCATTCGGAGCCAACACTCTCAGCCGAGGGATGCCTTCTCCCTCAAGTGGACGACAGGTCTGCTTTATGCATTCCCTCCACTTCCTCTTCTGTCAAGGACTCTCGTGAAGCTACGCCAGGACAGGGGAACCATGATCCTGATAGCTCCCCACTGGCCACGCCAAGTGTGGTTTCCCATACTCCAGGATCTCTCCATCCGCAGGCACATCCCTCTGGGAACGGATCCGCATCTGCTCACTCAAAACGACGGATGCCTCCTCCATCCCAACCTCCAAGCCTTGTCCCTGACGGCATGGATGTTGAAAGGTTAGTCCTTCAGCCTTTTAACCTTTCGGATTCGGTTTCTCGTGTCCTGATAGCTTCACGAAAGCCCTCCACCAGAAGATCCTATTCATATAAATGGAAAAGGTACACATCATGGTGCACTTCTCAGTCCCTTGATCCCCTTTCCTGTCCAATCTCTAAGTTCTTGGACTATTTATGGCACCTATCAGAATCCGGTCTAAAGACCTCTTCCATTAGGATGCATGTCAGTGCGGTAGCCGCTTCCATAAAGGTATAGCAGGTGTCCCTATTTCAGTACAACCCCTGGTGACACGCTTTCTTAAAGGCTTGCTCCATCTGAAGCCACCCTTACGTTCCTCCGGCCCCATCTTGGGGCCTTAATCTGGTTCTTGGTCGTCTAATGAAACCACCTTTCGAACCTCTGCACTCCTGTGAATTGAAGTATCTCACATGGAAAGTATTATTCCTATTGGCTATCACTTCAGCTCGCAGGGTTAGTGAGTTACAGGCCTTAGTCACCTATCCGCCTTACACTAAACTCCTGCAAGACAGGGCGGTGCTCCGCACTCACCCTAAATTTTTACCTAAGGTAGTTTCGGAGTTTCATATCAATCAATCCATCATACTACCTATCTTTTTTCCCAGGCCCCATTCCAACTCTGGGGAACAGACTCTGCATACCCTGGACTGTAAACGAGCTCTAGCGTTTTATCTAGACCGTACAGTTGCTCACAGGAAGAGCACTCAATTGTTTGTCTCCTTCCATTCTAACAAGTTGGGACAACCTGTGGGTAAGCAGGCTCTTTCCTCCTGGTTGGCGGACTGCATTTCTTTTTGCTATCAGCAAGCTGGCATTCCTTTCCAAGACCGTGTTAAAGCACACTCTGTGAGGGCCATGGCGACTTCAGTGGCACACCTTCGATCGGTGCGCTTCCTGACATCTGCAAAGCTGCAACCTGGAGTTCTCTCCATACCTTTGCAGCCCATTATGTTTGGACAAAGCTGGAAGACAGGACTCCATCTTCGGCCAATCTGTCTTGCGTAACCTTTTTCCAACCTGATGTACCAACACCCTTCCACCTTCCCGGTAGGGTGCGGATGCCCTTTCCCAAATTCCACCCCAGTTGTTGTGCCTGTTGCACGTCGTTGGGTGCATTTGGTGCAAGCCGGGACATCCTCAGCTCGGTACTCACCCATTTGTGAGGACAACCATCCTGCTTGTCCTGTGAGAAAGCAAATGTTGCTTACCTGATGTAACAGGTGTTCTCACAGGACAGCAGGATGTTAGTCCTCACGAAACCCGCCCGCCACCCCGCGGTGTTGGGTTCGTTTTAGTTTTTACTTTTTTAGGCACTGCCTGTAGCTTTGAAAATCAGACTGAAGGGAGACCCCTGCTGGCTGCAGGGTCAGTGCCTTGCTGGGCATGCCCAGTAGGGGCCAGTCAAAGTTCTATTAAACTTTGACAGAAGTTTTCCGTGGTGGGCTCCATCCTCGATGTCACCCATTTGTGAGGACTAACATCCTGCTGTCCTGTGAGAACACCTGTTACATCAGGTAAGCAACATTTGCTTTGTCTTGAGAGTTTATACTCTATACTATATGGCAGCAGGGTCAACATAATTGTTTTCTAAGTAAACAATTATGTTGACTACTGCTTTCCTACAAAGTTCATTCTGTGAAGTCAATGATATTAAGTACGTTAACAATTTGGTTATTGCCTACTTCTAGGCTTATGTACTACTGCAAAATAAGTTTTCTTATTTATGCACTCTGTTTATCAATCCATACATAGCCTTTGTTTAGGTGGAAAAATGGCTTGTAAGACAGCACATAATTATCTGAAACAATCCTATTTTGTTTTAGGTGTACAGATATATTTTAGCTTTCATATGAAATGACTGAACTTTCAGTGGTTTTCAAAAGTATGCAATGGGGAGATACCTGCTCTGTACTCATGCAGGACTTCCTATGTTATAGATGTCATTCCCAGCTGGTTGATTAAAGCTTTCCCTGATTTCTTTGTTCCTGTAGTCATTCATTTTGTTACATTATCTTTGTCAGAAGGGATAATTCCTGTAGGTCTGCCAATCCTAAACTCAAGAAGCCAAATATCGACCCTGCTCAGTCTTGTAATTATAGACCCAGTTCAAATCTTCCTTCTATTGCTGAACCGTTTAGAGAAATATGTATTAAATCAACTTTAATTTAAACCGTTTAGAGAAATATGTATTAAATCCTCCTCCACTTCCTATGCCCACCAAGCATCTGCCAGCTAGACTGTTAACCACCAACGAAAACAGACACACCAAAGATGGTGACACCATCTAAAACACATCATCAGAACAGACACAGATACCTAATAAACATCCCACTAATGAAAAATATCAAAAACATACTATGTCTCACCTTCCTCCTCATTAATGCTCAATCCTTAACCAAAAAATACATGTTAATATCTGACATACTACAAGAAAAAACCCGCGATTTCATCGCCATAACTGAAACCTGGTTCAAAAATACCGATCAAGTCTTACTGAACCAACTAGACAACTGTGCCTACGACACATTTTCAATCCCTCGCAAATCCCGAAGAGGAGGTGGTCTACTCCTTCTTATAAAAAAAACATTTCTCAATGAAAGTGATACCACACAACCTCCCAAAACAATATGAAATAGCTCTTTTCGACTCACAAAACCTGCAAATATGCCTAGTATACTGCCCACCCAAACTACGAGATAATGACATCTCTCCGCTCCTGGAATTCCTAATAACAAACATCAACATGAAAAAACCAACCATCAATCTTGGCGACTTCAACCTCCATTCGGATGCCAGCCCCAGATCACAAACTGCCAAAACCCTTCTAGACATGCTATCAAGTCTAAATTGCAACCTACAAGTGAACAACCCCACTCATAAAGCAGGACATACACTGGACCTGATCTTCACTAACAGCTATTTCTCACACATCCATTTCATACAGTCCAGTCCCCTGGTCCAATCACCTTCTCTTACAATGCAAGACACAAGCAAACTCCAACAAATCAGCAATAATTAACGAAACACAAAGATTCTTCAAATACCGACCACCTTTCCAAACCGATCTTCTCCAACAAGAACTGGGAAATCAACTAGCAAAACTCGACCTCTCAAATATAAATAACGCTATCCAATCCTGGTTTCAAATCACAGAAGACACTGCAAATAACATAAACCCAGAGAAATTCAAACGACTAAAGAATAAGAGAGAACAACGGAACCCTTGGTTCAACACCATACTAAGAAACATGAAATCTGACCTCAGGAAACTTGAAAAAGAATGGCAAAAAGACAAACGTCCCGTAACACAGCAGAGATACCGCACACAACGAGCCGCTTACAAAAAAATGATTCTGAACACTAAATGTGACTACTACGGTCAAAAAATAAAAAACTCCACCAACAAATCCAAATCTCTTTTCAACATAGTAAACAACCTCATCTCTGAAAACCTCAACTCCAACGTACCCGTAACCAAAAATTTAAGCCAAGATTTAGCCATGTTCTTCAAGAACAAAATAACCAAAATAACTGATGCCTTCAACACCCCCTTGATCATAGAAAATCAAATATCAACAAATAATATAACCCCATGGTCTAATTTCGAATCTATCTCCACCATGGAAACAGAAAAAATGCTGAGAAAAATAAACCCAGCGCGCCATGACCTGGACACCATCCCCACTCGAGAGCTAAAGGAAATCACTCACTCCATAGCTCCAACAGTCGCAGCAATTATCAATAAATCCCTTGATGAAGGCGAGCTTCCTACCAAGCTAAAAATCGCAACAATCAAACCTATACTAAAGAAGAAAAACCTTAACCCAGACGACTTGAACAATTACCGCCCAATATCAAACCTACCCCTCCTTGCTAAATTGACTGAGAAAGTTGTCCTAAAACAACTCAATGAACATCTTGACAACCACAAAATACTACATCCCACCCAACACGGCTTTAGGAAAAACCTCAGCACAGTAACCCTACCGCTCAACCTTTCCAATAATATACTAAGAGGTTTCGATAACAAAATAGGCCACTTACTGATCCTCCTCGATCTCTCCGCAGCGTTTGACACAGTTGACCACTAGAGGTTAATATCCAGCCTAGAAACCTTTGGGCTCGCAGGCAAAACCCTAGGCTGGTTCACTTCTTTCCTAAAAAACAGGTACTTCAAAGTCTCCATCAACAACAACTCATCCGAAGCCATCCCCCTTGAAACAGGAGTGCCACAAGGGTCTGCTCTCTCGGCCATACTCTTCAGTATTTACCTATTACCCCTTTGCCAACTCCTATCAAGCCTAATCATAACTTACTACATGTATGCTGACGACATACAACTCCTCATTCCAATCACTTCCACCATAGAAGATGCAATGTCACTAGCAGCCTCACACCTTGATGCAATTCGAAATATGCTAAACCACCTAAAATTGTTTAAACATGAGCAAAACCAAATGCATTCTAATCGTAAGAAAAAACTCAGAACCAAAATAGCAGACACAAAGACCCAGTAATGAAAAATAATAAGGATACAAAACATTTTTTGCTCTGCATACCTAGGAACGTTTGATATCCAGGTGTCCTGAGATTGTTCTGAATTAGCAGGAGGAGGGGTGGATTGCTTGGAACTTTCTCCTCTCTCAGTCACATACCAGCGCTCTCTCTCACACTGGCTCTCAATTACACACCTATACACACATGCTCTCAGTCACTCACATATACACATGCTTTTTCTCTCTCACTTATATAGGCTCTTAATTACACATTTACACACATGCTGTCTATCTTTTCACGCTTACACACACACACAGGCTTTCAATCACATAAATACATGCTGTCTTTTTCTCTCACACACAGACTCTCATTCACATGCTTACAAACATGTCCTCTCTTTCTCTCATTTACACACAGGCTCTCAATCACATACTCACATGCTCCATCACCTAAACCAGCTCTCAATCACACACAGATACACATGCTCTCTCTTACTTATACACACAGGCTCTTAATCATACATATACATGATCTCTCTCACACACAAAGGATCTCAATCATACACACATACTCTTTCACACAAACAGGTTTTCAATCACAAACTTACACATACAGGTTCCCAATCGTAAACTTACATTCATGCTCTCTCTCTCTCTCTCTCACAGGCAGGCTCTCAGTCACAGACATACTCTCTTTCACATATACAGGCTCTCAATCATTCACATACATGCAATCTCTCACTCACACACACAGGATCTCAAACACACATGCTTGCTCGCTCATTCACTCTCTCTCACCCACCCCCAACCCAGGAACTCGTGGCAGCAGCAGCCTCCTCCCAACGCTAACCTACTTCATTTTCAGCCCTCGCAGAGGAGGAGTCCCATCGGCCGTGGTTGAAGCTCTTCTTCATTTTCCTCCGAGCCGCGCTGCACAGTCTTCTTTTCTTCAGGCTGACGCTGACCACACTAGCATGGTCTCTTCTTCCCGCGCACGCACTCCCTGCTCACCACTTCCTCTTCCGGGCCGCGGGGGGCGGGCATGAAGAAGAGACCATGCCGGTGCCGCCGACTCCAGCTGTTCTGTCGCGTTCCGCCCGGGCTGACAGCATTTTAAGCCCGGGCAGAGGAGGAGTTCCATCGGCCGCAGGGGTTGACGTTCTTCTTCATTTTTCTGCGCGCCTCTCTTCTGCTCTTCGGGCCGACGCTGACCACACTAGCGTGGTCTCTTCTTCCTGCGCACGCACCCGATGCTCACCACTTCCTCTTCCGGGCCGCGAGGGGGGGGGGGGGAGAAGAGAGTATGCCAGTGCCGCCGACTCCAGCTATTCTGCCGCGTTCCGCCCGGGCTGACAGCATTTTAAGCCCGGGCGGAGGAGGACCGGGAAGCAGCTGGGTCAGCGGGGGACTGGAAAGTGTGGCGACACACTGATTTAGATTTGTCTGCGAGCCAGATGCAGCCATCAAAAGAGC